>NW_027315757.1:34673969-34701469 GCF_026437365.1 Eucyclogobius newberryi | reverse complement strand
TATTGTGTGGCTTTTATCTACTTACCAAGAGTAGATAAAGTGTAGAGTAGAGTAGAGCTCGATCCGGGGGTTAGATCCTGCTGCTGTCAGCTGTAAACAGATCAGGCGACACTACATGAGGCACAAACAAAAAAGGCGAAGCCCGTGGAGGATAAAGTCCGCCAAACTTTGCACCAATCAGCGCGCGCCAGTTCTTCTTCTTCTCTCGCTTGTGAAAGTGCATGAGCGCCCCCTCGTGTCCAGAGTGAGTGACTGCGGAACGTTTGGCGAGAGGATTTTAGTTTACTAATCATTTCAGTTGCCCACTTGTACTGTTTACTTTGAAAATACATGTTAACATATGATTTTGTCTGGATTTTTAAATGCTAGAACAAATCTCACATTACTTGTTAGGTAGGCTACATTCAGCTCCTGTAAGGGGAATAATATTCATATCCTATTAGTAGAGGATTAGGAAATATATATATATATCTTTGTTCCTGTTTTAGTAGAATGACCTTTCATATTTACACAATTTATTACAAAGACATTTAAAAAACTACAAAGAAAAATTTGTGCTTTTATTCTTTACATTGTATATCCCATGTCATACCTTCTACACAGCTGTGAATTCAAAAGTCTGATCATTGGTATTTAAAACCAAAATAAATAGTGAGGCAATTCTGACAAATCAGAATTGTCTCATTAATAAAATAGATAGATATTTTAAAATCATTGTGGCAAAATAAGAAAATTAGTTAAGCTATACAGTGAAAGAGCAGTATACCATTATGGTTACAATCAATTTCATTGTATTTCCAAGTGAACAGGAGTATGAGTATGAATGTTGAAAATTATTCCCAGATGTATGATCGTGCCGAACACATGTCACAAGTCACAGTATATTGTGAAATACTCTTCACTTCAAACTCTTCATTTATGCAGATGTATTATTTTGGGCCAGTCCATGATACTTTGAATGCACCTCTTATTTCAGTGAGAGGGCGTTCATTCCTCTTCCTGCCCCTGCGACTGCCTCTTTTGCTGAAAATAATGAGTCCAAATGTCATGCTTTGCCGAAATGTTTGGTAAATACTGTGTAAAAGCTTCAGTGTTTACCTTTCTTCTCTTCCTCTTTTTTTCTTGCTGCCTCCTCTCTTTGTTTTTTAATAATTGCAAGACGGGCAAGGTCAGCCTTCGCCTGGTCTGTTTTTCCTGCCAAGTGCATCTTCATGTAGCGTTCTTTTGCTTTCTGCTTCTCAATCTCTTCTCTGAAACACGTACAATTAAATAGTCAACAATGCAGCACTGAAGATACACATCCTCATTTAAATAAACGCTGGCCTACCTTTCTCTTCTTGATAACTGCTTTGGTTCGTCCAGCTCAATCTGTGTCACCTTCTTGGATTTCTGAGAAACTCTGTTGGGGTTCTCAATCTCTATTAAGCCTTCTACACCAGTCTTTTTTCTCTGCACACATCACAATTGCTTAATTAACAAAATGCATAAACATAACATACAGAAATCAATAGAAATGTAAAAGTACGGTAAGTGTTAAGCAAACTGTCACTTTTCTGGTGGGGGTCCTGCACCTGCTTACCTCCACAGAGATTCTCTTGCTTTGCCTGGAATGTTCAACAGTATAGCATTAAACTTACCATCTATATTGTATTAATTCAAATGTTAAAAATACCCGTGACTTGTAACTTGACCTGATGGCACCAAATTCTGTTCTCTATGGAGATGTATACGTTTAATGCAACACTGAGGAACATGTCAGGCAAAGCAATAACATCTCTATCCCAGTGGTTATGAACCTGGCGGTCCCCAGATGATATGGGGGAATGACACCCTTCAAATGTAGTAGTAAATGTAGATTATTATTTGTTGCGAATGAAAAAGGTTGAGTATCATTGCTCTATACTACCCGAGTACAGTTATTCTACCTATAAATAATTAATCAGGTAAAATTCTAATTTGACGCACCAATTACATGAACTATTTGAGCCACTCCCCTCAGGCAGGAGGCTACGGTCCATCCGACCAGAACCTCCCGCCATAAGAACAGTTTTCCCCTCTGCCATTGGACTCATGAACACTTCTGAACACCTCTCACTTTGACTACAATTTGATCAATCACTCACTGCACTGTTCACTTTCTACACAACATCTGTAAATTTTGGTGTACATACCTAGTCTATTTTTATCTTATGGTAAATTTAAATAGTTTTTATTTAATGCACGTCTTATTTGATTTTATATATTTTGCTTTTATTATTGTTCATTGTTGTATGTTGCACCGAATCACAAAAGACAATTCCTAGCCTGTGAATTTTGTTCACCGACTATGGCAATAACCTTTTCTGATTCTGAAATGAGGCAATTAAGAGACGCAAGTGAAATGTAACAAATAAAACATATAGAGGGACCTATTTTATCTAATAATGAGAAATTATTGCTGGATTGGCAGATACTGCACACTTCAGGACAGGAGGAGTAATAGGAGTAATATAGAAAACAATCACTACAGACTCTAATGAGCTGTACAGTTCTCTGGAAGGAGACCCACACAGCCCTCCACAGCAACAAGTCTGACCGCAGCAGGTAATTTGGGGCCAGAATGTCCAATGCGTGCGTCTCTGTTATAGCCCAGAGAACAGAATTTGGCTCTGTTGGCGTAGAATTTGGGTCAAATTAGAACTACGAATAGAGCATATTTACACATCCAAATTGACACAAAAGGGTTTAACCTCAGAACATTCATCATCACTGTCTTCTGATCCTGATCCTGGAAGCTTGTCTTCTGCTAAGTCATTCTGAGCAGCCGCATCACCCCCATCACCTGTCTCCTGCTCTTGCTGAAATACACATAGAAAAGTTGTGTGAGCCATCTACTTTTACAGCAAATTCTTCATATTCACTACCTGTTTTCTCTCCTTCTCTGCCTTCATCTGAGCATCTATCTCCTCAGGGCTTGTGTACATCCGTACTCGGCCCTTGTGACTACCTTTTCTACCTGTAAAAAGTCAATACAGCAGTCAATCAGTTATGCCAACAAACTATTACCTTACATGGAGAATAGTGAAAATGGAGACCAGACCAGACCAGACCACCAGACCAACCTACCCTCATACATTACAAATTGAATCATACATTTCTTAGCAGGTTAACTATTTACTGGCAAATCATAGTAATAACAGTATTATCATAAAATCTATTCGTGTAAGTAGACAAAAAACATCTAGAGAATGGCTATCAAACAAACATTCTATCTTCTACATCCATCTGCAATCATTCTTACCTCCTTTGGGCATGTTAAAATAAGTTATATCCGATTTATATATACTCAAAAGTCAGCATTACATTTGAAACACTTAAAGTAAAAGAGAGCATAAATGACAGCTGGCTAAACTCGACACGAATGACACTGTTTTCAGTAGCCCTGTAATTTGCCTGTTAGAAAATATTTGCAAAACAGGTCTTTTGTCATTCAGACCCTCTTAACGGCTGAAAAAAAGTGCAAATTACATATTCTCCAGCTAGTTGTGTTAATTTATCAAATAAAAATCTGTAAAATGTGTGGTTCGGAAGAAGGCATCGTTTAAGGCATAATAATGCATCATGACAGTAAAAGTCACCCATGCAGTGTGAGAAAGAGATAATCTACATAATAAGTACAATACGAAATACATTAATTAAATGTCTTTTGTTAACATTAACGCACATTGACAATAAAGAAATAAAAATATCGATTAAATTTGTTGTTTTATGCTATGACGTCAAACAGGCGACAACAACAAAGAAGGACCTTTGTGACGTCAATTCTAATCGCCGAAGCTCATACCATCGACCGAGGCGAACTAAGCTGAACACAGAGTTTTTGGTTTATTGTGTGTTTATTGTGAAGTATGCCGAAAGTGAAAAGGAGTCGAAAACCTCCTCCTGATGGATGGGAGCTTATCGAGCCGACATTGGATGAGTTGGATCAGAAAATGAGAGAAGGTACGTCTAAAATGCGAGTGGCTGTCGTCGAGCGCATTCTTTTTGTTTGTGTGGAGAACCGGGGAATTGAATTACAAGATTACTTCAGTCTTGGGCAAACGTACTTCAATTGTAGTTGCACTAACAATGCCAATATTTACTATATTTATCGTTGAAAATGTCTAATATTATGTTTCATGTTTACCCAGCTGAAACGGACCCACACGAAGGTAAACGAAAGGTGGAAGCGCTTTGGCCAATTTTCAGACTGCATCATCAGCGAAGTCGGTACATCTTTGACCTTTTCTACAAAAGAAAAGCTATTAGCAGAGGTAAATCTTATCAACGTTCTTCATTGTCATTATGATAAACATTTGTCGAGAAGCAGTATTTACTAATGTATATTTTCCTACAGAGCTTTATGATTACTGTATTAAAGAAGGCTATGCTGATAAAAACCTGATTGCAAAGTGGAAGAAGCAGGGGTATGAGAACCTCTGTTGCCTGCGCTGCATCCAAACAAGAGACACCAACTTTGGAACCAACTGCATTTGTCGCGTACCCAAGAGCAAACTAGAAGTTGTAAGTCTCCTTTCTGTTTCAAGGAATGCTAGTATTTAAGTTTGTGTGAAGTGTAACTGTTTGTTTTGTTTTTTTACAGGGAAGGATAATTGAATGCACTCACTGTGGCTGCAGAGGATGTTCTGGTTAAATCAATCTTTGCTATTTCTTTATTGATTGATTCACAGATCTACTAACATCATTAAAACAAGAACACATCACAGGAAATTGGGACTTTTTATGGGGCCATTTGCTTGTCATTTAAATCTTGATATTGTGTGTGATAAGTTCTTACATTGCCTAAACATTACATAAGACACTTAAAATTCAATCTCTGGATTTTGTCATTCCAGTATGTAGTATTCACAACACCATATGATGTTAATGTCTTATTTTAAATAGATTGTGATTTTTTATTTTATGTTCCAGGGTGAGGTTTTAAATAAACCAGATTTGTTTTATCAATTATAACAATGGCTTCTTTATTTGAAAGATATATTCGGCCCATAGTAGGATGAATATTTTCATAAATAAGTATTGCACATCCATGTTGAAAATACTCAAATATGAACTCTTTAACTCAAGGGTGTCCAAACCTTTTTCAGTGGGCCACAAACAACCTGACAATGACGTGAATGATAGTTTTCATGAGCCTTTACATTTTTAATAAGACTTGTAACATAAGTATTAGGCCGCATTTGGCCCTCGGACCATGGTTTGGATACCCCTGCTTTAACTAATTCTAGAATTTAATGCATCTCAGAACATGTTTGTAAAGGTTGGCTGTTTTTTCTTTCCAATAGAAATACAAGGAATTATCTTCTATTCATTTTATTATATAAAAAATTGCAGTCTTGGCGATTTCATAACACCTGATTTCCTTACGATATATTTAAGAGTAAAATGAAGTTGAAACGTCTGGGAAGATATTCAGCAAATGACGTTGGACAAATGCAAGTCCAGCACAGCGCTTTGCACTTGGTTTCTTTGTCAAGTCATTGTTATATTTTCATGAGTAGTTGTGCCACATACAAGGCAAACACATATAAAATATCAAATCCAATTAGTTAAGTGTTGTTCGCTTCCCACTTTTCATTCCTTTTGCTGCTCCACCAGGCCAATTGCTGTGCTGAGTGCTGTTAAATATATGAATTTCATTTTGCCATTTAAAACAGGTATGTTTTAAAAAATATATATAGTTTTAACAGTTTAAAAATTACAAGACATTATTTAAAATCATTTAATGAAAACATTTTTAAATGTTACAATAATAAAATTTTAACGCACTATATAAATTAAAATACAATGATGCCCCTATAAGACAAATATTACAAAATACATGAACTGGCATATGGAACTATAAGGACACAGTGAGACTTTTTTAAGCACTCTGTGGTATGGCTTATTTGGATTACAATCACCTTTTTGCATTAGACTATAAATAAAATTCAGTGCAAATAATGAACAAAAAAGTATAACACTTATATTATCAAAACATAAATAAGACAATTCATTGTTATACATTTTACACAGCCAAATATCCAACACGTTTGACCTTACTTTATGACCTCACAGTGCTAAATACTCAAGAATTGCAGCAAAATGTAATAAATAATAAAAGACAACCCTGCAACGAGCTGGTCCCTGTCCAGGGTGAACCCTGCCTAAGGCTAAAAGTCACTGGGATAGAATCCAGTCACCCGTGATCCCTAACGGGCACAAGCGGTAGAAAATGAATGAACAATAAAAACAAAAGTGACAGGATTCCAGTTTTTTTTTCTATATAGCCAACAACATTTCTTTTATACACGCGATATCATTGCTTTGGGTCTTTCTTCAAAAAAAAAATCAGCATCATAACCTCAAAAACAGCAATATGATCAGAACACTTACTCACCCTGTCACAACACAGGCTCATGCCGACATCACATTCTTGCACAAATTCAAAACAACACAGCTTTTGATACATTTAGGCCAGATGTCATTTTAGAATTTCGTGGAACAACTTGATTAATATGAATGAACTGCTTATCAACATGAAATCTTTGGCTGCCGCTTGCCCTACAATTTGACATGCAAAATACATGTGTCTGTATCCTACACTGCAGATACACATTCTCATGCAACCGGAAGTTGGGGTATTTTTACTTCATGCTCCCAAAGCAATATACAACCATCCTATACATTCAGTAAAAATCAACCATAATGAAAACGCTTTCTTGTGTACAATTAAAATCCTCAAACCAGCTTTGACAAGCAGCTAATGCCAGTAATCCAACAGTAATCTACGGTACTAAATGGTATACATTTCACATTGTCACTTTCACAGCAATCATAATGATTGAAAAGTGTTAGAAATCAAAGTAGTGATTAGTAAAATCTGGCCAGAGGTGTCCAATTCGAAACAAATATCAAATGTAATGAAAGTGAGTAAGTATTTTTTAAATCAGCAGTGCAGCATTTTCAATCTGGCACGAATGACAAGAATGATGTGTGATTCCACAGAGTTGCAAACAGACATATACAGAAAGACAATTATCAGCACATAAAACTTGTTCTAATCACTACATCACTTAGTCCATGAAAATAGTCAGCTCCAGCTATAAAGTAAGTTTTTAGATCTTGTATAAAACACTGGTAATGTATTTAAAAGAAAAGCATGGTGACACGGTGGGGCTCTCGGTGGGGTTTTGCAGGTAGTATTGGGTGATGAGCTGGCTGAGATAGAGCAATATTTGACTATCCTCTTCACCCAGGCCCAGCTGTTCCTGAAGGAAGCAGTGACGCCGCCCCAGCACCACCTCAGGGCCCTCTTTAGAGCTGACAGGCAGGTGAAGGTGGTGGGTGAACGTCAACAGGAACGCCTTGGCTGCCAGCCGACACAGCATACTCTGGAGGTGCAGAAAATAAGTGGAGCCACGGCGGATGTAAGTACGGTGGTCAGCCATGTTGGAAAGTAAATGGCCACGGTATGGAGGGCAGAGTAAGGTCTTCTGATCGATGTCCAGGATGGAGATGTAGCGACTGTAGCGGGACAGGGAATAAAGGGTGCTGGATCCCACAGGAGAGGATGCTCTGAGGGGGCAAAGCGTATTACCATCATCCAAGTATTGTAGATTTTGACATGCCAAATCATAAGTAAATAAAAAAAACAGACAAATCAACCTAAGAACAACAAATAACTACTAAATTATCTAAATAAATCCATGTATGCAAGTGTATTAACATCCATGCCATGCATTAAATAAGCTGATGGTTTGACATTCTAATGCATCAAGTTACTCTACAACCAGTGCAAACTGATTATTATAAAACAAATATGTTTTGTTTTTGTGTTACCCGTTAAGCAAGACAGATGGAGTGATGCACTCCATAACTAACACAAGTAAAATGTTTAACTTAATTTGCTTTGTATAAGCATAAACTGTGAGCTGCACATAATAAAACATATTTTCAGTTTCACATACCTTTGCAGTCCAATTAGTTTCCAGCGGTAGATGTCAGTGAGGCTGAAGGGGCCAGACACCCAAGCCTGAACTCTTTCTGCACATTTCCCAGGACAAGGTACAAAGAGGGCAAGGGCTGCCACCAGTTTACGGACTCTCCCCTCATCTTCCCCAAACACCACCAGTGTTCGCCCACTCAGCAGACACCACAGTGCCTGCATGGCAAATGGATACTGTCGCACAAACCGCAGAGCCCCCTGTCCAGCCTTTTTCTTCTGCCGCAAGGTCACCACTCCCCCATATCCAATGGGCGAGAGTGTTCGATCTGACCCAGTAGAAGCACTCATGGTGCAGTCCGAGCCATCCTCCACTGACACACGAGAGACAGTGTCTGCATGCTGGGCCACAGGCAGCTCCAGCCCAGGACTCTTTGAGGGAGAGCCTATGGTGTAGTGGTCCTGCAGCACATGCAATGCCTGTGGCTCTTGATTCACCACCAAAGTTTGAGGTGGCTGGGCTCTAGTGTTATGGTGTGATTCGGTCGGTACAGGTAGGTCCTCATAAATAAACCCATCTTGAGCCATGCAACATGTTGTGTCAATTGGTAGCAGCATGTCTGACTCGCAGACTTCTACGGGAGTCTCTTCACACTCGGCATCTGGCTCCAGTAAAGACACAGGGGTGTGGTCTCCATTGACCCCCTCATCATCACCAACAGTGGTCTCCATGTCCTCACTGCTGCTCTCTCTTTCATGGTCAGGAGTAAAATCTGAATCCCGAGCGTCATATTTAACAGTGTCTAGATTGTGTTGTGGTTTGTTCCTACTTGTCCCACTGCTGTAGCTGCCTTTGGTCTCCTCAGAGCTGTCCTGAGTTTCTAAAGTCTGGTCTGAGGGTGAAGACTCCAAGTGGCTCTCTCCGAGGCCCAGCTCACTTTCCAGAGTGTGGCTGGTTTCAGAGAATGGCTCAGGGGTGTCCTCTAAAGGCTCTGGGGCCAGTACTATATGAGGGGGTTTTAAAACAGTGTAGGATTCTACAGAGTGATTCACAGGACAAATTGGCCGTATTATCACTTCATCCTCATTACTATCATTGCAGGTTTCTTCCTCAAATAGGAAGTTAGTAAGTCTCTGTTTCCTGCGTAGCGCCGTGTCCAGACGACATGTGTACAGGTAACACAGGTCACCACGGAAACTCTTCTCAGTCTCTTTGAGGAGTTCAATCGAGGCCTCATAAAACGTCTCATCACAGAGCTCTTGGAGGGTTTTTAGACGTTTGTCAAAACATTTGGCAGACTTGGCTCTAATGAGCTGTGGTGTGTATGATGGCCTGCGTCTTAAACCCTCCTCATCCTCCAGTTCATCTTCACCTGCTTCACCATCAGTTTCATCTCCGCTCACCTTTTTGCCAGTGCAACCTAATGGGCCAGCAAGTTTGGAGAATTTCTCCAGCAAATCTTCACACTCTGCCAAACACTCACTCATGCATTTATGACATGTGGCAGCATGCGGGTCTCGACGTGGGCGTCGATGATACGAAGTAATCTGTTTTAGCAGGTCTCTGTGTTCATAGATGCTCTTTTCTACATTCGCCAGCTCATTGGCCTTCTCCACAGCATGCGCAGAGTACCTGGTCTGAGGAGCCGCCTCTCTCTGGAGACCCTCTTCCTGCTGCAGCACTGAGTGGGTGTACCTGTTAGCACATGGGCAGTTAAAAGTAAGCAACATTTATAGACTTAAATGTACTCTTTCCTTTAAAGTCTTAGTCTATGTTACACACACTTAATTCCAATGCCTCATCAATATAATGGCTACACTGTTTAGAGTGTAGACACATATTTAACTTTACTCAGAGCTAAAAATGTCAGATGTCAATAAATATTGTGAAACAGTGGCAAGTGCTATCTAATAAGTAATTGCTACCAACTGTGGTGTCACTAGATGTATAATAAATAAAATGTCTTACTCTAAATCCTGAAGCTTCCTCTGTAGTTCCTTGGCAAAGGCTCTTCGGTTTCCTGCCTTCAAACACTCAGAGGCCTGCGAGAAGCGGAGGGACAGCTCCTGAAACTGCAACATTATTTTCCTCTCATCAGCCGAGACATATGCCATGCAGAAAGGTCGCACAAATCCTCTGGCTTCCAGATCATAAAGAGTGAGGTGATGGACATAGGCAAACGCCCCTTCCTTGGAGTCACCCAGCACTACTCGAGAGTCTTCCACAAAACTAAGTCTCGGATATCCACTGCCAGGTGGGTGTCCCACAAATGAGGCTTGGTAGTCCACTGACATGATACGCAGGGAGAAGTAGTTGAGGTCAAAGGTACCACATACTTTGGGCTCATCTGGGATGGTGAGGAGAGGCTGAGGTCCCACCTGCTCAGAAAACTCAGAGATGAGGATAAAGTCTTTTGTGAATTTGGCATAGGACGTTTTGGCCCATGGGTTTGAGTCAGCCGGTGGATAAAGGGGTATAGAAAACTCTTCTGGGAGGGCAGGCCAAGGCTCGGGATTCGGCTGGCCATAGTCATCCTCTTTAGTAAAAGCGACCACGTCAGGTGAACCTATCATAGTGGCAGATTCCGTATAACGATAAAGGTTAGTCTTGAACGATTTCAGAACCCTTGTCGCCGGACTCCAGTATACGACATCACTTTAACAGCTGCCCAGCAAGCAAAGTTATTCTATGCAACAAATAATTTAAAAACAAAAATCGGCAAAGCACACACCGAGCCGTCACATAACCAGTGTTGTCTGAAACAAAGACAATTTTCTTGCGCCAATCAATGTCCACGGGTGGACAGCTTCATGTGTATGAGAAAATGTAAACCAGCCTCACAAAAAACATATTTCTCTCCCCGTTCAAGGTTTCAACAATTTGTATCTTTTACGTGAACCATTTCTAAACCCCACATTGCATATAGTACAGTGCGTTAAGGGCTACAAACACTGAAATGTACTATACCATTTTTACACGGCGAGACAGACGCCATGTTTACCCAGCTGATGGAAATGTCATGTGACATAACCGCCCCCTCCATCAAAAGAACCAGTGTAACTTTTAGTTTTTGTATTTTTTATACTATTCAAGACACACACTGTTAGGTGTTTTTAAAGTATTATACAAATGTTTTTTTTAAATATTGATTGTGATATACCTACGGCAACGGTTTTACGACAACGAGTCTTTTTACGGCACTTTTTGACAAGCAGGCGCGGAATTAGTAAACAAAGTCTAACCTAGGCAAATAGTTAGATTAAACCTGCTGTTATTTTGATGAATATAAATGTTTGGATCTTCCAATTTTAATATGTTATGTAAATGATAGGTAGTAAAGACATCGGTGATTAATGGTTTGTTAAAACATGTTTGGGTCGTGACACTAGCACATTAGGCTAGCATGCTAAAGCTGCAATGTGGAGACAGTGGTCCACATTGTGACAGTGGACAGGGATGCTAGTTGCGCATCTCTTGGGTAGACATCGCCTGCATTTGGCCGGAGTACAGCGGGTTATACTCCGAAGGTTTCGCCTTGTGACTCAGATTGGATTGGTTGTGGAGACAAAGAATCCCACAGAAATGAATCGAAATCGGACTCAGATCAAACGGGTGTTGTGTGTTGCAGAGAAGAATGATGCAGCTAAAGGTATCGCTGACATCATGTCCAATGGCAGATTTATCAGGGTAAAGACGTATTTTAAAATAAATAATAACAGATGAAACATATTCTGAATCACAATCGTTTTATTCTAGAGGGAGGGACTGTCAAAGTTTAACAAAATCTACGAGTTTGAGTATCACCTCTTTGGGCAGGTAAGTTAATACCTCTTCCCTGATGTCTCAGCTCATTTAGCTCATCTTTGACATTTGACATATTTATTTATTTTTACCAGAACGTTACTGTGACGATGACTTCTGTGTCCGGTCATTTGTTGGGTTTAGAATTTAAGGCACAATATCAGAAATGGTAAGTTACTTTGAATTTATGATGTACAATGAAGCCTGTCAAACTCACACTTGGAAATCTCAATTGTGAACAATTTCTCTTGGAAACAGGTATAGTTGCAACCCAGTAATGCTGTTTGATGCTGAGGTGGAGAAATATTGCCCAGACAACATGATTCAAATAAAGGTAATGTATATTTATATCGTTTTTTTTTTACAAACCCCACAGCAAAGATAAACCAGTTATTTTGATTTTAAGTAACGTATAATCTTCTGTGATTCTCAGATTATTATCTTTAACGCTGTGTGAGTGTTAAACTGGTATATTCTTTTTACCTACTTTTCTTTAGCGGACTTTGGAAAAAGAAGCAAGGCAATGCCAGGCCCTTATTATCTGGACAGATTGTGATCGCGAAGGAGAAAACATTGGTTTTGAAATAATTGATGTTTGCAAAGCAGGTAAACTGCTGCTAACTACATAAAATCCACTTAAGACAAAGAACCTTATATGATACATTTTTGTTTTAGTGAAAGCTAATGTACAAGTCCATCGGGCTAAGTTCTCTGAAATTACACCTAACTCAATTAGAAGAGCTTGTGAGACTCTAACTGAGCCAGATGTAAATGTCAGTGATGCTGTAGATGTGCGTCAGGAACTGGACCTACGAATAGGTGAGACGGTACATCTTAACTGATGTAAACTTGAAATTGTACTCAAGTATACAGTTTTTTTCCCAGGGGCATCTTTCACTCGTTTCCAGACGCTGCGGCTACAGAAGATATTCCCAATATCTTTAGCAAATCAATTGATCTCATATGGAAGCTGTCAGTTTCCCACTTTGGGATTTGTGGTAGAGCGGTTTAAAGCGATACAGGCTTTTATTCCAGAGACGTTTTTCAAAATTAAAGGTAAAATATTGAAATAGACTTGTTTAAATGCATATACATGGTTTCAGACAAATAGTTGTACTTTTTGTCCTTTTCTGCAGTGATCCATGAGTTTGAAGAAGACACAGTTGAGTTCAGCTGGAAAAGAAACCGTCTGTTCAATCACACTGCGTGCTTAGTTCTCTACCAAATCTGCATGGAGGTGAGAGTTCCACAAATCCATGTGTTTGCGCTATTATGATGGAGATTTTAAAAAAAATATCTATTTCTCTGAACTTGTCTCTACACGCTGCATCTATGTGTGCTGTAACAAACTTGCATTGTCACAGAAAAACGCATTGGGCCTGATGTATCTCTCCAGGTGCCAAACTGTGTGTGCAAACTGACAAATAAGGCACATACACTTAACAAAATAGTCATAATTACACTGCATGTTAATATATCTATTCCTACACTGTCTGAAAGAACGATGTACAATCATATCTCTCAAGGTAAAGATGCATACAAATTTGTAATATGTAAAAATATTTATTTCTGCAAAGCTCTAAAGGGCTCAAGATGAAATGCTTTTGAAATGCTGTGTTGTGTAAAAAAGATAAATTAACATGAATACCCCTTTTACTGTACTTTATTATGCCATCGTAAACATGCATTTCTAAATTAAATAATATATATCCCAAAATTAGCCTTTCCTTTTCTCCTCTTTATTTATACAGGGACCCTTGAGAGCAAACTTTCATTTGCTAGAGCGCCCTGTTGACACAATACAACACACGGACATACATTAAATGGGAAAAGCAAAAATAGTGTTTCCTCCTCTAAAACCAGTCGCTTCAGACTAAGGGTGCCCTGAAGCCTGTTCTACTTTGCATAAAAGAGGCAGTCTGTCAGATCTAAGAGTTCACCTGAGGAACAAACAATAAGCATCTGTAATTGATAGTTCATACAATTAAAATGTAGGTGTGAAAGGTATTGATGTTATTCTCTGCAAGCCGCAAGAGAGGCCCAACCAACTTTATGATCTAGGACAATATGATGTGTGATGTATGATCAGGATTACATTTTGGGTTGTTTAAGTGTTTATCTTATATAATGAAGAATATGTGCCTACTATTTTTAATGCTGCTGTGGTTTTATACAGTGATGTTGTCCACTTAGAGTAGAGTTGCAGAGTTTGCATGGAGCCGTTCCAAGTATGTGTTTTTCAAATCCCAGGTGTAATGGCGTCCACATTCATAACCTCTCCTCCTCCCTGCAGCTGTTAACTCAAAGAACCCAGAACTGCTCTGTCAAGTTGACTAAATTTATAGATATAAATAAACTGTTCACAAAATGTACTTGTACATTTGAAAATAATAATTTTATTCTTTTCTAGGATCCCATGGCAACAGTAACCTCAGTAACCAGCAAACCTAAGAGCAAATGGAGACCCTTGCCTTTAGACACTGTGGTAAGAAAGTAAAACAACTAGTGATACATTTATCTGCATTCTGCTGTGCATATTTGATATGGAATATCATTAGTCTTATCCATTATTTCCTTTGTCCTCATGTCACAGAAGTGTGTTTCTCAAACTCTCTCATCCATAGGAACTTGAAAAACTTGCTTCGCGAAAGTTAAGAATAAATGCAAAAGAAACAATGAAAATTGCTGAGAAGCTTTATACCCAGGGGTAGGTTTAACTTTGTTTTTGTTTTCTTTGTACTACTTTATTCACTGTTAGTTAACTGTTAAACTGTACAGTTATTTTTGAGGTAACTGTCCACACAGCCAAAAAAGGCTAGAACACAAAAACACACACTTACCATAATCTTACCATAACTCCCTTAAAGGAGGCGGGTCCACATGAATTGAGTGGGTGTACAATGTTATAAATACATACAGTTTGAAATACAAAATCTTCTGCCCGTGCCTCAGTGGTGTGGTATTGCTGCCATACATATACAAAGGAAGTTCTAAGATTGATTTTGGCCTCGCAATTGTTGGCTGAATAATACATATAGGTATCTGTTTAAAATTAAATTCAAGATGTCACTTTTGTTTGATAAGTAATTCAGCCGTTTGCTGAAACATGTCACATTTTTGTGTGCACAGGTTCATCAGTTACCCCAGAACAGAGACCAACATTTTCCCTGCATCCTTAGCCCTGGCTCCCCTGGTTGAACTGCAGGCTCAAAGTCTAGCTTGGGGAACATTTGCCCAGCGTGTACTTGATCAACCTGGGGGTCCCAATCCCCGACAGGGCAAGAAGTCTGACCAAGCCCACCCTCCAATACATCCTACTAAGTTTGCAGACAATCTCCAGGTAGTATTCATACACAACCTGACCATGGTCAGTAGCAGTAGATGTCTCTAGGAAATGCACTCCTTGACATCTACTTGTTAACTTGATGTGTGCAGGGAAATGAAGAGCGGGTGTACGAATTTATTGTCCGACACTTCCTGGCCTGTGTGTCCCAGGATGCTTTGGGACAGGAGACAGTGGTGGACATTGACATTGCTCAGGAGAAGTTCTCTGCCTCAGGACTTATGATAATTGCAAGAAACTATCTTGATGTTTACCCTTATGACAAATGGAGTGCAAAGGTAAAGGTCAACTATTCTATGTTATATTTTTACTATGAGCCTATAGGGAAAACAATTATAACACGGTTAAAAGCTCTTTCAAAAGAAAAGTGAGCCAGAAAGGAAACACAAATACAAAGCAATATAATATCAGGCAATGAAAGTAATCTTCCATTTTGTATATGTTCATTATTTGAGCCCCAGTCGTAATAGTTGGTTGTTTCTTTGTCATCCACTTGTGTACGCAACAGCTTTTCATAATATCTAGTTTAATGTTCAAGGTTATTCCAGTTTATGAACAAGGATCGCAGTTTCAACCTACTGCTATTGAGATGATGGACGGCCAGACAAGTCCCCCACAGCTCCTCACAGAAGCTGACCTGATCTCCCTGATGGAGAAACATGGCATCGGTATGGACTTTGGACAAAAGTTCTCCATTCTGAGCCAAACCACACACATTTTAGCCTGAAAATAAGAACGCTGCTAATCTGTCTAAATACATTCTTCTCAAACTATATCATGTTGATTTACAGGCACAGATGCAACACACGCGGATCATATAGAAACTATAAAGAGCAGGATGTACGTGGGACTGACCGCAGACCAGAGGTTTCTACCTGGAGAACTTGGAATGGGACTGGTGGAGGGTGCGAATGTGCACTACAACATATGCACTGTTGTCATTTCAAACTGCTGTTGCCATCTTTACTCTTCTATAACGACTTTTGTCAAAATGAACAACTAAATGTTAAGTGAAAAAAAAAAGATATTCTAGTAATAATAATACTTTTTCTTTGCATTATATTAAGGTTATAACTCCATGGGCTATGAGATGTCCAAACCGAACCTACGAGCTGAATTGGAAGCAGACCTCAAACTGGTGTCTGAAGGCAGGAAGAATAAACAAACTGTGCTGCAGCAATACATTCAAAAATACAAAACTGTATTCATCGAGTCTGTTAGAAAAGCTAAAAAGTGAGTTGATGCTTCTGATGGTAATGTCCTGGGACTATGGTCTGTTGTATATTAATAGGCTTTTTGCTCATTTCAGATTAGATGAAGCCCTGTCCCCGTACTTGGGAGCAGCTCTGGCAATCACAGAAGAGGAGCAGCAGGATATGGAAATGCCACTGCCGGTTAGAAAATGTCCCAACTGTGGCCGGGACATGGTTCTCAAGAAGAAGCGTGAAGGAACAAAGTAAAATAGCTTTTTTTGCCCCTAAAGGTCAATATTACATGCAATTTTCTCAATGATAACTTCTTTCTTTCCCTCTAGTAAGTACCTCTCCTGCACAGGTTATCCCGCCTGTAAGACAGCTGTGTGGTTCCCTGACATGGTCCTTGAGGTCAACAGAGACGAAAGCGTCTGTCCAACATGTCAGCCACGTCCTGTTCACATGTTAGTATTCAATTTGTTCATCCAAACAGGTTGTACATAAGGATTAGAACCAAAGAATACAACATTAGTAGTTTAACAGCCTTGTCCAGGGCTGTCGCCTCTGTCCTCGCTTTGGAGGCGGCAGCAGGACAGGTTCATAAACACTCATGTTGACCAGTATTTGTAGATGATCTGACCTGATCATTATAAATTCCCTTTTGTACATATTGTTATGCTTGTCTGTTGTAAGCACAATCTTATACTAAGTATAATTAGATGTTACTAATTATGCATAATTAGTTGCTAAATCTGTTGTACAATTCTCAGAGTCAGAAGAATTCAGGTCCAGTAGTCTTAGCTGTAACTTTTAATCCATGAAGCTTCACCAGTTGAAGTGACCTTTGTGACCTGCAAACTTAATGTTTTTTTAGTTTTTTTTTAGCACAGTACATTAATTTTAGCTCTCCAAGGTTGATTGGGGTACAGGGTATATCTGAGTATGACCATTCAAATGGCAAATTGAAAACTTGGAAATAAAACATTGGTTTTGCTGGTTTTACTAGATTCTGCTTGTGAGTAGGCGCTAACTTCTTGAGCATGTGCCTCAGCTCAGTCCAAATATAGGGCAGGCTCGCTCACTAAATGCTCCACACCAGCATTTGTTACCACAGCAACCAGGCTGCTCCAGAGGAGAGTTGAACCACAGCGTGAATGTTATGTGTTTGTATCGGTGTAATCCTAGTTCCATCATAGAAAAAGCTTCAAATTTAGTCATCTGGACACTGTCTTTTAAAAAAACTTGTTTATCTTTCATGAATTTTATTCATACTTTATTCTTTCCTTGGAAACTTCATTAACATTGCATATCAGCAGAGGTGTATGATTCATACTGCAGCAATCTCAAAGGTCACGATAAACACAAATTATTATTATTCATCCATTTTCTACAGCTTGTACCCATTAGGGGTCGTGGGTGACTGGAGCCTATCCCAGTGACTTTGCGCCTTAGGCGGGGCACACCCTGGACAGGGGTCAGCTCCTTGCAGGGTTGCAACACCAAAACACAGACAACCATTCCCTGTCACATTCATTCACTAGGGGCAATTTACAGTTGCCAATTTACCGAAAATATGCATGTCTTTGGACAGTGAGAAGAAGCCAGAGAACCCACGGTAACGCGGGAAGGGCAAGCAGACTCCAAATGATTCTTAATGTTAATCAAATCTCATTTATTTTCACGTATTTAACTTATTGCATGATTTTGTAAATAAGAAAACAATGAATGCACAAAAAGCTGCATTTACCTCACTTCAACTTTGCCTTAGGCAAGTGGCACAACCCAGAACTTCACACAAAATATTACACTTGAATAATGAATCTTACTCTTCAAAGACCTGATGCATGAAGTAGTGAAGACGCTGCACTGCCAACATATAAGAGAAAAATATATTGAACAAGTTTATTTTGTTTTGACTTTGTGACATTACCTCAATTTGTGTTTCAGGCTGAAGTTTAAGTTCCGTAGGGGCAGCCTTCCACCTATGATGCCTTTGGAGTTTGTGGGTTGCATTGGCGGATGTGATGAGACACTGAGAGAAGTACTGGACCTGAAGTACCTCAGAGCCGGGGGAGGCGGAAGGGGCAATGGAGGAGCAGACCCCCCTCCAACAGCTTCTAGAGCTGTGTATAAAAGAACAGCACCCGCCAGGGCAGCACCCACAAGAAACACAAACCCTCGCCCTTCATCCCCTGTGGCAGTGTCCTCCTGGACTCCACCGCCTCCACCTCCGCCCGCTGGTGGCTCGGTTAATGGTAGAACCAGCAGCAATGATGCCATCGTTTGTAACTGTGGACAAGATGCAATCCTTTTAACTGTTCGCAAAGATGGCCCCAACCAAGGACGCCAGTTTTACAAATGCAATGCTGGCAGCTGTAACTTCTTCTTATGGGCCAATGAATGTGTTCAGCAGGGATCACCAGCACTGCCCCCTCCCATGCACAGCCAGCCCAGGCCCTCTCTTGGTTTTAGGAACGTCCCTGGAGATGGCAGCAGGCCTGGAGGCGCAGGAGACCATAGAGGAGAGATCATGTGTAACTGTAACGAGACAGCGGTCACACGGACAGTACAGAAGGACGGTCCCAACAAGGGCAGGACGTTCCACACATGTGGGAAACCAAGGGAGCAGCAGTGTGGCTTCTTTCAGTGGGCTGATGAAAATGTACCTCCATCAGGTAATGGATTCAACACATTCAAATGTTTTAGCAGAATCACTGCTCCGTTATCGCAGAATGAACAACAAAAATACTGTCATCAATAACTATACATACGCGCATACTATAGCTGCATAATGTATTGAAATTTAATTGAAATCACAATTTGAGTTGGCACTTTTATTCAATTGTGCTATTATCAAATCACAAGGCTGCAGGTTTTTAAAGAATGTACTCTGCAAAGAACATTTCAGTTTCTGAATCTTGTACCTATTTAGACCTCTCCAAATTCCATCAGTCCTTATTCCAGTCATCTCTCATTTATTGCTCCTGGGAGTGTTTACAATGTGCACTATTTGTTCACACTTCCCCCCCACAAATTGCTCTAGTCCATATTGGCTCGTCAACCACTAACGATTTCTTCAATCTCTACATCATCATAACAGAGTGAAACTGGTCTTTAGTGTAAATGTGATACTTTGACAGTTATCTTTACTTTCCCAGCTGTTCGGTTTCAAAGAGGCGTCATTCTTTTCTAATTGGTTACAAGGATTTAAGTTTTGATGATTTCCTTTCATCTTTAGCTTTATGTATAATAGTACATTGCAATGCAAGAGATCCTTCTCGTTCACATCTTTATTCAATAATAAAAGAAGTATGACTCACAACGACATTGAGAGTTCCAGTTAAGAGGCTGATCTCAGCCTCAGTTCAATCTAAAAGCATCACTCTTATGTGTGACTGTGTTTCACCTCTGTTCCTCTCAATCAGGTGCTTCTGGCAGTGGCTACAGCAGCAGTGGATTCAACAGCAGCAGTGGATTCAACAGTGGATTCAACAGCGGCAGTGGATTCAACAGCGGCAGTGGATTCAACAGTGGATTCAACAGCGGCAGTGGATTCAACAGCGGTGGAAGCAACAATAGCAATAGTGGAAACGGGAGAAAGAAACAAGGAACTGTCGGAGGACCACCTGCTGCTAAGAAGCTACGTAACTGTGGCATCTGCCACCTGCCCGGACACACTCGTGTCACTTGTCCACAGCGGTGACACAAAAGTCTTCTAGTTTCACCATTCATCCAGAAGTGCCTTCACTGTGTCACTCAAGTTCTTCATTCCAAACTGTTGCCTCTTCAAATCACTATAGTTTATAACTATATTAAAGAGATATGTGAATCATTACTCATTCTACAACAAATGCATATTCTACATGCTCAAATTAACTGCTCATTGTTTATAACCTTGTTACCTGGAAAATAATAAATAAATAATTCACACTTTTTCTTGTCATTAAAGCCAATAAAGCCTTTGTAGGGCTGCATAGCCTTTTAACAATGCACCCTTTGAAGCAGTAGAAACAATGTATTAAACTTTGTAAATGGCGAATGGGGTTTAAAAACATGTTAACTACTCTTTTACTATTGCTGATCAACTTAAAACGTTTAACTATGACTGAACTTCTGTGCAGTCGTATCTTTGTAAAGTCAGTCCCGTTGTGCTTTTGTTTTGACATTTCTGGTTTTTAGTCACGATAGACGTTTTCAACTATTCTTTTGAGACAAATAACTTCATTACTGTGCGTGTCTTTTAACTGATGAAAAAAGATGCATGAAATTCAGATGAAACTAAAATGTTCGGGACTTTAAATCCACCATATAAAAACCACCAGTCTTCAATTCGTTCCTTTAAGATGTGTTTATTTTCCTCTGTAAAAGTGTAAGTCCCCGCGGTGAAGAGACACGGAATAACGGTGTAACGAGAGCCTCCCGTGTTCCCGGCATTAGCTCCAGTGTTATTGTCCTTCCTCTTGGATTCACAAGAAGTGGCTGTGGCTGTTTCCTGGCACGTTCATGAGTCATGCGTGAGTCACGGCACGTGGGCGGGAGCGGGTCCTGTGGTGTTTTCTGCTGCATCTCTCCATCCTCCTCTCTCCATCCTCCTCTCTCCATCCTCCTCTCTCCATCCTCCTCTCTCCATCCTCCTCTCTCCATCCTCCTCTCTCCATCCTCCTCTCTCCATCCTCCTCTCTCCATCCTCCTCTCTCCATCCTCCTCTCTCCATCCTCCTCTCTCCATCCTCCTCTCTCCATCCTCCTCTCTCCATCCTCCTCTCTCCATCCTCAGCTCCTAACTTTACAGATAGTATCCAGGCAGAGGAGAAGTCATGTGACGGCGGCTTACGGGAAGCGCGGTTCAGAGAGTGTCGTAACTCCCAGAAGGAACGAGACAGACAAACACACTGAAACACACACACTGAAACACACACACACTGAAACACACACACACACACTGAAACACACACACACACACACTGAAACACACACACACACACACTGAAACACACACACACACACACTGAAACACACACACACACACTGAAACACACACACACACACACACACTGAAACACACACACACTGAAACACACACACACACACACACACACTGAAACACACACACTGAAACACACACACACTGAAACACACACACACACACTGAAACACACACACACACACACTGAAACACACACACACACACACTGAAACACACACACACACACACTGAAACACACACACACACACTGAAACACACACACACACACACACACTGAAACACACACACACTGAAACACACACACACACACACTGAAACACACACACACACACACTGAAACACACACACACACACTGAAACACACACACACACACACACACTGAAACACACACACACTGAAACACACACACACACACACACACACTGAAACACACACACACACTGAAACACACACACACACACACTGAAACACACACACACACACACTGAAACACACACACACTGAAACACACACACACACACACACTGAAACACACACACACACACACACTGAAACACACACACACACACACACTGAAACACACACACACACTGAAACACACACACACACTGAAACACACACACACACTGAAACACACACACACACTGAAACACACACACACACACACTGAAACACACACACACACTGAAACACACACACACACTGAAACAAACACACACACACACTGAAACACACACACACACACACTGAAACACACACACACACTCTGAAACACACACACACACTCTGAAACACACACACACACACTGAAACACACACACACACACACTGAAACACACACACACTGAAACACACACACACACACTGAAAAACACACACACACACACTGAAACACACACACACACTGAAACACACACACAAACTGAAACACACACACAAACTGAAACACACACACACACACTGAAACACACACACACACACTGAAACACACACACACACACTGAAACACACACACAGAAACACACACACACACACACTGAAACACACACACACACACACTGAAACACACACACACACACACTGAAACACACACACACACACACTGAAACACACACACACACACTGAAACACACACACACACACTGAAACACACACACACTGAAACACACACACACACACACTGAAACACACACACTGAAACACACACACTGAAACACACACACACACACACACACACACTGAAACACACACACACACACACACACTGAAACACACACACACACACACACTGAAACACACACACACACACACACTGAAACACACACACACTGAAACACACACACACACACACACACACACTGAAACACACACACACACTGAAACACACACACACACACTGAAACACACACACACACTGAAACACACACACACACTGAAACACACACACACTGAAACACACACACACACACTGAAACACACACACACACTGAAACACACACACACACACACTGAAACACACACACTGAAACAAACACACTGAAACACACACACTGAAACACACACACACACACACTCTGAAACACACACACACACTCTGAAACACACACACACACACACTGAAACACACACACACACACACTGAAACACACACACACACACTGAAACACACACACACACACTGAAACACACACACACACACTGAAACACACACACACACACACACACACACACACTGAAACACACACACACACACACTGAAACACACACACACTGAAACACACACACACACACACACACACTGAAACACACACACACACACACACAGAAACACACACACACACACACACACACACACTGAAACACACACACACACACACTGAAACACACACACACACACACACACTGAAACACACTGAAACACACTGAAACACACACACACTGAAACACACACACACTGAAACACACACACACACAAACTGAAACACACACACACACACACACACACACTGAAACACACACACACACACACACACACACTGAAACACACACACACACTAAAACACACACACACACACACACACTAAAACACACACTGAAACACACACACACACACACTGAAACACACACACACACACACACTGAAACACACACACACACACACACTGAAACACACACACACACACACACACACACACACTGAAACACACACACACTGAAACACACACACACTGAAACACACACACACTGAAACACACACACACACAAACTGAAACACACACACACACACACACACACACTGAAACACACACACACACTAAAACACACACACACACACACACACACACACACTGAAACACACACACACACACACTGAAACACACACACACACACACACACTGAAACACACACACACACACACACACACTGAAACACACACACACACACACTGAAAAACACACACACACACACTGAAAAAACACACACACACTGAAAAACACACACACACACACACTGAAACACACACACACACTGAAACACACACACACACACACACACTGAAACACACACACACACACTGAAACACACACACACACACACTGAAACACACACACACACACACACTGAAACACACACACACACACACTGAAACACACACACACACACACACACACACTGAAACACACACACACACACACACACACACACACACTGAAACACACACACACACACACACTGAAACACACACACACTGAAACACACACACACACACACTGAAACACACACACACACACACACACTGAAACACACACACACACACACACACTGAAACACACACACACACACTGAAACACACACACACACACTGAAACACACACACACACACTGAAACACACACACACACACACACACTGAAACACACACACACACTGAAACACACACACTGAAACACACACACACACTGAAACACACACACACACACACACACTGAAACACACACACACACACACACACACACTGAAACACACACACACACACACACACACACACTGAAACACACACACACACTGAAACACACACACACACACACACACTGAAACACACACACACACACACACACACTGAAACACACACACACACACTGAAACACACACACACACACACTGAAACACACACACACACACACTGAAACACACACACACACTGAAACACACACACACACACACACACACTGAAACACACACACACACACACACACACTGAAACACACACACACACACACTGAAACACACACACACACACACACACACTGAAACACACACACACGCACACTGAAACACACGCACACTGAAACACACGCACACTGAAACACACACACACTGAAACACACACACACTGA
This sequence comes from Eucyclogobius newberryi, assembly GCF_026437365.1. Taxonomy (NCBI): domain Eukaryota; kingdom Metazoa; phylum Chordata; class Actinopteri; order Gobiiformes; family Gobiidae; genus Eucyclogobius; species Eucyclogobius newberryi. The sequence continues at coordinate 34,676,784 of NW_027315757.1, read as the reverse complement.
AACACACACACACTGAAACACACACACACTGAAACACACACACACACACACACTGAAACACACACACACACACACACACACACACACACACTGAAACACACACACACACACACACACACACACACTGAAACACACACACACACACACACACTGAAACACACACACACACACACACACACTGAAACACACACACACTGAAACACACACACACACACACACTGAAACACACACACACACACACACACACACTGAAACACACACACACACACACACACACACACACTGAAACACACACACACACACACACACTGAAACACACACACACACACACACACACTGAAACACACACACACACACACACTGAAACACACACACACACACACACACTGAAACACACACACACACACACACACACTGAAACACACACACACACACACACTGAAACACACACACACACACACACACTGAAACACACACACACTGAAACACACACACACACACACTGAAACACACACACACTGAAACACACACACACACTGAAACACACACACACACTGACACACACACACACTGACACACACACACACTGACACACACACACTAAAACACACACACACACACTGAAACACACACACACACTGAAACACACACACACACTGAAACACACACACACACACACACACACACTGAAACACACACACACACACACACACACTGAAACACACACACACACACACTGAAACACACACACACTGAAACACACACACACACACACTGAAACACACACACACACACACTGAAACACACACACTGAAACACACACACTGAAACACACACACACACACTGAAACACACACACACACTGAAACACACACACACACACACACACTGAAACACACACACACACACACACACTGAAACACACACACACACACACACTGAAACACACACACACACACACTGAAACACACACACACACACACACACACACACACACACACACACACACACTGAAACACACACACACACACACACACACTGAAACACACACACACACTGAAACACACACACACACACACAGAAACACACACACACACACACACACACACACACACACTGAAACACACACACACACACACACTGAAACACACACACACTGAAACACACACACACACACACTGAAACACACACACACACACACACACTGAAACACACACACACACACTGAAACACACACACACACACTGAAACACACACACACACACTGAAACACACACACACACACTGAAACACACACACACACACTGAAACACACACACACACACACACACTGAAACACACACACACACTGAAACACACACACTGAAACACACACACACACACTGAAACACACACACACACACACACTGAAACACACACACACACACACACACACACTGAAACACACACACACACACACACACACACTGAAACACACACACACACTGAAACACACACACTGAAACACACACACACACTGAAACACACACACACACACACACACACTGAAACACACACACACACACACACACACTGAAACACACACACACACACTGAAACACACACACACACACACTGAAACACACACACACACACACTGAAACACACACACACACTGAAACACACACACACACACACACACACACACTGAAACACACACACACACACACTGAAACACACACACACACACACTGAAACACACACACACACACACACACACACTGAAACACACACACACGCACACTGAAACACACGCACACTGAAACACACGCACACTGAAACACACGCACACTGAAACACACACACACACACACACACACACACACACTGAAACACACACACACACACACACTGAAACACACACACACTGAAACACACACACACTGAAACACACACACACTGAAACACACACACACACACACACTGAAACACACACACACACACACACACACACACACACACTGAAACACACACACACACACACACACACACACACTGAAACACACACACACACACACACACTGAAACACACACACACACACACACTGAAACACACACACACACACACACTGAAACACACACACACTGAAACACACACACACACACACTGAAACACACACACACTGAAACACACACACACACACTGAAACACACACACACACTGACACACACACACACTGACACACACACACACTGACACACACACACTAAAACACACACACACTGAAACACACACACACTGAAACACACACACACTGAAACACACACACACACACTGAAACACACACACACACTGAAACACACACACACACACTGAAACACACACACACACTGAAACACACACACACACACTGAAACACACACACACAGTGAAACACACACACACACACACACTGAAACACACACACACACTGAAACACACACACACTGAAACACACACACACACACACACTGAAACACACACACACTGAAACACACACACACACACACACACACACACACTGAAACACACACACACACACACTGAAACACACACACACTGAAACACACACACACACACACTGAAACACACACACACACACACTGAAACACACACACTGAAACACACACACTGAAACACACACACACACACTGAAACACACACACACACACTGAAACACACACACACACACACACACTGAAACACACACACACACACACACTGAAACACACACACACACACACTGAAACACACACACACACACACACACACACACTGAAACACACACACACACAC
>NW_027315757.1:34383969-34668969 GCF_026437365.1 Eucyclogobius newberryi | reverse complement strand
CAGTCGTGTAGTCGCGTGTGTCGTGTACAGTCGCGTGTGTCGTGTACAGTCGCGTGTGTCGTGTACAGTCGCGTGTGTCGTGTACAGTCGTGTACAGTCGCGTGCGTCGTGTACAGTCGCGTGCGTCGTGTACAGTCGCGTGCGTCGTTTACAGTCGCGTGCGTCGTTTACAGTCGCGTGCGTCGTTTACAGTCGTGTACAGTCGTGTGTGTCGTGTACAGTCACGTGTGTCGTGTGTGTCGTGTACAGTCGTGTGTGTCGTGTACAGTAGTGTAGTCGCGTGTGTCGTGTAGTCGCGTGTGTCGTGTACAGTCGCGTGTGTCGTGTACAGTCGCGTGTGTCGCGTGTGTCGTGTAGTCGCGTGTGTCGTGTAGTCGCGTGTGTCGTGTAGTCGCGTGTGTCGTGTAGTCGCGTGTGTCGTGTACAGTCGCGTGTGTCGTGTACAGTCGCGTGTGTCGTGTAGTCGCGTGTCGTGTACAGTCGCGTGTATCGTGTACAGTCGCGTGTGTCGTGTACAGTCGCGTGTGTCGTGTACAGTCGCGTGTGTCGTGTACAGTCGCGTGTGTCGTGTAGTCGCGTGTGTCGTGTACAGTCGCGTGTGTCGTGTACAGTCGCGTGTGTCGTGTACAGTCGCGTGTATCGTGTACAGTCGCGTGTATCGTGTACAGTCGCGTGTGTCGTGTACAGTCGCGTGTGTCGTGTACAGTCGCGTGCGTCGTGTACAGTCGCGTGCGTCGTGTACAGTCGCGTGCGTCGTGTACAGTCGCGTGTGTCGTGTACAGTCGCGTGTGTCGTGTACAGTCGCGTGGGTCGTGTACAGTCGCGTGGGTCGTGTACAGTCGCGTGGGTCGTGTACAGTCGCGTGTGTCGTGTACAGTCGTGTGTGTCGTGTACAGTCGCGTGTGTCGTGTAGTCGCGTGTGTCGTGTACAGTCGCGTGTGTCGTGTACAGTCGCGTGTGTCGTGTACAGTCGTGTGTGTCGTGTACAGTCGTGTACAGTCGCGTGTGTCGTGTACAGTCGTGTGTGTCGTGTACAGTCGTGTACAGTCGCGTGTGTCGTGTACAGTCGTGTGTGTCGTGTACAGTCGTGTACAGTCGCGTGTGTCGTGTACAGTCGCGTGTGTCGTGTACAGTCGCGTGTGTCGTGTAGTCGCGTGTCGTGTAGTCGCGTGTGTCGTGTACAGTCGCGTGTATCGTGTACAGTCGCGTGTGTCGTGTACAGTCGCGTGTGTCGTGTACAGTCGCGTGTGTCGTGTAGTCGCGTGTGTCGTGTACAGTCGCGTGTGTCGTGTACAGTCGCGTGTGTCGTGTACAGTCGCGTGTGTCGTGTACAGTCGCGTGTATCGTGTACAGTCGCGTGTATCGTGTACAGTCGCGTGTGTCGTGTACAGTCGCGTGTGTCGTGTACAGTCGCGTGCGTCGTGTACAGTCGCGTGCGTCGTGTACAGTCGCGTGCGTCGTGTACAGTCGCGTGCGTCGTGTACAGTCGCGTGTGTCGTGTACAGTCGCGTGGGTCGTGTACAGTCGCGTGGGTCGTGTACAGTCGCGTGGGTCGTGTACAGTCGCGTGTGTCGTGTACAGTCGTGTGTGTCGTGTACAGTCGCGTGTGTCGTGTAGTCGCGTGTGTCGTGTACAGTCGCGTGTGTCGTGTACAGTCGCGTGTGTCGTGTACAGTCGCGTGTGTCGTGTACAGTCGTGTACAGTCGCGTGTGTCGTGTACAGTCGCGTGTGTCGTGTACAGTCGCGTGTGTCGTGTACAGTCGTGTGTGTCGTGTACAGTCGTGTACAGTCGCGTGTGTCGTGTACAGTCGTGTGTGTCGTGTACAGTCGTGTACAGTCGCGTGTGTCGTGTACAGTCGTGTGTGTCGTGTACAGTCGTGTACAGTCGCGTGTGTCGTGTACAGTCGTGTGTGTCGTGTACAGTCGTGTACAGTCGCGTGTGTCGTGTACAGTCGTGTGTGTCGTGTACAGTCGCATGTGTTTGGTGCTTTTACTATGGAAGAAGATAAAACGGCAGTTGTCACAGTTTTAAATCACAACATGGACACATGAACTTCATAACTCCATAAGACATTGACGATGAAGGTCGTTTGCACCTGTAGTTTTAGATAATGGCCAACACGAAGTATGAGCGTGGACCAGCGTGTGTTCCAATTGACGGATGGATCGATAGATATAAAATGTATTAATCTTGGAGGACGTCTCATTGGGCCAGCTGCTTACAGACAGGTGTATTATTTATTATATATTTATTATTATACAGGTGTATTATTTCTTAAAATTTTAGCAAGGATAAGTGGAAAGTCCTAGGTTTGTTCTCTCGTGGCATGTAGCCAACCATTTGTGCCATTAATAAGTTAAATGAGTAAATTAAATGTGCACTATGTAACTTTGTGGCGGAGGGACCACCATGTCATACTCCGCAAGAAATCTGGCTCTCAAAACCCTGTTAATCTGCCGTTAAAAGTCTCTACTCCACTTATCTAAATTAGTAGCACTTGTTTGAGCTCGTTAGCTGCATAAACCCCGTCCACCCCACATCAGACTCTCACTAATACCACGGACAAGGCCAAAGAAGTGTCAAAAGACAACAGAGACACTTTAGAGACACTTTATCAGTAACAGAGTATCAAACACACGCAGTAACAGAGTAGCAGTAGTAACGCAGTAGCAGTAGTAACGCAGTAACAGTAGTAACGCAGTAGCAGTAGTAACGCAGTAACAGTAGTAACGCAGTAGTAACGCAGTAACAGTAGTAACGCAGTAGTAACGCAGTAAGAGTAGTAACGCAGTAAGAGTAGTAACGCAGTAGCAGTAGTAACGCAGTAAGAGTAGTAACGCAGTAACCTTGTAGCCCGCGCTACAACCGCGCTCCGGCCGCGCGCGCGTCAGTCAGGCGCGCTCATTGGGGGCTTGGCCCTACGCAATGGAAAGGGGGCGTAGAAAGGGGGCGTGGAAAGGGGGCGCGGCCGGCGGAGCAGCGCGTTGTCCCGTTGATGCGTCGCAGATTTCCAAAGTGAGAGCGAAGGCGGCTGGAGTTTAACGCGCGCTGCCGTGGACAAAACAAGTGCACACTACGAAGGACGCCAGTGAGCACTACGAAGGACGAGAGGGCACAGTCTTCACGCGAGTTGTTCGTCCCGATCCGCGGCTCTTTTTGTCCCTCATCAGAGACAGTTCCGCTCGCGTCCCGCGTGAACATGGAGCTATCATCTATTGGAGACCGAGTGTTTGCAGTCGAGTCCATTACAAAGAAGAGAATCCGAAAGGTAGGACAAGTATGAAAAGAACTAATCTTACTTTAATTTAAACTTATGTAGGCCCAACTTATGTTCTTCTGTGACAGTGGAGCATGCTCAGCTCTTCTGTCCTTCTGCTGTGCACTAAACCAGGCTGCGCATTACGCAAGTGACACATGCAGTTCAGTGCGACAAAGTTTGACGTTCTGAGCCCGTTATGTCCCCGTTATGTCCCCGCGGAGCAAAAAAAATGGATGTGTTTTGGATGAGCCTACGCAGATTGTAAAAATGAAAGGGGGTGTGTTTCCCAAAAGCAGCTGCGCACCTTCAGAGCCGCGCGCGGTGTCACGGAGCTGCGCGATGTCCCTGCCCCTGCGTGATGTCCCTGCCCCTGCGCGATGTCCCTGTCCCTGCACGATGTCCCTGCCCCTGCACGATGTCCCTGTCCCTGCGCGATGTCCCTGCCCCTGCGCGATGTCCCTGTCCCTGCACGATGTCCCTGTCCCTGCACGATTTCCCTGTCCCTGCGTGATGTCCCTGCGCGATGGGGAGCGCTGGTTCACACAGAGGACGCGAAGGAAACTTAGGCACGAGAAAGGACAGAGTTGTGAACGTGCAGCCGCGCAGCGCGCACGTGTCCCCCGCGCGCGCACATGTGTCCCCCGCGCGCGCACGTGTCCCGTTTGACAGCGCCGTGCTCAGTGGCGTAGCATCATTTTCCTGGTCCTGTTGACATTGTAGAATACATTTAGTAGATTTAATACATTTGGTTAGTGAAAGTTATTTCCCGTTTCATTGAGACGATATAATAATGTTCTTATTGTAGGCTGTTATTTGTCTTGTAGTTGCGCAACGCGGCTTGTTGACATGTCGCGTGGCCCCACCTATCACCGGTGTTATGTTCTAGAAAGGACCATGTGCGCTCACGTCAGCGCGTGCGGGGTTTGGAGGCCCCAGCCCCCCTGTCATTGACGTCACCTCCACATAAACTCAGCTTGAGGAGAAAAGAGCCCGTGACCCGCTCCCTCCGCACTTTAAAGCGACAGCAGCTATTTCCACTCATTTGTTCTGCTTAGATTGGACATCGTGTGCCCTGTTCTGAGCACTAACCCCGCCTCATTCTGTTTACTTCCAGGGGAACGTGGAGTACCTCCTGAAATGGCAGGGCTGGCCCCAAAAGTGAGTAAGCATCGAGTCATCATGTGGTGACCTCAGCTCAATGAAACTCTTCACTCACAAACCATTGTAATCCTGCAATTTAGAAGCAGCCAGGACTTACTGACAGTGTCTTACATGTCCATTCTCTTGTGGCAGGTACAGTACATGGGAGCCGGAGGAAAATATTCTGGACCCTCGCCTGGTTCTGGCTTATGAAGAGAGGTGAGTACAGGACTTTTTCTGTCTATTTCATTTCTACATGAATTTAGTTTCACTTTCTTTTTTTCTTTGTCTTCAGTCAGGAAAGAGTCAGAGCTTTGGCTTATCGCAAAAAAGGTCTCAGACCGAGGAGGCTAGTGCTGCGGGTAAGAACACCTTCTCTACTTTCTGCAGTCGTTTAACCTATTGTCTCATGAGATTAATCCACTTTCATCAATCACTTTTACAGAACATCTTTGCCATGGACCTTCGCAGTGCCCATAAGATGTCAGAGAAAGTCCCTCGTCTGCGCCTGTCCCTCACCCGCTCATCCAGCACTGACGTGGAGCACCGTCCCATCCGCAGGAGGCGGCTCAGAGTGTCACGTCGGAGGGCAGAGGGGCCTCATAAAGGACTGCAGCCTGTGAGGAGGACGGAGCAGGAACTTGAGGCTGATTGGGAGGGAATTAGTGAGGATGACAAGCATGAATCTGAGAGCAATACAGAAGACCGATATGGAGGCAGCATTTACGGTTGGTTTCTTCAATCTTTGTCGTCATCCATCTTTACATCTTTTAAATACATTGTCCTTTTCCCAGGTCTGTCCGAGTGCAGCTCTCCTCCGACACTACAGCGACACGACCTGGAAATGGATCAGGTCGACATCGCGCATGAGACACTCACATGGGACACGGCCGAGACCATCGCACAAAACCACACGACAGAAACAAAAAATCCCCCAACTTTAGCGTGCGAACAATCTAACGACACCTCCTGTACACCCGAGGTTGTGACCGAAGATGCTGCGATTGTGCACTCCGCCGTTGTGGAGGAGGCGGCGGCTGTGGAGCAGGTGTCAGAGTGGCCCAGATTCCAGAACAACAATTCAGAGAAGAGGAACGCCGACTCGGTCATAGTGAGCACCCACGGGAGGCAAACGGCTGACACGGGCGCTGCACAGATGAAGGACCGCGAAGCGACAAGTGACAATCGACATGTTACGACCACAACACAGCATTCCATCGGTCCAACCACACCACACCCCAGGAAGGTGATTGTGACCGAGGTGACCATCAACTCCCTTACAGTCACCTTTAAGGAAGCAACAATGGCTGAGGGCTTCTTTAAGTACTGATGAGTCGGGATGTACCCATAACTTGCTCATTTTAAATGAAAGTATCTGTAAAGTGAAGACATGTTTACATAGGCCTGAAGGTTTTATCATTGTGGCATTTTGAGTTACATACATAGATGTGAATGTCCAAATCTTTGTAGACCTCAACTGCTGTCGAATGGATTTCAGTCACTGGGTTTAGAATTAGTCAACAACAAAACAATACTACTTCCATGCAGCTACATGTGTACTTTTCTTCCTCTGGTCTGAGTACCTGTACTTGGCAGTCAGTTCGAGAAGCTCCGTTTCCCTATTAATACTTGTATTCCGCTTTGTAAATATGACAGAGCGCATGCCTCGTCAGTCTGTGCCTCATCTTATGCTTCAACTAGTTTATTTCTGTCACAAAAACAAAGGAAATGATTAATGCTTTAGATGAAGCTATCCATTTGAGGAAGGTAGGTGTCCTGAAAGAGCAGGTGTTTGCTGCCTGCCCAAAATAAATCCAAAAGCTACATCGTTCTATTTTTGTAATATCAGTCTGCCTCACTCCACTCGTTCCTTTGCATTTCAAAACACTACTGTTGATGCCGTTTATGGTAATCTTCAAAAAAGTACATATTGTATGGATGGAATTTGCTCAATAGAGGTATTATTTATTGCATGTCATGTTGTAAGCTAGTATGTGTCACTTTTGCAGTACATGTCTTGTAATGAAATGTTTTCTTATAATGAATGAAAATTTATTTTCACAACATTTTCAATAAATATTAAGCAAAATGTATTGGTTTATCTTATTGTGTTTAGTGTCTGAGACATTTGGTCAGAACAGAACATAATATGTACACAGCTTGTGAGGCTGCATTTGTTCATATTTGTACATGCATACTGGAGACAATGCAGTGCAGTGCCCAAGGAAAAACGAATATTAGCACGTTTCAATCGAAAATGTGCCAAGACATGTTTAAAATGCTTAAAAGTAATACCAGTAAATAAGAACATGGGGTTTGTTTTGAAACAATATCATGTAATGACCACAAGAGGGCAGTCTGCATTACAATGCTTCTGACCAGATGCATCTAACCAGAGGTCAGTTCAATGTTCCAGAGTTCTGTCACTGAAAAGCTAATGTTAAGTTCAGTATAAATCATCAGTAACAGGCTCCAGCTCTGGAACAGGGTCAGATCTGCTCTAATGAAAGAAAAAAACAAAACCAACATGGCCCCCTCAGCGGTGAGTAAAGTGGTATGTGTTTATACAGTAAAACGTTTTGATGTGACATGCATTTGAATTGCATTTATACATGCAGTCATATTGAATGATTCATAAAAATGATTTGATTATCTTTAAGATACAATAATATTGAGATTTATTTTTTATTTATACTTCACCTCTCAATTGGGACAGAACCAGAAGTTTCTGGTATTTGTTTTTACACTGACGTGTGTGTGAACTTATTCTTTTTCTGCTGTTGTCACCTGCACTCCTGAGGTGGCCCCGTCTGTGCTGCAGCAGCTGCATCATCTGTGGCTCTGGGCGTCACTCAGCTTTCACTCTGGGTCAACAAAGAAAGAGTAAATCCAGCTTCAAGCAACACACAAACCTAACATTACTTTTGTTTGGTTTTGTCAACTTATAAGTTACTCGAAAATGGAGTAAGTTCAACCCGATTCTCGCATCGGGCCACAATGATTCCACCAGGACTAAAGGCTCTGAAGTACTTTAGATCTGCCTTCTACTAGTAAACCTTTTATAGGCAATAACATTGGTTAGTATTGTAAATTTTAATTTTATTATAAAACAGTACTTAATTCCACAGTTTACTTTTTACAGTAAAAATAAGTAAAAAAAAAAATTAAATAAAACTCATAAACCACAAATGAGGTTGGGGAAGGGGGAGGATGAGAAGCTGGAGGGCGGTTCAGAGTCCAAAAGGAAGCAGCAAGTATCAAGGCCGAAAGTGAGTTCTTCACCAAGATCTCATCTTTCCCCTCAGTTCTGTGCAACACAGTTCATTTGGATCAAAATCTGCTGTTTGCCATAAACAACAATAGTTAAAAACACAAAAAGGTTCTAATCCACATCCCAGGCCATGTTCTGAAAACGGTACAGGCACACAGGTTTGCATCCCCCTCCCCAGGGCTCCATTGCTCCACGTTAAGTGTCCTTAAAGGAAAGAGTGCACACATTCGAGGGAGGGAGCTCTGCGTAGGCATAACAGAAAACTTGGCATCCTGATACATCTGAGAATTCACAGCAGACAAACCGCTGCAGTAAAACACTGACGGGTAATTATTCTCCACTCAACAGAGCCATCTAAATATATCTGAAGTGTAAATATTTACTAGCCCCCACCTCAGTAACAAAAATATATTTCTATACAAAGTGTAGCAGTCTCAAGGTATATTAACACTTGTGACACCAAATAAAACAAAAATAAATAAAGCTAAAACATATTTTAAAAGATATGCCTCACATTTGACGTTACACTGATAATCTAACCTCTGTCAAATAAAAACAGAGTTGGATGGAAAATAAAATAAAAGGTTATTTGCATTAAATCAATTCTTAATTTCTTGTCGAAGTTTAATATCTTAAAAATACTTGCTTAAAAAGGCAAGTACTCATTAACCAACAACTCCCCAAAAATAACTCCTTTTGTAATCTGTAGATGTGCAGGTGGATGGCGCTACACAAACCACTGTCCACTTTGTTCATAATATATAACAAAAATATATTAACAATAACTTACGTTTCATTTATTTTAACCTACTTAAAGACTGGTTTCTTTATTGTTCATCTCCCATAGGAAGTTCTGATCAATGCATCTTTATTGAAAACATCTTAAATAACATTTAATAGTATAAAAGGCTAAGTAAAACAATAACACTGTCCTGGTGAGTGCAGTTTTGTGCGCAGAGCTCTTAGTTCACTAGAGTTCCTACATGATGTCTAAAGGGTTATGGTTCATGTTCTGTCCCAGTGCATCCTGGCCAGCGCTCCCCGTCCCGTGAAGGCCAGCCATATTACTCAGCTGGGACAACATAGCGTTCTGATCTGTCCCAAACTGATCCATTGAGTTCTGTGAATGCTGGTTTGCTGGCTGTTGATGTGGGGGGGGCATTCCAGGGTGATGGGTCAGGTGGGTAGGGTGTGGGGACCCAGTCTGTACCTGAGGTGAGATATGATGAGGAGAGGGCTGGGGCTGCAAGCGTGGGGACGGGCTTGAGTGTGGTGGCTGTGACTGAGGTCTGGGCGAAGGTTGGGGGGAGCGGACTTGGTTAGCCAGAGACGTGGACAGTGCCGGTCCCTGCAGATGGGGGTGTGGTGATTGCTGCTGGGGACTCATGGGACCACTGTGTGGGGCTGGGGACCCACCCGGGCCAAGGGTCTGTTGCTGTTGGAGAAGTCTCTGATGAAGGGCCTGCTGGAGCAGTGCCTGAGATGGTGATGGGCCACCCTGAGGGGGCTGTGGACCTTGCAGCTGCTGAGGGACCACAATTGGTCCCCCATCACCCATGCCACTCTGCTGTTGCTGTTGCATCTGCAGCTGGTGCTGTAGCCTCTGTTGTAGGGCTACTGTTGCCTGCTGCTGAGAAGGGTTTTGAAAGCTCTGGGCCTGACCAGTGGGTCCAGTGGACAGTGGCATGCCTGCTTGGCCCTGTCCCATGTGAGACTGCGTCCCAGGCTGTCCCATGTGAGACGGCGTCCCAGGCTGTCCCATGTGAGACGGCGTGCCAGGCTGTCCCATGTGAGACGGCGTCCCAGGCTGTCCCATGTGAGACGGCGTCCCAGGTTGTCCCATGTGAGACGGCGTCCCAAGTTGTCCCATGTGAGACGGCGTCCCAGGTTGTCCCATGTGAGACGGCGTCCCAGGTTGTCCCATGTGAGACTGCATGCCAGGTTGTCCCATTTGAGACGCCGTGCCAGGTTGTCCCATTTGAGACGCCGTGCCAAGTTGTCCCATGTGAGACTGCGTCCCAAGTTGTCCCATGTGAGACTGCGTCCCAAGTTGTCCCATGTGAGACTGCGTCCCAAGTTGTCCCATGTGAGACTGCGTCCCAGGTTGTCCCATGTGAGACGGCGTCCCAGGTTGTCCCATGTGAGACGGCGTCCCAGGTTGTCCCATGTGAGACGGCGTCCCAGGTTGTCCCATGTGAGACGGCGTGCCAGGTTGTCCCATGTGAGACGGCGTGCCAGGTTGTCCCATGTGAGACGGCGTGCCAGGTTGTCCCATGTGAGACGGCGTGCCAGGTTGTCCCATGTGAGACTGCATGCCAGGTTGTCCCATGTGAGACTGCATGCCAGGTTGTCCCATGTAGCCCTGTTGCTGTGGAGGCGACTGAAACTGACTGTGGTTCATTCCCATCTGTTGTTGTTGTTGTTGTTGTTGTTGTTGTTGTTGTTGCTGCTGCTGCTGCTGCTGCTGCTGCTGCTGCTGCTGTTGTTGCAGTAACTGTCGCCTCATAAGCATCTCTCTGAATTGAGGATTGTTGAGGTTGGCCATCTGTGGACCCTGACCGGGTACTCCCTTTGCCCCCATCGGCTGTGGCTGCAAGTTGTTAAGCATTGGTCTTGGTTGATGTTGTTGTTGTTGGTGCTGCTGCTGCTGCTGCTGTTGCTGTTGCTGCTGCTGTTGCTGCTGCTGTTGCTGCTGCTGTTGCTGCTGCTGTTGCTGCTGCTGTTGCTGCTGCTGTTGCTGCTGCTGCTGCTGCTGCTGCTGCTGCTGCTGTTGCTGCTGCTGCTGCTGCTGCTGCTGCTGTTGCTGCTGTTGCTGTTGCTGCTGTTGCTGTTGCTGTTGCTGTTGCTGCTGCTGCTGCTGCTGCTGCTGTTGCTGCTGTTGCTGCTGCTGCAGTTGTTGCTGCTGGAGCTGTGCCATGGCAGCCATGTTGACATTCTGCCCTCCTCCCATGTGCATCCCTGGTTGACTTCCACTTGCAATGTTTATGTTCAGCTGTGGTCCTCCTGTCATGCTGTTGCCAACAGGGCCCCCTGGTTGGTTTGATACTCCTGGTAAACCTCCTGGACCACCTTTGTATTTGGATGCCCTTTGCTTGATAAAAGCAGCCATGAGCTGAGGGTTGGATCGAAGAATGTTCAGAACCTGCTGCTGCTGGAGCGGAGAGCTTGGAGAGCGTAGTGTTCGTAGCAGGTCCTGCAGGGCACCCTGTGGAATGTTTCCTCCAACATTTCCTGGGACTCCAGCAGCTCCAGAGATGGCCAGTCCAGCGCCTTGCTGCTGTGGGGTCATGTTCATGAGAGGTGACTGCTGCTGCTGCTGCTGCTGCGACTGCGGCTGCTGCTGCAACTGCAACTGCTGCTGCTGCAACTGCTGCTGCTGCTGCAACTGCTGCTGCTGCTGCAACTGCTGCTGCTGCTGCAACTGCTGCTGCTGCTGCAGCTGCAACTGCTGCTGCTGCAGCTGCTGCAGCTGCTGCATTGGCTGCATGGGATGACCCATCTGATTCATCATTGGCCTTTGGGGTGCCATACCTTGTCCTATCCATTGCTGCTGAGAGGGATTTTGCAGTGGAGCAGTCATTCTTTGTTGCTGTAGCTGAGTGGGCATGTTTCCCTGTTGAAAGTGTTGCTGCATTTGCCCTCCCACCATCCCTGCTTGGGCCCGCTGTGGATCCATGTGTGCTCGGGCTGTCACTGCTGCTGGGTTTTGAGGAGGCATACCCTGGGCTCCAGCCAGCCCTACTCCAGAGAGGTTTCCCATGTTCAGTTGCTGGTTTTGTGCCTGTTGGTGGTGTCCATGTGAGGGCATCACGCTTGTGGCTGCCTGTGCCTGTCTCTGCAGTGCCATTTTTCTTTGAGCATCTGCTACTTGCTGGATCTTCATAGCGATCTCCACTGCAGCTGGTGGTGGTCCTGAAGGGGGTTGCAGCTGCATGACCGGGGGATTCTGTGGCTGACCAATACCAGCAGTCATAGTGCCTCCTTGCTGCTTTTGTGGGGGCGGTGTGGCAGAGCCAATGCCAGGTTTGCCTTGGGACTGGTGGATGGGAGAAGAGCCCGGGGGTCTGCCAGTGTATGAAGGGTTGAGCTGTTGCTGGGGCGAGTTCACAGCACCATTCTGATGTTGAGTGAGCATCTGCTGATGTTGAGGCGAGTTCATGATTCCCCCGGGTCCAGACCCACCACTCATCTGAGGGAACTGATGTTGTACATGGTGCTGTGGTGCCATGCTGCCCTGAGGGGCCAGTCCCCCAGGCTGCTGGACTCCAGGTGCTGGGCCCATGCCCTGTGGTTGACCCTGCTGCATATGGTGCGTGGGTGTCTGAGGAGTGGGAGGCTGAGTGCCTCCAGATGTGGGAGTGCTGGGTGCTGTGCTATTGTTTCCTGGTGATGGGAGACCTAAAGGGGCACCAGGCGGTCCTCCTGTGGGCTGGCCCACTCGTTGCATACTGGCCATCCGCCTTCTGAGCATCTGTGCCTGTTGCAATCTGTGCTGCAGCTGTTGCTGTCGAAGCTTTTGCTTGATGTTTAAGCAAAAGGGAACAGGACATTTGTTCTCTTGACAATGTTTCGCGTGGTAGCAGCAAAGAGCAATGAGCTGCTTGCATATAGGACAACCTCCATTGGTTTTTCTCTTGCATCCTTTCGTGTGCTGAACGACACGCTTCATCTTCTGACAGGAAGGCAGAGAACAGTTGGCATTTCGACATTGGCAGGCATGGACTAGTGACTGGATGCAACGCTGGATGCTGAGGCGACGCGAGTCTCCAGGATTTTGGGTGGTGGCAGCTGCCTGGTTGTTACTGTCATCATCCAGTCCAAGCCCCAATTTGTCCATCTTGTGCTCATGGCCTTTAGAGTGGTAACAGTTGATGCACAAGTCATAGTCCTAGAAAGAAAAAATAATTGAATAATTTGTGACTTTTGAAATAACTATGAACATATTAAAGTAAATATGAGTGGCATCTCTGACCTCACAGACGGTGCAGTGGAATCGAGTCTCCACGTGATGTTTGCATTCATTGCAGGTGTAGACAAAGCGGTCCTGACTTTGGTTGTGCAGCTCCACCAGCATGCACATGGAGCTCCATTTGGATCTTCGAAGAGAGCTAAACTCCAGATGTTTGTCCCTGGCCAAGGTTAGAAAAGCATCACGTCCATCCATCAGGTCACAGGCCATCAGGGTGTCTGGGTCAGTGATTGGTGGCAATGAATTGGCAGTGGGTCCGGCAATTAGACGGATGACAAAAAATACCTACAAGACAGAATGGATGTTATCCCCCTGAGTGCAGTAACATCATAAGGCTAAAAATATTATAATATATGAATATTTCTTGATGACGGTCTTCAACTAAAAGCCTAGTTAAGACAACTACTTTTTGAAACATCAGTTACTCAAGAGAGAGAGGCCAAGTAGAAAAGGGGTGGTTACAAACCATTTGTCATTTTTACTTATTTTAACTCATTTTGATCAGACTGTATGGTGGGACAGATATAGACCATATTTTGGCTTAATCATTCACTTTGTGATACAAGTGTGACATTTTTAACAAATAATGTGAACATAAAATTCCGGATGTTTTCTTAAAGGTTTCTGTATGAACCCATCAGAAGTGCACAATGTTTTCTAACCATATGCAGTTTGTCCGTAGACCCCAAACACACATTGAATTGCAGTCATGTAATGAAATTACAAAATGATCTTCACATGATGATAATGATCGGGTTGGCTGCTGCCATTTGCTTCATGGCAAATCAGAACTGTTGAAAACCATGAATGAATCCTAGACATTTACTGTCTTTGTGTACTTCTGATTTGAGGTTTTCTCATACAGCAGTCCTTTTGTTTAGGATTCAGGTGTTGTTTTGGGCTTGATAATGAAGTGGAGAATTTTCCTTTCCCACCTGGGATTGGCACAAAAGATTTTCTAATTTTTATATAAAATAATAGTTCAATAAAATAGGGGAAAAAATTATTTTGGGAAATTCCCGTTTTTTTTTTACAGTAACATTGACAAATTTGTTTAAAAAAAAAAAAAAAAAAATCACATTTCTATCACAAACTGAATGATGTTTGCACTAATCTGCTCCACGATAAATATAAATTAGGAAAACAGAGTGGTACCTCTTTATGTTTCTCCATAGTGGCATATAATTTCTGTGAAAGGTCATTGGAAACATTGGGCATTCCCGCCTTCTTCTTGTTTCCTCGGCTCAGACTGCTTTTGTTCTTGCTTGTCTTTTTACTGTTTTTCTTTTTGGCATTCTTACTGTCTCCAGTTGCAGCCTGAAAATGAGAGACATACCATCACATCAACATCTCTTGTTTTAAAACATTTAAAACAAACTTTAATGTATCATTTCATCTTACATCCGTGGTCTCATTTGAGGTACAATTCTCCTCCCTTTTTCGCTCTTCCTCCTCTTGTTCCAGCTCTTTGATGCTTTCCTCTAGAACATTAGGCCAGAAATCCCCTTCAAAGTATGGCAGCTCCTTAGCACTTGTCAGTCGGTCCTCTGTCGCCTGCTTGAAAATGTCCTGAGACACAAAAGCCGATTGTCAAGAAAGCATGTTTAATGATTAAATCTATACATTTCTGAAAACTTTCTGCCATTTCAATTTGCTCCTTTCTACTAAAATGTATTTAATATTAATTTATATAATAAAATGGTATTGGCTCAAACAGAAGGCAATCAGTAATGTCTCACCTTGTAATCATGAACAATGCGCTCTGCAACAGCCTTGTCCAGCATTTTCTTGTACCATTCCTGGAGACGTTTTGGCTTGGGGATCTTCTGGTCAGCCGGGTGACAATGAAAGATATAATCGTCCCCTTCACTGGGAGGACAAGCCCAGATATGCCCCGTTGTATATCTAGAATTTATCAAGGAGAAAGATTGAAATATGGGAATTTATTATGAACCTAGGGATTATGCAAGTTGGCCTTCTCTTACCCAAGTCTTTTGACATATTCCAGGTATCCTATAAGGATCTCATAGTATACAGCAGTCCTGAGGTGACGAGGTTTAAAGAAGTGCACACTGTCCAGATAAGAGATGTAAACCCTTCTCTGATTTGGAGGTGGGCAGTCTGATCCATACTCCTGGACGTGCATACCAAAAAAGCACACTTCTGCTCCGTCAACTTCCTCGAAGGCAAACAGAGCTTTTGTTCGGTAGGGAAATGACTCCGCCATCTCTCCACTATCAACAAATCTGAAGGGCAATCAGACAAAACTTAAAATGTAAGGTACAAAATAAAACAAATATGTCGGTATTCTAAATAAAAAGGGAATCATAGCTGGTACCTAGACTTCATGCCAGGTTTGACTTCCGCAACCTTGTCAGAGACGTGAACCACACGAATGGTGACTTCTCCGGCTTCAGGGTGGTTCTGTCTTTTGAGGTAGTCATTAACTTTAGACTCTAAAAAAATCCCCAATTTAGTCTGAGGAAGTCCTGTAAAAGAAAAGGGAGGGAAGAGATTCAGTTGAAGATATAAGAAAAAAAAAAAAACTCTATTTACAAGACTTACTTTTGGCTGCATATTTGTTCTCTTTGCGTGTCTTATTAACCTTTTTAAGGCACTCGTCACAAATAAAACTGTCAGAGAATAGGAACAAAAAATACAGTTTTACAAACAAACCACCAACAATAAAATTTGTATTAAAATGTTACAGTTTGTTATCTGTATTAAACTTAAAAGCACTGGATTTTAGTAAAATGGTCTCACCCTGTTGGCCAAATGGTTTCATTGTGCAAGACACAGATCTGGTGCATTTTTCGACCGCAATCCATACATTCCACATACCTGTAAACGACCAATGCACAGGTATGGACATTTACAATAACACAAGTTATTTAAAAAACCTCAGTCATTTAACAAATATATTACAGAGGAAACGCCCATTAAAAATATGACTTACAACTCTGGGTCAAGAGTGTCATTCTTCTTCCGTTGAAACTGGTCTTTGTTTATTGACCTACAAAAAGATAAAGATAAATTAGGCAACTTCAAACAGAAACATTGCACTCTTACTTAAAAAAATATGTATTATGTATATATATGTATATATGTATATATACATACATACATATATTTTTTTTATATTTATGTGATATAATTATTATATATAGATATTGGTAGGAACTGGAACACGCTGTCATATACGCCGATCCAGAGCACCCCAAACATGCTCAATGGTCATGTCCATTTAGTGCCATTCATCCACATCACCTCATGCTGCAGCATGATAATGGCACAGCCCCGTTTAGCAAGGATCTGGACACATTTGCTTGACATTGAAAACATCCCAGTTCTTGCATGTCACTCATGGAGCGTGTTTGGGAGGCTCTGGGTCGGCATATACCACAGCGTGTTCCAGATCCTGCACATATCCAGTAACTTCGGCAGTCATTTTGGTGGTCACACCAGATACTGACAGGTTTTCTGACCCCCCCTCAGACCCCCCCTCAGACCCCCCTATAAAACAAAACTGAACATTTCATAGTGACCTGAGGTGGGATGGATTATTAATATGAATTGCTAAGTAAGAAACATTTGTGAATAATATTCAGAAACATTGGTCTTTTACATGTGTAGAAAAAGTAGTCATATTTTTGCGTAAATAACAACTGAAGAAGCTACTTGGATGAGTGGCGAAAAATCTTTACTCTTAAAAGGTTTTGTCCAGTTGATAGAATTAGATTTTCTTTTGCAGTTACCTATGAGCAGTACTACATAATTAAGGGACCTGCGAACAATGGAGATCTGTATATTGGTGTTGTGGGCTGGAACTTACGTCTGTGGCTGAGACGGGTCGTCCCCCAGGGAAACGCTCTCGGCCTGGATTTCGTTGAAACACTTCTCGCAGAAGTGGTACCTGTCAGCAAGAAGCCCATATTTTGGTGAGCTACACCGTTGGTCATCAGCACAGCCAAGCACAAAGAGGGCGTGGAGAAGCAGTCGCCAATCAGGGCAGGGCAGGACGGGCACAGAGGTGGAGGCAGAGGGCAAGGAAGGTCGTCGCCAGGAGGCAGCAGCAGCCAATCGTGATGCAGATTTTTTGTGGGCAGGCGTTTTGATTTTATGCATATATTTTCGGAGCGGATGATTGGTCACACCAAAGCAGGCCAATGCAGACATCACAAGCGTTAAAAAAGGAGGGAGAGAAGGGAGGGGAAGGGTCAAAATGAGAATACATAAAAAAGCGTGAAATTAATTGTTACAAATTTGACAGACGATGAAGGCAAGTGGGAATGAAGGAACATAATGTAAAAAACAACCAACAGGGGACAGAGAGCCAAGGCAAGGCAATATTAGCGTCAGACATTCAGTGATAAACAATACAAGATTACATAAACACACAAGACCAGTGAGAGCTGTGGAGGAAGGAGCTGATATTATTCTCGGCATGTGAAAGTGTAAATGAGGAATAACCACAAAACTAAAGCAACAAAGACCCATCATCCTTTAACATCATTTATAAAGTGGGAACAATCGGTTCAAACTTTGAACAAATAACTTTTGTTAGTAAACCAGAAACAGGCTTTACCAGTCATTTTACAATCAGTTTGAACAGAAAGTAATCCACTTTATGAACGACAAAAAAAAAGAAGATAAAGCCAAATTCCATCTGTGACAGTGTTTCATTAAATGGTGTGTTGTTGAGATCGACTTAAAGGCCCCTGACAATTCAACGGCTGTACATTCAGAAATTAAAATGGGTGAACCTTGATAGTAGGAATAAAGTCCGTTTTCCAATGTTGACAGCCCTTACCTGTTCTGGTAGCTAAAGTAAGCAGCGTCACGTTGAATGGTGCATAATTGCTTTCCATAGCAGCATAGTGTTTGGGGGGAAAACTCAAACTGCAACAATAAATACAAATGCTTTTTGTTAGTAGATGCAAAATACACTCAAACTTTGTCATAAAATAAATCAAAATCTAATTCTAGTCAAAATGAAAAGAGCAGCATTTTGTCTGCAACCGTTCCAAATCACTTTCACTTTATGGTTGAATGTCAAGAGGATTCAAATTCTGTATTATTGATGTATCAGACAAAGTGCATGCCATGCAATACCGCCAAACCAAACGCAATAAAAATCATAAGAATTAAAGAAAATAAAACTGTCCTTATGTACAATGTGGATTATTAACATAAGCATTTCCAGATCCAGGATTTTAGTTTTTGCCATTTTAAGATAACAAAAATATAAAGTTTCATCATTACCTTCCTCCCACAACAGTATCCAAGACCCTGCATGACAGGATCTATCTCCAGCTCAAACACCTCGGCGAGCTTGGAGCAGTACTTGTAAACACGGGACGTCTTGCGGTTATAAAGCCAAGCGTTATTGAACATCAGCCAGATATCCTCGACATATTGCCAAGGCTCTTGATATTGTCCCGTATCCAACTTCCGCTTGATGGTTGACAAGTCCATAGGGTTCTTCACTATGTCAAAGTAGTCCTTTTGTGAAAGGGTTCCAAGCCAAATGGTCAATGGGAAGAAAATGTGGACACATCGTCGTTGTCAAGACGGTATCATGAAGGAGGCAGCCAGGCAGGACCAGAGGGAGAGAAGAAGGTGCAGGGAGGACAATGATGTTGAGCACTGCAGAAAAGAGGTCCACGTGCAAACAGAAAGACATGACAACCTCTGCCCTTAAGCTCTGTGTTTTGCTCCCAACATGTAATGCAAATCATATATCAAGGTAATGTAATGGTGCCTGATCCTGGCAATCACAGACTTATGGTTTGTGCGGCTGAGAATGAGTTCTTGATTTAGGGCATGAAGCTCTGAAAGGCCTTCAGAGCTATTCAGAGAAAATGAGGGTGCAAAACCAAGAAGAACGGGGCAATGGCAAAAGCAGTGTTTCCCATAGTTTTTGTTCAGACTATGGTGGCACAAATGAAGACTATCTTTTATCTTAATAATTCTCTCACACAATACATGGACTATACATTTCACTTATTGCCTACAGTTTGTAATCAAGCGGATTTTTTTGTCTAAACTTTTGTGACAATACAATGAGCAATAAGGCGATATTGGTTGTGATTTGTTTTTTCAATACGGGAGGCCACCATAGTCTGGGATTAATGGTAAACACTGCAACAGGCAAACCAAAGTTACCTGTTAAGCAATCCATTCAGCAATACAGCAGCTCTAAGCTAACCGTGGTGAGGAGGGAACATGTACACTCACATTAAGAGATTTCCCTTGAATTCATTTCATTTGATCAGGGACAAGGCACAAAACATTTTATCAAATGTGCCATATGTGCCATATGTGCCCCCCCCCCCAAAAAAAATCCACTCTTGATGAGGGAATGTTAAAATACATTTAAAGGGGAGGTCCGTTTCCATGTCACCATAGCGATGGGAGTTTTAACCATTTGCTGCATTGAACTATGTGTTTGGATACCCAATAAAAGGGTTTTAACTCAAGTTATGAGTATAGTGTAGAATGTGAAAGGTTTTAGTATGTATATTTTCCCACCTCAACACAGCTATTTAAGCAAACATCCTATTATTATTTCTACCATCACTACTGGAGAGGACCAGACTAGAGAGCTAAAACATTTGTATAATAGTAATGATGGCAACTATGCAAAATTACATGAAAAATAAAAGCAAGACTGGTGAACATGAGAAGTAATTTGCTCATTTTTGGTGCAATGAAGAATATATACCAGATGCAACAACATATATTATGATAAGCACTGAGGTATTACGCCATTTAAATTTTTTTGCGGAGCAATTAAATGTTCAAGGTCATTGCTTTAATTTTTCAAGGTGGCATTACATTTAAGAAATGATGACTCTGATTGCATTTCTTAGCTTATGACATGCAGTGAATGATTAAATAAAGTAAGCGACTAACTGCAGACATAAAAACACTATAAAGCTATGGATAAATTATGAAATTAAAGATGAAAAATAAAACTATATTTCCACACAAAATTGAAGCAAAATGGCAGCCAGTGCAATCCCTTACCAGGTTAGTTTTGTTACTAGTTCGAATACGTACGGGTATTCCCAGTAACTGGGGGTCCACCGGCTGACGGAAGGGAAGGGACTCAGGGTCCTGCCGGTACAGAGCCTCAAGAGTGGGCATCAGAGCTTGACGCAACTCTTCTGGCTTAAAAACTGCCAAGACAAGATAAAGGTTAGACAATTTGTAGAAGTCTTTGTTTTGATGGCAAAACAGTTCAGGACAAACTCAAATTTAATTTTGAAACGTTTGCTTCCGTTTCCTCTGTGGGGCACCATCTACATTCTGGGTTAACGCACCAGCTTGAATATTCACAAGGGCAAGTTACCCTCAGCCTTCCAGTCCAAAAGAGTCGAGACTTCATGCAAACCCCAATTAGCGATTGTAATCCCCAAAAACTTCTAAGTACCTTTCTTTTTGCTTTGCGTGCTGGCTGGGGAGCTACTGTTGGCCATTGACCCTGAACACTCCTCTTCCTGTTTTGGCTCCTTGATCTCCTTCTTGATCTCCTTCTTGATCTCCTTCTTGATCTCCGGCTTCTTGTCCGGCTCACTTTCTGGTCCCGTGGAAGACAAAGATGAAGACGTTTCCATTGACTCCTCTTTACATTCATCTCCAGGTTGCTTCCCTTTCATTACCTAAAAAGAAAGGTATTCTTAAATACAAGTAAAAAACACACACCATTTTACCAAATTATTTTCATTTATTTTTGATTAATTTGATATAACAGGTCATGTATCCCTCTCTCTCCATCTTTCTATGTATAGATAGCGATAGATAGAAAAAAATATATATAATAAATCACATATATAATAAATCACATATATAATAATTCAAACAACCTCAATGGATCTTAAGGCAATTTCAAGTTTGATGAATTTCAACAGATATACGATACAATACAATACCTTTTAATTATATTGAAACAGACCAAGGAATAACTTTTCATGTCACCTTAATGTCAATTCTCAAGTTATAGGTTCATTATGTGTGTAAAAAGACAATTCAATTGTTTGTGTTGTACTGGCCAACCTAACAACAAATATTAAAACAATAAAAGCCTTACATCTGGCTCCTCTTCAGTCTTCACATCAGGTTGCCTTTTGCCCATGTCCGTTTTGTCCTCTTCTTCCGTTTGAGCACTTTCCCGGTCTGGATCTTCATTTTTGGTAACTTCCATCTTAACATTTTCCTTGTTGGGGGCTTGGTTGTCTGTGGTAGCAGGCTGTGAGTTTGATTCGGTGTTGATGCTGTCTAAGGCTGGTGAAGATTCTTGATCTTCTGTGGTTTGCGCAGCCTCGGGTGAAAGCTTCACAGAAGAAGAAAAAAACAGTCAGTGTACTAATTTAAAAAGTGACTTTTTTTTGGCAAGCATACTTACAGGGGTTTTTGGTGGTTGTAAAGACACTTGAGCATTATCGGAAGGGGCTGCTGCAGCCTGACTATCCTCAAGGCTTGGTGTTGCTGGAGCCATACCTCCCAGTGGCTCTGGCTGTAGCTGAAAAGACTTGTCGGCGTTCACTCCTTGTTCTGACGTAGGCTGTAAAACTTGTTGCGGCTGCTGTGTTTGAGGCATCTGAGGTGTGCGAGGGGAGTGAGGCGTGGGTGTCCGAGAGCCAGGTAACATCGGGGGAGTTTGATGAGGCTGAGGCGTTAGGCTTTGTACTGGTGAGGGCGAGTTGGTGGGCATGGCTGCACAGTGAGAGTTAGCCTGGTTTGACGTGGGCAATGAGGGGAGGTTGGGGTGAGGCACAGCATTATTAACACCAGTAGACGCCAAGGGGCCAGGGGGAGTAGGTTGTGCTACAGGGCTGCTGGCGGGGAGTGAAGGCATTGTTGACATTTGGTTTTGCTGAGACGAGACACAGGAAAAGGAATACATTATAGTCATATCATGTCATAAATGTCGTAAATGTCTTCCAATTATCGTTACCATTGACATTTGCACCCCAGACTGGTTCAGTCCAGCAGCACCAGAACCAAGGCCTGGACTAGACCCAGGGAACTGAGGCGAAGAGAGGTACTGGTTTTGTAATGGTGAGGTATTGGGCTGACCCATCCTGATTTGTGCCATGCCCATCTATTAAAAGAGAAGGATTCAGTATTCAATTCATTTGTCACAAAATCTAGGAAATATGCATAAAGAATTAAGAGTGTGAGTGCGTGTGTACCTGGTTCATTGGCGGATTATGAGAAAGAGGCGGCGTAGACCTTTGACCCATTGACTGCATCCCCATTTGCCCAAACTGGTTCATTGCTAGAGAGAAAGAAAAAAGTAAAACATTTGCAGCTATAAACATACTTATGCACAAGTATTAATGACATACTTGCTGGGTTTTGCATTCTATTAATGATCTGATTAGGTCCGGATGGTCTGACCATGGACGGATCGGCATGAGGACCATCTAAGAGGTGAAAGAAAAAGTTTGCAACCTCTTCTGTGAAATGTAGGTTTATTAAACAAGATGTAGAGTAAATGTTTACTTGGAGGTTGTCCCAGTGGCATGGGTATCTGGCCCATGTTTGGAGGACCCTGTGACATCCCCGACTGACCAGGCATCATGCCCTGTTTCTGAAGCCGCGTGCGCCTCTTTTCTTCAAGTTCCTTTTGAATTTTATAAATCTTCTCTGCCAGAAGGTGATAGTACTCAGCCTGAATACAGGGAAACAAATAATAATTTTACCTCAAGGTACCAATTTGAATTACCTACAGTGAATAAATGGATGTGGAAAACAGCTGGGTGTTTCTTACCCTTGTGTTTGCAGACTCATACATATCCCCCTCAACTTTACGAGCATAAGCAACTAAATTTTCCATCCTACGGTCTTTCAATGCAGCCGGGTCAGGGGTGGGGAAGATGGCTTGCACACTGCTCCCAAACAGATGCACAACGGGAAAGTTAAACACGTACATCTCAATACATCAATAGTAGCTACAATAAAAGGAACAGAATTGCAAATTTCTCATTTGTGTTGCCAGTTTCAATGCCTAAAGCCGCTTTGTTCATTTCCCTCTCCGGTCACTCATCCACCCTCTCCCCAGTAACGCAGGGGGTCCCCCAGGGCTCAGTCCTCGGCCCCCTCCTCTTCATCTGCTACATCTTCCCCCTTGGTCACATCCTCCGCCAACTCAACCTGGACTTTCACTGCTACGCTGACGACACCCAGATATACCTCACCACCAAATCCACCCAAAACCCTCCCCTCAGCCACATCGAAACCTGCATCTCTACAATAAAATCATGGCTCACTCTCAACTTCCTCAAACTGAACAGTGACAAAACAGAGCTCCTCCTCATTGGCACCAAATCCACTCTCAATAAAACTGGTCCCCTTTCACTCAGCATCGACACCTCGACCATCACCCCCTCTACCCTGGTACGCAATCTCGGTGTCATCATGGACCCCACCCTCTCCTTCACTCCCCATGTCAGCCACATTGTCAAGACCTCATACTTCCACCTCCGCCGCATCGCCAAAATCCGACACGGCCTCACCCTCCCCGCTGCTGAATCCCTCATCCATGCCTTCATCTCCTCCCGCCTCGACTACTGCAACTCCCTCCTCACTGGCATCTCCTCCCATTCCCTCCACAGACTCCAAATGGTCCAAAACTCCGCTGCCCGCCTCCTCACCCACACCCGCCTCCTCACCCACACCCTCCTCACCCACACCCTCCTCCTCACCCACACCCGGTCCCGTGATCACATCACTCCCGTTCTCCGCTCTCTCCACTCTCTCCCCATCAAGCAGCGCATAAACTTTAAAATACTCCTCCTCACCTTCGAAGCTCTTCACCACCTTGCCCCCCCCCCCCCCCCACCTGTCTGACCTCCTCATCCCCCACCGCCCCTCCCGAGCTCTCCGATCCTCCTCCTCTCTCACCCTGACTGCACCAACATCCCGACTCAAAACTTTTGGCGACAGAGCATTCTCCCGAACAGCACCCCGACTCTGGAACTCCCTCCCCCAACCTGTCTGCCACTCTCCCTCACTCACAACATTCAAATCCCGCCTAAAAACATACCTCTTCACCCAAGCCTATGACCTCCCCTACCCCTAGCCTCCTCTACCCCATTGCCTACACTTCTACCCCCTGTTACATCCCCATCTTTTTCTCTCTACTTCTTCTGTCTTGTTCATTTTATCGGTATATTAATGTGTTCTGTACGTGTTGTCCCCCCTGTCTGTAAATACCCCCCCCTTTTTTATTATGTTCAGCGTCTTTGGGTCACTGAAAAGCGCTATATAAATAAAAGTTATTATTATTATTATTGTTTCAACCTAAATCTCCGCTTTGATCTAAATGGTCACTACCTAAAGCCAAAATCCTGTGGCCAATTATGAATCAGGGCTAGTGCAGCCTCTGCAGCTTAGTGAGGTTAGTCAGAGGGTTCTGAGCACAACATGAGCCATGGCCTATTCATATACTGAGAATGAGAAACACTTGTATGTGTCCTTTATACACAGGTTAAGGCTCTGGCAACCCAGCTTCAGTAGTGATTCAGAACTTGCACTAGTCTCGCCTGTCAATTTGTAAAGGTCCTAAGCCTAACCAAATTATGCTGTTCTACTGTACTTGCGGTTTATCTTGTCTGGTGTATTCCTAAAACCCACCGCTCAAAAGCTTGGCTCATTGGCAAGAATAATATGACAATCAAAAAGTACTACGTCTCTTCTTTAGCACGCTAGCACAGGTAAGAAACCAACTGTGCAGGTCTCGAAAGGAAAAACTCGTGGATAGTCTCATTCTGTAGCTGAAAGTGTGACACCGGCTCCAGCTCCATATTGCATCTGGAGCCGGTGTTTTGATATGGACAGAGAGAAGCGTTGGACGTGATTTTTTTCCACAGAAGAAAAAGCAGTTTACTGGACTTTTTCTCCAAATGGAATTACTTCAGGAAAAATACATGTGGATATTGTTTTTCTGTGGGTTATTACGGACAGAATGAGCTACAGCTACTGATGGATTGAACCCTGTTGAGTCCGTCAGAACCGCAATAAGGGTAAGAAATATGTTATGAAAAGTTTTATCACAAACTATTGGTAATTGCTTATTGGGGCATATTAATCAATCAAAATCAATGACATATTAGTTTTGTTGAGAAAATGATCTTTAAAATGATGTATAGCTTGCTGGTGTTATGAGTGATGATAAAATAGCACGTCTAAAGTCCGGTTCAGCCCGTGCGCGGGCTGGCGGAGGGAATGCCGTTAAACAGTAAGGGTGGCGGCTACAGACAGTTCCTGTAATATAAATTCATTTATAAAAATCTGAGTAATTTTTCACAAGGACTGACTTACAGCTTATGAACAAGATGATTGCGAAGATCTTGTGTGATGTCTTCATGCCAAGGCTTTCTCATACCGGTCGACAATGGATTCGCTGCTGTTGGCATTGAGCCCAGGTTTCCCACACCATCGTTCATTAAACTAAAAAAGGTATACATTTTTTTTTTTTTTGTATATTTTACTGTAGTAAAAAAACAATTTAAGTAGCAAAAATAATCCTACCTTTGTGCAATCATACTATTTTGCAACATGTTTGGTATGGCCTGTTGCTGTACCCCCACACCCCCATTTACTCCAATAGAGTTTCCTGCTGAAACAAAAATGTTCTGAGATCCAAAACTCTGGGGTCATGCGGCAACATCATTTTCTAATTTACTCACCCATAGGATTAAGAGGTCTTATCCCAGTCTGGCTCTGCGGTCCCTGGTTTGTCATGTTGGCTTGTGATATCTGTGGCGTCTGATTGCCCTGGTATGGAAGACCAAGGGCAGCATAGGCTCTCTCTATGGAACTTGGGTCTATTTGGCTGGCAGGATTGCCATTTGGAGAGTTGGCCTGTCCACCTTGGACACCTGGGCCTAAAGAGTTTACCAAATTTATCCCAGCACTATTAAGGGCAGCTGTAAAGACAGTACAACATTTTGAACATGTAGAAGGCAGACATAGGGAAGCCTTCCTCCTTAACTGTATCAAGATTGCTTGTGTAAATGGCAAAAACTCACCCTGCTGATTTCGCTTATCGCCAGCATTTTTCAGAGGCAGGCACACAGGACAGTCATGTCGAGTGCAATTCTTCCAGTGAGAGATAATCTGTCTGGATGAGGCACAGTGGGCCACTAGCAGAAGAGGACACAGAATGCATAAGTGACATTAGTATTTTAAATTATCTCAACGTAATATGGCCTTCAGTAATCTTAGGCTTCAGGCTTAACATAAAGTCTAAAACTTGTTACTAGGGATGTAACAATACTCTATATACTGTAAATCTTTAATATAATTTAACACATCAGGAGTTGGAAATGGGGAGAAAACGGCTCCATAAAAGCAGAATGTCTTCTGAAGACAGTGTAATTAAATGATTCAAATCTTGTGTTTATTCTCATAAGAATGTTCTTCTGTGGCCCAGCCCAATCTCATCAGATCTCAAAAACTAAGCAGAGATAGTCTTGGTTAGTAGTTGGATGGGAGACAACTGGAATGCCAGGTGCCACAGGCGGGTGCTAGTGCACAGTGTTGCTGTGACCATGAGCAAGACACATCAAAACAAAGTGTCCATGAACGCTTTGTGAATGAATGTGAGTGAATGTGGGATTAGCCCATGGCTACTGTCCCACGTCTCATGTATATTCATTAACAGGTATCGTCCCGACAAACGCTTATCAAAAAGTAATATCAATATTGTGACCCATGTATCTAGATGCGCATCAAAGTGTTCAAAAACATTCCTCTTGTTTCCAAGGTTTCACAGACTCACCCTGGCAAGACTTGCCCGCCTGGCAATGGGTCATGTGGTTCAGCACATTCTTCATGGTGCGACAGTGGGGTAAATTGCAATGCCGAACTTCCCCATTGGCTTGTTCCCTTCTCTGGCACTTGTGTGCATGAAGCAAAAGGACCAGTTGCTGTTGTATTAGCTTTCGTTTTTCAGGGTCTGCAGTGGGAGCTACACCAGGACCTGTAACTCCTGCACCAAGGCCAACCTGTAGTGCTCCAACTGCTCCTGCCCCAACACCTCCAACTGCGGCCGACTGCTGATGCGACACCTGCAACCAGCAAGTTCAAGACCATAAACTGGTATCATGTCATAACATACATTAAAAATCTAAATAAAAGTTGTTTTCCTGAGCAAATATATTTGCACTGACCATGTGCACTAACTCATGAACGACATCCTATGCTCATATGTCATATAAATGCCACTTTAAGATAATAATAATAACTTTCGGCATCAATACAATCACAGTACTTTTTTGGAGAATGTCCTTTTTCACTTATGGCTCTGTGGTTTTGAGTCAGCCGAGTGAGACCGACATGTGGACCAAGTGTGCAGACATTAAGCAAGGACTGCAACGACTTTTGATTAAACGACTATGACTAGTTTGACAGTTTCTTCTCTCAAATAGTACATTATTTATATCAAATTGAATCAGTTTAAGCATAAATATGCCAAAATGAGGTTACTTGATAGATAAAAAGTTAATGTTTACAAATTAAAAGTATTTCAACTTGTCTTCAAGTCTCATTTAAGCATTGTAATGTCTATGTGTGATAATGAGTGGGACAACTAAATAGTGAAATAGTCACAGAAGTCAATTACTTAGAAATAATGTCTATTAGTTGTTGCAGCAAGTCATAAAACAGGCATTACAACTCATATCAATAGAACTTCCAAATTTCATAATATAAATGCATGAGATAAATTAAACAATGACAATGGAAGAGAAAGAAACACATTTTAGTAAATAAAGTTAATAAATCCTACCATCCCAGGCATGCCAGCGCCCAGCGTCTTTTTGTCCATGAACTGTGCAGGCATATTGTTGGACAGCCCTACTTTGTTCTGGAGCTGTGAACTCACTCCTGCTCCAGCCAGGCCTTGGCCCGTTGACTGGCCATACGGCCCACCATAGGGGCCCGCATTGGCCATCATATTCATCTGTGCAGATGATAATGAAAGAAATTGATTAAACACAGAAAATAAATGGAAATAATAAATTACTTAATTTATTAAATGAATGTCATATTGAACGTACACCTAGCATATTTATATTGCCTTTAAGGTAAATAAAAGTAATTTATTTAGTTTACACCAAACTGTAGCTGGTTAAATCTACTTCACACACAGTTGGTTGACCAATGAGAGAAGAGTGTGTGGGGGGGAAAGGGCATGTGTTTGAGCATAGAACTGCTTTAAACAGAGAAGATGCTAAATCACAAGATCACCAAAAAAGCAGATTGTCACAGATCAGAAATAGATTTTTAATTGCCATAACAACCAGACCTACCTATTCAATATATGAATGCACGTCAAATGCAGGTTTTTTATTTATTCTTTACTTAAGCAGGAAAGTAAGTGACATTTGGGATGTCAGCAGATGAGTCCTGGTCGCTACAGAACCGGTATGTGTTTAGTACAGGGGTGGGCAAACTACTTTCAATCCGGCCCGCCAAGCTTGTCCAAGTAATATTAAAAAAAAAAATGTTTTCTTCTTCCTTTTTTGCCCTAAAGGCATCTGTCTGCACGAGTATCCTTAATACATATGATGTGAAATAAATTAAATAAATTAAATAACCTCTCCTTGAACCGACACCTAAACGTGGTGGAGGGGTTTGAGTGCCCGAATGATCCCGGGAGCTATGTTGTCGGGGGCTTCATGCCCCTGGTAGGGTCTCCCAAGGCAAACAGGTCCTAGGTGACGGGTCAGACAAAGATCGGTTCAGAAGCCCCCTATGATGACAACACGAACAAGGCAGTTTACGTCGCCCGGATCGGCGTCACCGGGGCCCCATCCTGGAGCCAGGCCTGGGATGGGTGCTCCATGGCGAGCGCCTGGTGGCCGGGTCTTACCCCACGGGGCCCGGCCGGGCACAGCCCGAAAGAGCGACGTGGGGCCGCCCTCCCGTGGGCCCACCACCCGCAGGAGGATCCATAAGGGGCCGGTGCAGAGAGATCTGGGCGGCAGTCGACGGCAGGGGCCTCGGCGACCAGATTTCCAGACACAGAGACTAACTCTGGGGACATGGAATGTCACCTCGCTGGGGGGGAAAGAGCCTGAGCTTGTGCGGGAGGTTGAGCGATACCGACTAGATATAGTCGGCCTCACCTCCACGCACAGTTTGGGCTCTGGAACCCATCTCCTCGAGAGGGGCTGGACGCTCCACTTCTCTGGTGTTGCCCGCGGGGAGAGGCGGCGGGCTGGTGTGGGCTTGCTGATAGCCCCTCAGCTCAGCCGCCACGTGTTGGAGTTTACCCCGGTGAACGAGAGGGTCGCGTCCCTCCGCCTTCGGGTGGGGGACAGGTCTCTCACTGTTATTCCAAGGTACTGGAGAGGAGAATCCGACCGATAGTCGAACCTCGGATTCAGGAGGAGCAGAGTGGTTTTCGTCCCGGTCGTGGAACACTGGACCAGCTCTATAATCTCCATCGGGTGCTCGAGGGTTCATGGGAGTTTGCCCAACCGGTCCACATGTGCTTTGTGGATCTGGAGAAGGCTTTCGACCGTGTCCCTCGGGGTGTCCTTTGGGGGGTGCTCCGGGAGTACGGGGTCCGGGGCCCTTTGCTCAGGGCTGTCCGGTCCCTGTATGACCGGGGCAGGAGCTGTGTTCGCATTGCCGGCAGTAAGTCAGAACTGTTCCCAGTGCATGTTGGACTCCGCCAGGGCTGGCCTTTGTCACCGGTTCTGTTCATAATTTTTATGGACAGAATTTCTAGGCGCAGTCAGGGGTCGGAGGGTGTCCGGTTTGGGGACCACAGGATCTCATCTCTGCTGTTTGCAGACGATGTTGTCCTGATGGCTCCATCAAACCCGGACCTGCAGCTGCTCTGGGACGGTTTGCAGCCGAGTGTGAAGCGGCTGGGATGAGAATCAGCTCCAAATCCGAGGCCATGGTTCTCGACCGGAAAAAGGTGGCTTGCCCTCTCCAGGTGGGTGGGAGTCCTTGCCCCAAGTGGAGGAGTTCAAGTATCTCGGGGTCTTGTTCACGAGTGAGGGAAGGATGGAGCGTGAGATCGACAGGCGGATTGGTGCAGCGGCTGCAGTCGCTGCATCGGACTGTTGTGGTGAAGAGGGAGCTGAGCCGAAAGGCAAAGCTCTCTATTTACCGGTCGGTCTACGTTCCTGCCCTCACCTATGGTCATGAGCTTTGGGTAGTGACCGAAAGAACAAGATCGCGGATACAAGCGGTCGAAATGAGTTTCCTCCGCCGTGTGGCTGGGCGCTCCCTTAGAGATAAGGTGAGGAGCTCGGCCACACGGGGGGAGCTCGGAGTAGAGCCGCTGCTCCTCCACGTCGAGAGGAGCCAGCTGAGGTGGCTCGGGCATCTGTTCCGGATGCCTCCTTGGCGCCTCCCTCGGGAGGTGTTTCAGGCATGTCCCACCGGGAAGAGGCCCCGGGGAAGACCCAGGACACGCTGGAGAGACTATGTCTCTCGGCTGGCCTGGGAACGCCTCGGGATCCCCCCGGAGGAGTTAGAGGAAGTGTCTGGGGAGAAGGAAGTCTGGGAGTCCCTGCTCAGACTGATGCCCCCGCGACCCGGCCCCGGATAAAGCGGCAGAAGATGGATGGATGGATGGATAAATTAAATAATAGATTAGACTAAATTAGACTTTTCTGCCTATATTTGACAGAAAAGTGATATTTTATTTGATATTATATTTTTGGGATTTTTTTATTTTTCCCCACACCAATGATGGCGGCCCGGCCCTCCGCTACTTGCCTGGATTCGAATATGGCCCTCGGAGGAAAATAATTGCCCACCCCTGGTTTAGTACCTCACCATAAAATATGTATTCCAATTTAAAAGTTCCACAATGTGATACATATCCCGATAATCTGACCGATACTATACATGTTGCATAAATATCTCTTAAAACCAAAATCATGTTTTGATTAAGTAGAAAAACAAAATGCATTGGAATGTCATGTCTCGATGCCCTTAATAACAGAATACAAATGTCTTATGGAAAAGTCACCATTTCAACCCAGCAGATACAGCCTTGAATCTGTGGTGATTCAGTCAATAAGTGCACAACTGTTATTATTAAATTAATTTATGTCGTTTAAACGTATCACAATACGCATCTCTGTATTAATACATATATTGCCCAATTGATATTTACAGAACAGTCCTAGGAGGGGAAACTTACACAAACATGGGGAGAACATGCAAAAAGTCATACACCACCCGGGAGTAGAATTAAGATCTGAATCTAAATCGTGATCAATCAATCTTTATTTATAGGGCCCTTTACAACACTTGAAGTGACCAAAGTGCTTCACAAATGATCTTGACTCTAGAAAATTGTGATGAGTCATAGTTGCCCACCCCTAATGTAAAGTGCTATTTAAGCTAGTCATTTATATCACGTTAACTTTACTTATTATAATCTATAAAACTGGTCATATATACCGGGAAGAGGTTGGGAATGAAAGAAAAGTGAGGAATACAATGTCAATAATTGTAAGTAATTATTAAAACATTTAAATAATTATTAGTTGCAGTCAACTGATTAACTTGTTGCAATCCTACAATAATTGAGACTATTCAAGTTACAATATAATCATAAACTAAAATATATATAATCCTGAGTAGGGCTGCAACCAACAAATACTTTGACAATCAATCTTTCAATGAATCGATTAGTTTGGATCAGGTTTGCTGCCATTGTCAGCAAACCAAAATATCCATCCATCCATTTTCTACCGCTTGTTCCCTTTCGGGGTCGCGGGTGACTGGAGCCTATCCCAGTGACTTCGGGCCTTAGGCGGGGTACACCCTGGACAGTGGCCAACTTGTCGCAAACCAAAATATTTTAGTGGGAATTATTTCTTTCTTTACGATTGGCTCCTTGGTTAATTGGGTATAGTTAGGTGTTAGGGGTGATTGAGTATTAAACCTAACCAGACATGGAACTCCACTCAACATGACATTGTCCATCGGCTGCAACCAGATCATTCTCCAATAATATGTGAAACCCAGATTAAAAATGACAATTACAAGTTTAAATCTACTGTAATTATCTACCAATTATAGGAGTTTTTTCTACATTACAAGTAACATAAATTACTATTTATTTGGAGCTCTTAATTTATATTTCAAAAGGTTGAATGGACGATTTTTTTGGCCCAAATCTTGAGTCTTATTTCCTCGTGGCGTGGACTGTCGATTAGTCCTGCCACGTATCAATCATAAAACGCACATACTGCTCACCTGCAGAGCCTCGCTCACCTGCAGCCGCGTGTCTAAGCACATTGATCTATCATAATATACTTCCCTCAGTGTACGGGGCAAAATGAAGACAGTTCAAGCTCAGAAGAGACTGAAATCTACGGGAGACGAGAGAGATGATGCGCTCCGTCGCGCTAATAAACAAACGCACGTGTGTGTTGTATCAGTCCACACGGGGGAGTGGCATGCGCACTTCCGCCTGCGTTCTCAAATCGCCCATTGTGCCTTTAAGTTAGACCACATGCTGCAATTCATGTCATACTTTGTGCTCTGCCGATCCTACTCTCGTCCTCCAGCTTTTTTACTTTTTGGACTCAGCACGCACGTCGATTAGTCTTGGATGTGCGTGTGTCTGCCCACAAAAATCATGGTCATGATTAGAAACAAGAGGTATCCATAACTGAATAATAATGCATTTTTGTTTTGGAGGGAGGAATTAGTTTATCATGTATATTGTCTATTATTTGAAATCATTTTTAAAAACTTACATTAAAAAAAGTTAACAGCCACTTACAAATAAAACTGAGCTTGTATTCTTGTGAATGGAGTAGGGGTCAAATACATGGCGAGATCATAGAGATACTATTGTGACAAACGCCTCGCTTTGCCCATTTTAGTCAACTAATCTATGCACAAGTTATGTCAATCAAATTTCTTTGTGGTTAATTCTACTGTCAATTAGTGTTTTGTGCACGGACCTCAACCATGGCAGGCATGTTTGGCACATTTCTAGTAACTTGCCATAATATAATCATCAGAATAACCCTAAGTACATGTTAAGACATTATTTTTTGTCACTATTTCTCACACTTAATCATAATGCAGCAGTTTTAGTCCATTACATAACCACACTCAATTGGGCCTGGGGACGTACCTTGATAAAAATGTTTTACACATAAATATATTACAAACAGTGACACGCTGTTAACTATTTGTACTGAAATGACAATGTACTCACAAACTCTACAACATCAAATGATATATGGTTTGTGCTCACCTTTTTTAGTGGTTCAGGTTGCTGTGGTCTCATTCCTGGTTGAGTCATGGTGGCCATTTGTTGTCCCCCTTGTTGCTGTTGAAGGGTTTCAGCTAACAGATTACCATTACTACCCATGCCAGCGGTACCCATATAGCTCATCCGTGGCGACCCATTCATCAGATGCCCACCCATAACTCCTTGCTGTTGTCCAGTGTTGACTTTTTGAGCTCCCATCATGGCAGCTCTGTTATGAGCTCCCATACCCCCGGACACATTAACCTGCTGCATTAGGCCTGGCTGTTGCTGGGCTTGAGGTCCTACTGGGGAGACACCTACTCCCACCAAACCCATAGAAGCCCCTGGTCCTATGCTGTTAGTTGCAGGACCACGCTGCTGTGCTGATGTACCAGAGCGCAGTAATTCGGAGAGTTGTTTGTGTTTCGCGGCAGCCTCCTGGCCTCCGACAAGACCGAGTCCAGCTCCATGTCCCCCAAGACTGTTGTGTAGCTGGATGGGATCTCCGCCATTGGTTATTCCCAGATCTGAAGAGTTGATCAGCTCATCTGGGAGGTCATGCTCCAGGTCAAAGAGTGAGCCGAAATCTGAGCAGGAAGGACAACAAAATGTTTTAGGGAGACTAGCAAATTAGGTGCAAACATGATTAAAGAGATGTCAGTCTCTTAAAGCCTGGGCCTCTCTCCAGGGCATAGGTCTGTGGTTTGATAGAGGAAACATGGCGAGGTCCAAGTGAAAAGCCGCAGGAGAGTACATAAACAAACTACAGTAGCAGGTAGGTTGTTTGCACTGGTTCTGTGGTGAGGCTGGAGTCCTGAGAAGGCAAATAGATGAGACAACACTGTTTTTTTTTTTTTAAATCTAGGTTGAAGAGCTAGAAATTTGCTTCAGAACAGTTTGAAGATACAAGTTTGTAATTTTAAAAATAAATATATTTAACCAAACATTCTAACTTTCAAGACAACTGAAGAACAAGTCATGTAACACAGAGGAATGAATTTGCAGCACCTTGCTTGTTTGCATAAAAACATATATTAGAACTTCTTGTCATATTTCAGATTTAACTCATTTTAATCTCACACAAAACAAAAGCAATGTTGGCGTAGAAAGCAGACAATGGCCGGTGGACAAGAATGGGCTTTGTCGGTGACATTACTAAAAGCCAGACATGTTTAAGGAACGTAAATATATAAACATTAGAATATATTTTTCGGAGAGCCCGTATTGCTCCTTAAGTTTAAACGCGATGTTCATCATTAAAGCGGCGCATCTCCTGCTGAACGTGGCTTTGCGCAACTTTAACCTAATGTCGGAACAATGGCCAATGAAACACAATGGTGCCTTAAGCGAGAGCGTCTCTGCGGGTAACATTATGGATAAACTGCATTTACTGCTGTACACGGAACAAAACTATCGCGTGCATAGTTCACAACATGAGAAAAGTTGCTTTAAGTCATGTTCCATTGTAAAGAGTGTTTGCTAGCTCCACAGCTGTGCCGCCGGTGGACGCTGCGGCTAGTTAGCGCTAGCTACATTCCCGTTACTTTCTCCTAGCATTAAATGTTTTAAGACACACATTTTACGTGATTTTGTACACTATCGATTCAGTTCATCAGAAGATGTCAGTATTTTTTCATTTGTATTGTGAAATCATCACAAAGTGTGTAACTACAACTTGAAGAAAACTGGGGTCACTCGATTCTTCCATTGTTTGGAGATTGATCTTTTACTTTGAGGCTAGTTAGCCTCTGGAGGCTAACACATCAAAACATCACAGCTTTAAGCGAATACACAAACCACACGGTTCGTCATTGCCACGGTATCATCCTTTAAAACAATTTAGCACAATGCGTAATCGATTCATCCACACCGTGATATACGTGTTCAAAGTGTGTGAAACGAACTTTGTGAGTAACTCTGGACCCTCAGAGCCCAGGTCTGTGACGAGCCCACAACACTTTAGTGTTAAATCACCTCAGAAGTAAAACATGCAGTATATTTACCATTTCCATCACTGGCCGACAGCGACAGAGCCGGAGAAGACAGCTTTGGCCTCTTGGCTGAAGGCGGACCCGACTCCAAGACATTATCGGCCATATTTTACGAATTAAAACGAGTGCGGGTCGCTTGCGGGGACTCAAATTCCCCCAAAGCGCGTCTCCCTTTTCCAAATAGTTGTTGTGAGCATCCCCCCACCGCTTGGGGGACGGTAGGGGAGAAGACAGCAGCGGTAACCTCTGCCTCAGAGCCTCTCGGAGCCTCTGGGTTTATTCTTCTGCACAGATCACCTCCTCCCGGTCCCAGTCCCAGGCGCAGATTCCGTTTCTTCGCAGCTTTGAACAGGAGGCGATGGGAAGGTGGAGCGAGCGGCCCTGTGTCAGCCTCATGGAGCCTCTTGTGCGACACTGTCCCAACACCAGGCGTCCGAGCAGCACCAACTTGTGTCCGCCATCCTCTCCCAATCTTCTGGGTCAGAACGAGAAGTGTGAGCAGCGTTAGCGGCGCAAAACTATCACAAACACCGCTCTAAATCATGAAAGGAGAAGTTGTCCACGGGTTAAACCTTCCCGTTAAACGTGTCCGATGAACGTGCACAGTCCATTTGCACCAGCCGACAATATATTCCTATCAAAGTGGACAGTCCTATGTTCGTAATCTCAGTGTCGTAAAACGGCTATGACAAGTTCGTGGTTCACAATAACTTGGCGCAAAAGGAAAGAGACATAAGTGAGGACTTTGCAGAACTTTGCCACACTGAGTCTCTCACTCTCTCTCTATTGCAGAATATTCTCATGCATGAAATGTCAGTGTCTGTTGCAGAAATTGCACCATGCATGTAATTGTTGGAGTAAAAAACAACAACTATTTGGCTTGTTTGTTGCGGCCTTTTTGCGGAATATTTCTGCTGCTCTTCAATCGCAGTGATTGATTTAGTTTCCGGATTGATTCTGTTGTTGTGCAGTGTAATTGTGGGGAACGTTCACAGCGTCAAAGACAGACAAATGCGTCCAATTAAGTCTGATGTTTGCAGAAGGAAACCGAGCCGCATTTCTGACTTTTCTGACAGTCCTTGGGTCATTGACTGTTGAGTCAAAAAAAAAAAGAGAAAAATACCAAAAACTAAACCAACACCGACGACAAAGACTTGATCAGGAGAAAACGAGCCATGTCCCACGTTCCGATGAGCCACAACCATGGACAGAATGAGCCAGAATGAGCCAGATTAGAGTCGCTGTGATGGAGTGCGGTGCACCTCTCGCGTCGATACTGACAGTTTTCTTTCCCCTTCTTACGCACGCGTCTCTTTCCACCTTTCCCTTCTGCCCGGGAGCAATTTATTCACACAATTGCCTCTGCGGGCTCGCTGCTTCCTCCGCTTCAGACACATACTGGTCTTTCATGTTGATGTCTCCCACTTATCGCAGGGTTTTCCGTCGTAGAATGTGCGGCTCTTCCGCCTCCGTAAACACCCCTCGCTTGGATTTTTGGAGTAATTTCCTTCTCGCGCATGCAGACATCTACATAGAAACACATCACCCTCCGGAGCTTTCCCGTCCAGCCGTGTCTTTTGTCTGTCTTTGGTGGCTTTTTCACACAAAAAGTGCGGACGGTCTTCTCTTCCACTGCCAGGAGCGGCCGCTCTACGTCCGCCGAAAAGTCGCTCCTTCTTTCGGTTATCTCCTCCCGTTTGTGTCGGTCTGTCCGCACAAACAAAATGGCTGCTTGTTGTTTCTCCTCCTGACGGGGGGAGGGTTGGAGGAACAGCGACATTAGGCGTGAAGGGGGAGGAGGAGAAGGGAAGGAGATAGGGAAGGAGATAGTGAAGGAGATAGTGAAGGAGATAGTGAAGGAGATAGTGAAGGAGATAGTGAAGGAGATAGTGAAGGAGATAGTGAAGGAGATAGTGAAGGAGATAGTGAAGGAGATAGTGAAGGAGATAGTGAAGGAGATAGTGAAGGAGATAGTGAAGGAGATAGTGAAGGAGATAGTGAAGGAGATAGTGAAGGAGATAGTGAAGGAGATAGTGAAGGAGATAGTGAAGGAGATAGGGGAGAGTGTCTTCACGCGCCAAAACGAGGGGCAACTTCATTTGAATTCGTCTAAAATCACGTGGAA
Source organism: Eucyclogobius newberryi (assembly GCF_026437365.1). Classification (NCBI taxonomy): domain Eukaryota; kingdom Metazoa; phylum Chordata; class Actinopteri; order Gobiiformes; family Gobiidae; genus Eucyclogobius; species Eucyclogobius newberryi. Next base: position 34,631,953 of record NW_027315757.1, on the reverse strand, counting down.
ATATTCGATTCCTGACCCTGGCTTTAAGGTTAACTTAAAAAAAAAATAAACATAAAAAAAGCAGCAAAATTGCAACGCTGGTTAGGCAACAAGGCTAATACTACATAAATACTAGAGGGAACTGTCATCTAATTGTATTGGTTTAAGGGACAACTGCAAATTACTATTTAAGGAAAAGAAAAAACAAGTTAATAATGAAAAATATTTTTATTCAACAGGACAAACCCAGAAGATGGAGGTGAATTTGGGATGAATGGCACATTATCATTGCCATTTTTATATAAATATTGCGTGTGTGTGTGAATACCTCTCGCAAGAAAAAAACTTAACTTGGACAATATAAAAGGTTCTGTGCTGGTGAATTACACCCCTTGAGAACCCGTAGACACAAAAAGCAGCACTACAAAGACAAGAAAAATATAATATAAAACTATTTCTTTACTATAATTATATCAAAATCCTGTCTTGTCATGATGGACAAGATGTTTATTGTAATATGCTGTTTTGGTTCTCAAGATGACTGTTTTTTTTACGACTAAAACCAGTTGAAAGTACCCAAACCCCAGCACATACAGCCGCTTCAGCAGCAGCTTCAGCAGCTCAGTGAGGGCATTCTGGAGGTGACCTGTACATATACTGAGAATGAGAAAAACATGTACGTGTTTTCCATCTGCAGGTTAAAACATGGCAACACAATTTCAGTTGTGATTGTAGTTCCTCTTTTTATAACAGTAAGAGAGCAGGCTACAGTTCATACATAGTTCACCTTTAAAGGGAGGTAACTTTACTGGTGGGGTCTCATCCACCTGCTTGATTTGTAATTGCTTTGCCTGAAATGTTACACAGTATGGTATTTAACGTGTCCATCGCCATGGAGACAAGAAGGTAGCAGCACTAGACCGAGAACCAATTGTCTGGCTGTGTTAACCAGCATCTATTCATTCACATCACTTGTTTTATATTCACTTTTGACATTAGCTGGAGAGTCTTCAAATGTTGCGTTTTAGTGACAAAACACATCCACGATCTTGCTTGCAGCAAAGGGCACCACTACAAACAGATTATTTACCATGTCTTCTATCTCTGGGCACACGCATGCTCTACCTCAGAAATAGTCTTTGGTGCCTCAGAGGACAAAATGAGAGGGCCTCCTTTGTTTTGAATCACAACATCATCCTCAATACGGATGCCCAAACCTCGGAAGCGCTGTGGGGCCTCGTCATTGTCCTCAGAGATGTATAAGCCTAGCATAGAATAAAGTACAATCTCAAATAGTGACATAATTGTGATGTGTTTTGGGACATTTATAGTTTGTACCTGGTTCAATGGTGACGACCATCCCAGGCTGTAAAGGCTGGGAGCGAGACAGTTCAGGGGTGTCATGGACATCCATTCCTAAATAATGTCCAACATGATGTGGACAGTAACGTCGTGCTGCCTGCAATGCAACATGATCCAAAATTCAACCAAGACACCAGCAGTATTTATAATGAACCCATTCACACACATTCATACAGCAGTGTACACAGACACTTGGGATGAGACAGGTTAAGTGTCTTGCCCAAGAAAAAAACAACAGTATTAATCAGTGGGAGTTGGAATTGCAACGCCAACCTGCGGGTCAGTGAATCTGAGCACTACCAATGATGGTTATGTCAAGAGCGGGAATTGAAGCAGGACATGTACTTTAGGCTCCTCCTCTGAAAGAGATGCTACACCCGGTGGGACCCAACAACAGCGTGAGACTACAGATGGACATTGCATCTTTCCTGTCAAGCTGAATGTATTATGTGCACTGTCCCCAGCTCTATAAAGTAATGCATACAAACTTTTAGTAAGTCCTAGTTTGTGGCACTATGACAAGGCCAAATCTAGAGTAAACAAGAAACTACTTCCAGTTAATAATCAGCCTTTTCTGCATTTATTTCAATGCTTTGATTTAATGTCTCTTTATGTAATGTGCTGGGTTTGACTAATGGATATCAGAAATAAGTATCTTACCTGTCAAAGGGTGTATAACAAGTATTTTGGACAAAGAATACCCTTTTAATACTAATTTGGAAAATTATAATAAAAGACACTAGGTGAGGATGGGTGGAATTGTTTAGCATTAATAAATTAAACCCACTGTTGAGCTCAAAACAATTACAATATGACATTTACCTTGAGCACATCAGCCTCACTGGCACTGGTCTTGATGATTCCTAACCGCTTGAGCTGTCGTCCCAACAGTGCGAGCATGGAACTGTAGATGTGATCCAGACTGATCCCCGGAGAACACAGGCTCAAACACGAACGCTGTACTTCAAGGACAGCTTCATAAAGTTCAGCCTGAGCAGGGCTAAATCTATGGAGAAAAATGTAGTGATTTACCACAAAAATACATTTTCATATATTTTATAAAGATAGGAACAGGTCAAATAAGCTCCGTCATATCTTAGTCATTTGTTTCCAAAACAAATTTGGCAAGACCAGAAAGAGACAAATGAGATATAATTGAAAATAAGACTCTAGGAGGTTGTCTAGGAGAACACATGATGACGTGCAGCTGGACCAGAACACATGATGATGACGTGCAACTGGACCAGAACACGTGATGATGACGTGCAACTGGACCAGAACACATGATGATGACGTGCAACTGGACCAGAACACATGATGATGACGTGCAGCTGGACCAGAACACATGATGATGACGTGCAACTGGACCAGAACACATGATGATGACGTGCAACTGGACCAGAACACATGATGATGACGTGCAACTGGACCAGAACACGTGATGATGACGTGCAACTGGACCAGAACACATGATGATGACGTGCAACTGGACCAGAACACATGATGATGACGTGCAGCTGGACCAGAACACATGATGATGACGTGCAACTGGACCAGAACACATGATGATGACGTGCAACTGGACCAGAACACATGATGATGACGTGCAACTGAACCAGAACACATGATGATGACGTGCAGCTGGACCAGAACACATGATGATGACGTGCAACTGGACCAGAACACATGATGATGACGTGAAGCTGGACCAGAACACATGATGATGACGTGTAACTGAACCAGAACACATGATGATGACGTGCAGCTGGACCAGAACACATGATGATGACGTGAAGCTGGACCAGAACACATGATGATGACGTGCAACTGGACCAGAACACATGATGATGACGTGAAGCTGGACCAGAACACATGATGATGACGTGCAACTGGACCAGAACACATGATGATGACGTGCAACTGGACCAGAACACATGATGATGACGTGTAACTGGACCAGAACACATGATGATGACGTGAAGCTGGACCAGAACACATGATGATGACGTGTAACTGAACCAGAACACATGATGATGACGTGCAACTGGACCAGAACACATGATGATGACGTGAAGCTGGACCAGAACACATGATGATGACGTGCAACTGGACCAGAACACATGATGATGACGTGCAGCTGGACCAGAACACATGATGATGATGTGCAACTGGACCAGAACACATGATGATGACGTGAAGCTGGACCAGAACACATGATGATGACGTGCAACTGGACCAGAACACATGATGATGACGTGCAACTGGACCAGAACACATGATGATGACGTGCAACTGGACCAGAACACATGATGATGACGTGTAACTGGACCAGAACACATGATGATGACGTGAAGCTGGACCAGAACACATGATGATGACGTGTAACTGGACCAGAACACATGATGATGACGTGCAACTGGACCAGAACACATGATGATGACGTGCAACTGGACCAGAACACATGATGATGACGTGTAACTGGACCAGAACACATGATGATGACGTGAAGCTGGACCAGAACACATGATGATGACGTGTAACTGAACCAGAACACATGATGATGACGTGCAACTGGACCAGAACACATGATGATGACGTGAAGCTGGACCAGAACACATGATGATGACGTGCAACTGGACCAGAACACATGATGATGACGTGCAACTGGACCAGAACACATGATGATGACGTGCAACTGGACCAGAACACATGATGATGACGTGAAGCTGGACCAGAACACATGATGATGACGTGCAGCTGGACCAGAACACATGATGATGACGTGCCTCTTCAGCCCTTTTCACATTTAATTCTAATACAGTATATTTAGTGGATTTATATGCCGTTATAAAGATTTCAGTCAGAGGGCTATAATAACCATTGCTTTGTTTTGGGCCTGATTAGTACTTGAATGGGCGATAGCTGGGGAAATCAGGAGCTAGAACGGTCTCTAGCGCAAACAGTTGTTGTGTCCTAAGGCAAGACACTTGACCTACCTTGCGTAGTATGAATGTGGCGTGTAAGTGAGGGATTGGTCGAAGGGCTGATGGCGCAGATTGGCAGCCACGCTGGGGATCTTGGAATGGTTTAAGCCTAAAGTGCTGCACCAATCCAAGATCCCCAAATGCAAGCACGTAATAAACTATTTGAGAAGATTACCACTATTTTTAATGTTGTTAACCAAGTGGAGTATGTTAAAATCTATTGTTTAAGGTTAAGTTTTGTAAAAGTTGGTAGACCTTCTTAAATGAGAATCCTTTACACCTCTGTAGGGCCTACAAGGAAGAACGGTTAATGGTCATATTTATATAGCGCTTTTCCATCTTTTTTGGGCATACATAATATTTAACACCATTTACTGTACACACAGCTATGCCGACACTGGAGGCAAGCGTCTTGCTGAACAAGGTCAGTGGACAACTAAGCCCTACTACTATTTTCAAAATCAAGTTACTGGTAATTGCAAATTTTGGTTCCATCTTATTCCATTAGCATGGTATTAAAGTTGGAATGTGAACGCCTTGGTCTGAACGAAACATTACAATTTCGGTTACACAAACTTACTTTCCATTTACAGGCCATGTCCGAGTAATGTCGCTGACATAACCAAAGTATTCACAACCACCATCAAGAAGAACCATTTCCCCATCCTGAAAGAACGAGTGACAGTTATTCCAACAAGAAGGTTTGTTTATAATGTCTTCGAGCTCAAGAGTGAAGTATGAACATATGATCACTTAACTCAATATATTTATAATAAACAGTAACGTTTTTCTTTTCGCTTTTAGCCAATTCAAAGTATTTGTATTAGTTAAAGTATTAGTTAAAACACACATTTCTGCGGAGTGGCCAGGAGTGGCACCGACCACCCTGGGTGAGGAAGTATATTGGGGGTAAATAAATGGCAACAATTAGATTTATACTCCCACAGAAGCGTGCAATCAGATTTGTTTATTTCAGTGATTTCATTATGGAACAAAGGGGCTCATTGGTCATCCATCACTTACAACAAAATCAAACCTCTCTCACCTCAGACTAACGGTATTTTATGCTTCGCTCATTGATTCTGCCTAAATCTGCAATATTTTTTAATCCTGGCATATATATTGTCCCTTCTTTTTTCCTCTTAGGCAGTTTGTTGTGATATGGACATCCCATGCCTGTCCCTGATTGGCTAATCCACCCGTCAATCGTGCCCATCTGAACTCCTGAAGATGAAAACTGACCGGACTGCTATAGAGCTGCATTAAAAATACAGAGAGATATAATTCTGGACTTTCAAAGTCTTGACACCCCTGCATTGTGGCTTGTTCACTTGGAAGTCTGTTCAGTTAATTGTTATTTTGAGCAAAGTGAGACCAACTGTGAAGGTTGGTATTAAACCAAGGACTTAAAACTATACTTGATTTATGCGTCATTAATGTCAATATGCAGTATGAAATAACTCCTTACTTTGATTATCTGGTTGTTGTTTATATAATGAAGAGTATTTGCTCGATTTCCTCCAGCCACTACAGGAGGGTAGGCCAGGAAGTTTGCACCATGTAACCGATTTTCAAAATCAAACTGCAACAAAAGGGACAAATTATGTTAAATCAAAATGAATATGGTTCATCGAGAGAAGAAAAGGTATTATATACCTTAGCAAAAAGTATAGCTTCATCTATGTCTCCTTGGGACAGTGCCATGGTTCTTCTAAATGCCTAAAAGAAGACAGTTAATAGTAATAAACACAGTTTGTTTAGTTTTTTTAAACCACTGGCTCGAGTTGACAAACCTGTGCTGAGATGCGACCTGCTTCTTGCATGAGTGCAACTTCTGCAGAACTTTTAAGAGCTCTGAGAGATTGCAATAGAGGTCTGAGGGAGCGCGGCATCGATCCGGCCTCTATTATGGAGGACACGTGTGTCTGATGCACCTTAGGGTGGGCTGGCTGAGAACTATCATACCACATTGTATTGCCTAATATTTTTAAGATTAAGAAAAGTGGCAACATTTCAGTTAGATATTAATATGAAACAACTACTGTGGAAACATATTATAACAGACCTTACCTTTGAGACTTTTTAGTACAACACCCAGTTCTTCTGTGCTGTGAACTCTCTCAATGCCCGTCAGTGTAGCTGCCCCATCTCTTCCTGACCTCGGGCCATCCCACAGCTCCCTCGATGGGTCTCGACGTGGAACAAACAAGATGGCCTGGTCTGGACTTCCTTTTCCATGGAGAATCAAGGCACTGTCAGGTTCTAGAATACCAGTCAGGTAAAGAAAGTCCTGCAGAAGTTATATCATAAAGTCACTCAAGTATTTCTTAAGATATACATTATTTGGCATGTAGGAAATTAATCCGAAACTAAAGAAAGTGACCTGGTTTTGATGGAAGGGATACGGTATGTCGTTTGTCATGTAGCGAGTTGGATGAGAAAGCACAATAACTACATGGTGACTGGAGGAGGTCGAGGGTCCCATTCTTTCTGCCTGGGCTTCGATAAGTGAGGCCAGTTTGTATCTCCGGAGTTCAAACTCAGTTTGGCTCAAACCTGGCGTCACTTCCCCTGCAAATACAAACTAAGTGTATCAAACCTCAGAAAAGTCACTTTAAAAACATGTAATGAATTTCAATTATTTCAACACTCACCATTCTTGATAAGATGTGGATGAGTGTATGGGCTGGGTTGACCAAGATATCTTAGTGGAACTGTTTTTGGTTGTAAACCTCCAGGTTTAACAGAAATTCTTCTACATGGACACACGAGACATCCTGCACACAAAAGTTAAAGATGTTTAATTATTTTATTTTATTTTTTACAAAAAATTTACTAAAAATGAAAAGAGACACATTCATTTTGAAGGGAGTGTGCAGGAACAAACAGGTATGTTGTGTGTGAAGGTTTATTCACAACTCATATGCTCCAAAAATGTGTTTTATGATATGTTCCCCACCATGCAATGTTTTGTGTGCAGCCCTTCATCAGACAAGTTGTGCGGACCAACCCTTTTGAACAACAGCCATGTTCCGTAACATGTACAAGTCATTCCACCAAAAACAATCCAAAGCAGGTGGACTTCCAAATCTGTTATTGTTAAATTATTAAGCCTGAGCCGTTATTATACTTACGGAATATCCCTAAATTTGACTCCCTGAACAGTAACAAAAAAGTTAATTTAATTTGACACAACAAAGTTTAAGTTAGGTTAAAATGTTGTGGTTGATTTGTATGTTTATTGTAGATAAATGAAATTTGGCACAAAAATGTTGATCATAATCTTCATCTTCAACGGTGTTACTATGGCAACATAAAGAATAGTACTAAATATATGTGCTAAACTAATCAAAATATTTCTTGAAATCCATGTTGTCCTATAGAAGTATTAAATGTTCAAAAAAAACAGAATGAAAACTATTGACAGATAACTCAGTGGAGCCTCCACAGAAATCTAATGTCATTATGTCAATGGATACAGACAATTAACATTTTTCCGTTGTCCTTTTTTTTTTTAAAAGACCCATTTATTGGACAGGACAACTACGGTAACCACTGTAGACTTTTCAACAAAAATCATCCACAATTGGTCACAAACAAAATACACCCGTGTGCAAGAAAAGGAAAACATTTGTGGAGTTCCATTTTGGATATTTTTTTTTTAATCTTTTTTTTATAGTTACTTTGTCCCTTGTCCACCAGCTGAGATTATGACATCAATTTCTCAAACAGGAACGGCAACCTATATATTTTTAGAACTTTTCAATACACTTAACTTAAAAACTCACTATGTAGGCTCTGCAGATGCGACAAAGTAACCAAAATATAAACGATTAAAATAAAAAGAACAGAAAATATAATTAGAAATTGAATTATTTTCCTGCTTCAAAATGTTTGTCTTGCTTGTTGCTCCTGTTTTTCTTTTTTAAACATCCCTGACTTTACTTTCAAATGTAGTTTATTTACTTGAAAAAGATTGAAACAAAATGATGTCAAGATATTGATATAGATATGTTTGTGTTGCTGCTCTAGAGCTAACTTTACAATCACTTCCTTACGTCACCAGAAACTTGCCAAACCTTAACCCAACCACTAAAAATACCTTAGATTTAAACCATGTCGTTTATACATTTGTGAATATGAAACTGATTTATGGCCATATGAGAAGGAGGTAACATGTGTATATTGCACTGCCCACAGTAATTACACACAGAGAATGAGATGTTGTTCTTACCTTGAGGCTGACAGAAGCCGGACAGCAGAAGTCTGACCGCAGATCTGACCAGAGCTCTGCTGCTGCTACCTGAAGGCGACATAGCATAGCATGCTAACGCGGAGGTCATTGCCTCAGCAAGACTAAAAAGCCACGCTCTTATTTAGAACAAAACACACAGAACCTGCCACCAAGAGTTGCAAAACTAATGTATTTACGTCTCCAGAAAATGACACATTTTAGTCGTATAAACACACACACAATGGCAGTTATACTTCCATAACTCATGCAGTTTCGTTAGCTTGTTCCTAGCACCTTTCGTGTGGGAATTTACCCCGAAATTTGTTTCGCAGGCAGATAGTTTAATCAGACTAGAAACTGCCCAAAGAAATACTAGTAAATGTGAGAAAATAATGTTTTGTTATTCTTTTTGATAGCTATTTTATAAGGAAAATATTCAAAGGAATGTGCAGCGTAGATTTTAACCATAAACATATTTATTTAAACGTCTTTAACCTTTTTAAACTTGCTATATCTCCACCTTTTCAAATATTTCAACAAAAACTATTAATTTTGCGTTTTGCATGCTTGCCTCAAACTTGGCGGATTACAGTTGTAAGTAACAGCATTAACCAAGGAATGTGATTGTCCAGTTCATCAGTGCTGAACTGGGATCTAGAGACTTTCTGCAGTGAGGAAGAGTTATAAAATCTTTGTTGGTCTCGGAGGGCGAAACAACTGATGGCAAATTATGCCTGTTGCCTCTTAAAATGTAGAGTCATATTTTCTTTGCCTACTTCACCTTCCTTTGCTTGGTTACACCTTAATTTCCTTATTTTTGTTCATTACCTATACATTTTAAGAAAGGTGGTTTGTTGTTAAAGGCCTGTTGTTATTTATTTGTGTAGCGTTACAATAAAGTGTACTCCTGAAAAGATGTAGAAATACGCTTGACTCTGGCTTGACCACACTTGAGTTTGAAGTTGTATCTCTTTGCTCTGTGAAGTATGGAGCCAAACAGTGATCTCCCACTGATTAATTCCAGAAGTAAATTTTCCATTCATTTTCCCCAGAGGAATTCAAGCTTGCGCGAGGATAATAAGCAATGTGATAAGTATTGAGCATAAAACCTACATTTACCTACATACATTTACTTTTGTGTTCACCATTTTTAATGTGTGTGGCTCAAATAACTTTATACTCTTTAAATTGTTTGGCACAAATAACTTTATACTCTTAGTATATCTTAAGTATGTATGTATTTTTATCAATTCATAATAGAACGCACGTCTCCATCCGGGCTCCGTAGGCTCAGGCCGGGAGCCTTTCATCCTAATCTCTGGGAAAGGTTTTATTCTCTTCCACGGTCTTTCACGACCACTCGCGTGAATGAGACACAGCAGTGACATCGTCCAAAGCTGCAGGAAGCTGCGTTGTGCACCAAAACATTGCGGATTTGCTCTACCGTTGGAGTATTCCCCTTGTTTATCACCTTTAAGGTGCGTAAATGTTTAAATATGGGCCTTGGAACCTTTAGTTCTTATCAAGTAAGGGCCGTGTGCAGCTAACGTTAACTTGGAGCTAAACGCTATCGTGCGTCACCTAAAACACACATGGGCTTTGACAGAAAGTTTTGTCAAAAACATAGGGTTGATTTGTTGTTGTTAGACATTGAACTTAAATCCTATTGAATGTTGGAAGGTGGTCGGATAGATTTATGAAGCTACTTCAACTGAACTAACAGCTAGCTAAACAAAATTGATTAGCATTGATTAGCTAGCTCAGGCTCTTGCGCGTACACAAGGCTCAACTGCTTCTTCGCATCTTTGTCGAACACAGCGCGTGGTCTCCCGCCTTTGACAGAGCAGCATGGACCCGCGGAAGATCAGTGAGCTGAAAGCTTTCGTGCTGATGTGCCAGTCCAACCCTGAGATGCTGCACCTTCCCGAGATGAGCTTCTTCCGGACCTGGGTGCAGAGGTGCGTGCTTTTGCGTCTCTTTTACGCCTAATATTGGAATTGGTCAAAGACAAATAGTGGTGTTTTCATTCATATCATATATTACTAGTCAACGCAACAATGTGCATATTTGATTTTTGGGGTTCTTTTCTTTGCTTATCTGAATTTAATTGCAGCATGGGTGCAAAAATACCTCCTCCACCAAAGATGGGAGATTCTTGCAAGGTAACATATTAACTAACTTTGACTTATTAAACTAGTATGTATTATTTACTTGGACTGGCTTATTCATTTCCCATCTCTCTGATCTGTAGGGAGGTTGCCCGTGTGGTCCACCTCCTGCAGCAGCAGCTTCTGCCCCTGAACCACAGCCATTTGCAGAGTCTGAGAGCGAGGAGAGTGAAATAGGTATCTTCTTTGTCATCTAGTATTTTCTCATGAATTGGTTGATGTGGTATATTCAGCATTTCCTTAAAGCAATCATACGGTAAGAAAGTTTTCAGAGGTAGTCATCTGGACACAATTTTCATCAATCAAGGTAAAATTCCAAGAGAAAGGAACAGTTTGTAACTTTCTGGAGGGGCCTGTCAGTCATTTATAAAAGAGAAAGTCTAGAGAGATTAAGCACCGTGGCCAGTGCAAGTGAAGCAATGCAATAAACTCAAAGAATTAAGTGTTTGGATTGATATATATAATGGTATATTTGTGGTTCTAATAATGCAGAGAACCCTTTCCTCTGAATTATGAAAATGTATATTCAGCCATAATTAATTTACCTAAATTAAAATGTTTTTCCCCTACATTATTATACTATAACTTGGGCATTAGATCAAAGTACACATATGAAAATGTCCAAAGTATTAAATAGAAAATTATAATTCAAAAGTCCAGTTCCCTATTAGTTGGTGTATATGTATGCACTTGCATGATTCCATGGAACTAGAAAGTTAAAACCATACTTCTGAACATTCTCCATGAAGAGATGCCATTCTCTTTAAGAAGCAACATTTCCATGGAAACAAGCAGGAGGAGGCCCCTCGAGGCCAAGTAGGAGTCAGGCTTGTGGAGTTCCAAGTTGCACAGAGGATGCATGTTTTTCAGTGCAACAACATCAAAAACAACATTAATTTATTTTTACATACTTGGACTTTATGCTCACATAACTTTCTTTTGCTTCATAAGAAATTGACGACGATGGAGTCATTGAGCCAGACAGCGAGGTGCCAGAGGATATGGAAGACTTGCAAGATATTGAGGTATTGCTTAAATCTTTACTGTATCAAAAAATATATGATTAAACTGGATTTCAAAAATGTTGTAAACATAAACTGTATGTAATTGTCAGGTCACAGATGAGATGATGGACTTGGCAAATGAAAAAAAGATGGAGGCCATTTCTGCTTTAGGAGAAGGTTTATCATTGATAGTCATAGATTTTATTTTATATTTTAAAAAATGTGTAATTTAAGTTCAATACTTTGTGTCTAGGTGACTTAAAGAAAGCTCTGACTCTGTTTACTGAGGCTATCCAGTTGAACCCTTGTCTTGCCATCCTGTATGCCAAGAGAGCAAGGTAATTCTGTTTTTTTTATTGAGCAATGTTAAATGTACTGTTTAACAAAAACAAACCTGCTTTTTCTATTCTTGGATAATTAATCAAGTTGGCATGCTTTATGGAAAAAAACTACCTATTTTTCTTCTTTTTAAACTAGTGTGTATATCAAGATGCAGAAACCAAATGCAGCCATAAGAGACTGTGACAGAGCAATCAAAATCAACCCAGACTCTGCACAACCTTACAAGTGGAGAGGAAAGGCTCATAGGTACAAAATATACTGTATAAAGCATTGATCATGTTGAATGCAGATGAATAGACTTGTGTAATGTACTTGACAAAAGGCTGATAACGTTGACTCAAACATGCACCTCTAGGCTGCTCGGTCACTGGGAGGAGGCTGCTAAAGACCTTGCCACTGCTTGCAAATTGGACTATGATGAAGAAGCCAGTGCTTTGCTGAAGGAAGTCCAGCCCAAGGTGTGTCCAACAAGTAATTCTTCAAAAAACTTTCACAAGTGTATTTTATGTTTGATCTTACTCTGCTTTTTATACTTTCAGGCTCATAAAATAATAGAGCACAGACGCAAATATGAGAGGAAAAGAGAGGAGAAGGAGATCAAGGAGAAGAAAGAGCGAATAAAGAAGGCAAGAGAAGAACAGGCTAAGGCTCAAAGGGTCAGTTTAAGTGCATAACATGTTAAACATTTAAAACATGTTTACCAATGTTGCTTAAATGTGTTGTCTGTGACTAGGAGGAGGAATCAAGAGAGTTTGGAGGTGGATTCTTCCCTGGTAAGTCTTTGCAAATGTATTTTTTTTATGTCGAGTTTTGTTTTTGTGTTTGAACAAAGGGTTACCTTTCACTTAAATCACAATGAAGGTGCTCCAACACCTTCATTGTGAGGTAACCCTTTCACTACAAACCCAGTTTTTCATTACTGGGGTTGTTTGTCCTTAAGAGTTTGCATTTATTTTACAGGAGGTCCAGCTGGATTTCCAGGTGGCGCTCCGCCTGGCATGCCTGGCATGTCCGGTTTTGCTGATCTCTTACAAGACCCTGAACTCCTCAATGCAATGAAGGTGACTGTACATCCAAGTTTTTGTGTCCAATATAAGTGAATTTAAATTTAAGTAATAATAATAATAAATCTTTTATTTATATAGCGCTTTTCAGGGACCCAAAGGCGCTTTGACATATACAAAAAGGGGGGGGTATTTACAGACAGGGGGTAACAGCACGTACAATACACAATAATCTACAGCTAAAATAAACAAGACAGAAGAAGTAGAAGGAAAATGATGGGGATGTAACAGGGGGATGAAGTGTAGTCAATGGGGTAGAGGAGGCTAGGGGAGGGGCAGGTCATAGGCTTTGGTGAAGAGGTATGTTTTTAGGTGGGATTTAAATGTTGTGAGTGAGTGAGGGAGAGTGGCGGACAGGTTGGGGGAGGGAGTTCCAGAGTCGGGGTGCTGCTCGGGAGAATGCTCTGTCACCAAAAGTAACACAGTTGGCCGAGTGGTTAGCTTACAGGTTATGCTCCTACATTTAACATGAAAACTGCTCCTAAACCATTCATCCATTCAAATAAGTGGCAGAATTATGTGCACAAGTGACAAAGTTTCATGGCTTTGCTTTTTTTTTGCATAATTTTTACCAGTGGAGCCATTTGTTTTGCTCCCTTTTTTTTTTTTTACGTTTACATATAAAGTGGAAACTGAAAGTAATAATGCCATACACTTGGACAGCACATTACAGGCTGGTCAAAGCCTCTCAAAGCACTACGCTGGTGTCATCGTTCTTTCAGAAGCGAGGCTGCCAATCAGCGCCTTCAGTCCCTCTGACCACCAACTATTGTCACTCGCACCACTTTCTTAGTAGACAATATGAGTTAAGTGTCTTGCCTAAGGAACAAACTACAGAACTTTGTCCAAGCAGGAATGGACCCTCTGCTCTTAATTGTTGAAGTGGTCTAACCGCTGAGCTACTGCAAGTCGTTACGCTTGTTTGCTAACGACAGTTGGATTTAAAATTCCTCAACGCGTGACTCTGGAACATCTTATTTAAGGAAGGAAAGATGATCAGTTCAACTGTGTGTTTGAGTTTGTTTTTAGATGTCAGGTATAAACTAAATATTTAGCAGTTGTATATTTTCCATAGACTAGCCGCTTTCACATTTTTTTGGTTTTGTTCTTCAAAGGGTTCACAATGATATGAATACCACTCTGGTTTGTGGCTATATGGTTAAATATCTGATTCTGTATTTTTTTCAACTACAGGACCCAGAGGTAATGGCTGCCTTCCAGGATGTCTCTGCAAATCCAGCTAACATTGCCAAATATCAAAACAACCCCAAAATAATGTCCCTTGTCAGCAAATTGAGTGCAAAATTTGGAGCATCACCACAACCATAAGAAAAATTAGGTTCTGGGGAGCATCAAGACTTTTCTACTATTAATCCACCAGACGGTGGATGGTGTTTTTCATTTGCTATAAGAACATGGCCCTAAGACTGAGGTTCAAAGTTGTAAAATTCAGTCCACTGGACCTATACTCAACCTAACCACTGGTTTAACCCAATTCTGAATGCAGACTTTCCATTCACATCATTCAAATGTTAAATAAATACAAGGTTTTCCATAGTTTGACTAACTCTAAAAAAAAACATTTTGCCACTTGTTAAACGTTAAATATTACTTTTGATGTCTGTTCCTGTTGGTAAATTGAGTCACAATAATAAAATGTTGCTTCAAACTATGTTGGTCCATGTTTTGACAAACAGTAAATGTAATGGTTATGCAATTTTTTTTATTAGCAATTTGTAGACTTATACAGGACGTACAAATGTATGTTCTCTATATGATTGACCATAGTTTATTTTCACAATAGTCCAAACTAAACAATTTCTTGGTCCAAATGTCAATCTCTTCTCGAGTTCAACTCATTCAAATTCACATGAACAAAAGACTGGTTTATTTCATTTGGTTGATCCTCTTCCTTGAATAGACTGTTGGCCCCCCAGGCTCTGAAAACTATTCTCTTCATAAAAAGGAATGTTGACAGATTATATTTAGGCAAGCAAAGTGTAGTCTGCCGCCATAATCTCATGTGATTTTAAATCAACCACTGTCAAGGGCCAATGTATGAAACAATGTTTTGTGTCTTACAATATTTTATTTTACAACTTATAAATGAAAAAACAGGGTTTGTTTAGAATAGCCAAGAATACAAATGAGTAGGGCAGGACATGCAGTTATTGACCATAAAAGGGAGATAAAGCTGTAGAATCATGGAGCTAATGTCCATATCTGTGAAAAAAAAAAAACATGATGCAGCTTTCGTTTCAAAATCAAAAAGACAAGTAAAAATAGTACATACTTCTGAAATTCCCACTCTCTGTTGTCTAAAGGGCAAACCTGTCTGGTTTTCAACCAGCGGGAAATGCAGTGGAAGTGGAAGGCATGCTGTGAAAACAAAACACATTAGATCTCTGTTCTCTTCTGCCCTCATGAAGGATTTTGATGCAAAGCATAATTGTGTTTTTGCCATATCCAAAACACCACAGAATTAGCAAATTAGGAATGTGTGTAGAAGTAGATTTAGTAATAATTGATTTCTGGAGAGGTAAATCTGAAACAGACTTGAATAAAACCTGCACAAGCACAGTATTGCACTCTCCAATAGTGACTGATAAGGTCATTGTTTATGACCGGCTGCACTTACATTGCAAACACCCCAAGCCACAGTGCACTCCTCAGATGTTGCAGATGCTTGATTAGCTTGACACTCAATACCTGAATAAAGATGATATGCAACATTGTTAAAAAAACAATAATCCACATACACTTTTAACTTTAGACAACTTACAGAGGTCCATAATGTGGTTCCTGCAGATGGCACAATTATCCACCACAATGTCCCAGGCCCACAGTGCCACTGCGTTCCACTGGTAAAACAAGATGATTTATCAACTCCATAGCAACATTTTACATCAAAATTGTTAACATGTTCAAAAAAACAACAGTTATACAATCCTTTTTCATCACTGAACAGTTTTTTTCCCCCATTAAGCAATCTTAAAACAATACTGAAGGTATCTGGATATTGTTGCCATGGTGGCAGCCATCTTGTGACAGTTAGTAAAATTCTAATTTATGACATTTATTTATGACAGGCCTGACATATGATAGAGCTTAGAGCTGTCCAGAAACCATCAATATGGCAATATATTGTGTTGGACTTCTTGGCAATATGCATGTAAATACAGAGATATGTAAAGGGTTATGTTTTGTATAATGAACCCTGAATCAGGATAGGTATTGTATTGTACTTGGCAATACCCAGTCCTCCTCGTCAAGATTTAGAAAATAATTACTCAGTTTGAAAATATAAAAAGTTAAATCAGGAAGTATTTCAAATAAAATTGCATACAAAAAATATTGATTTAATATTTAATTAGCACTAGTAGATTGACGGTTATAGCATTGCATGCAATGACAAAACTAATCTTCAGCGTAAATTCATAGTTTTCAACTTCTTGTTGCAACATTTTAAGGACTTCGCAGTTGTGTTTTAATGGCAGTTTGCAGCAACTGAAAAGGTGCATTTACTGCCACCTGCTGTAGTTGTACGTCTACGAAGTGTGCGTTTTACGCTATACCGTAAAAAAGGAGAGAAAGAGCTGAAAATACATATTTGTTTTATCACAATCGCTATGGCAACGGTCGTAGATGCCATAGGGATTGGCATCTAACCCGATGATACAAGTACCACAGATGATGGTGCTTCTGGTGGTCCTTTGCCATTGAATATAATCAGATACTACTTGTATGCATTCTTTACAAATGCTTTCAAATATAGTACATATGTAGGTCTATTTTAGTCTCGTTTTAGCCTTTATACTCAGTGATACTTGGGAGGCCAAGTCTAACAACGTGTTACTTGACACTAAAATACCTCATAATCGTTGAGGCTCCCGCTGGTCACCACATTATTAAATGCACAATCGTTCTCCTTCAGTACATTTTATAACAACCATCAAGTGATACATTAACAATATTGCACTGGAATATTCCACAATATAAATTATTTCCCTAATCTTCATGAAGTGCGCACTCATGCTACACTATGCTAGTCTATGAGCGCCGAGGATCATCCGGCAGGAGCTATATGCTAACTGCTAACAGCTAACAGCCGGTAGCGAGCAGCAAGTACCTTTACGAGCGTTTAACCTTCTTTCAAATGTAAATGAAGATATAAGAGCCACACAACAAAATCACATAGGAACAAAAACGAGCAAATTTATACCTTTTTGACCTCGAATCTTTTCTTACTGGACCCACTGTTCGTCCCACTAGGAGTATCAACATCCATAGCTGCTGCCATCTTGTCTGAGCGCGTGACGTATTCAAGTAACCCGGAAAAAGAATTACGCAGTGAAAAGAGATGACCCAGTTTTTTGTTTAATCTTGTCCAAAAGAACAACGCGTTTTATCGCTTAATTTAAAACAGTTTGAAACAGTTTCCAACTTTACACCTTTGTAGAGAAACAACAACCAAAAAGTAAAAGTTAGGTTCCACCGAGATTTGAACTCGGATCGCTGGATTCAGAGTCCAGAGTGCTAACCATTACACCATGGAACCCCATCTGCGGACTCGACGCAGTATCTGTGGTCTTAAAGATACATATATACATACACATAAGATAAGATAAGATAAGATATTCCTTTATTGTCCCTCAACGATTATGAGGTATTTTAGTGTCAAGTACCACGTTGTTAGACTTGGCCTCCCAAGTATCGCATACACATACACATTCATACAAAGTGTTCCAAATCATATAATATATTGGCACCTGTAATTATTTGTGTTCAAATTTGGTCTGAAATTCAACTTAGTCAATTTTGGTTTATATTTCAACAACTAAACTATTTTTTATTCAAACCTTTTGGTATTTTTGTTTAATGTTATAAAATTCACTGAATTGTATTGTTCTATTTTTTATTCACCACTCCTAACATTAACTTTGGATGTCAAATCTTAAATCTAAGTTATAGTGACTTTTTTATAGTGAATATTTGTGGAGCCAAAACTTTAAAAACTAAGTTCCCAACTTACTAACCCTTAAGAGTGTTTTTATAAGAGTTTTGTTTATAAGAGTTCTTCTATTAAGAGTGTTTTTTAAACTTCCTATAAGTTATTTGTTGTAGTTAGTTGTTTACTAGTTGGGAACTTACGAAATCTAGTTTTGGATGTTTTGTTGTAGAGGAAATAAAACTATATTTACTTGGTAAATTTGATGACAATATAGTAAATTGTGGTAGTGAACGTTATAGTAAGCATAAGAAATTCACCACCTGTCACATAAAACTTCTTAGGTAAAATTTAAAGGTGCCCTTTATAGTGTGGATATGTTCAAATTCGTCTTGAAAAATATATATGTTTCAACATTTTGGCCATCAGAAATGACCATCATAGAATGACCCACAACAGAAAAGTTATCCAAGCATTTATTTGATAATTACGCCAGAAACATTACAGTGTCTTCTTCGCTGTTTTCACCAAGTTGTTGCTCTGTTTCACTTTAGATTTTGTTGTCGAAGATTTCTTTGTTTTCTTTGATGTCTTTGTTGGTTCTTTTTGTGATCTGGTTTTGTCTTTCTTTGTCTTTGAAGGTTTTGATGACAGAGTCTTTGACTTAGAAGCTGGAAGAGATTTGCTTATTTTTGGACAGGACTTAAATAGAAGAACATCTCTGATCTTAAGACCTTTATGCTCTGGGGGACTTCCACATGTGGCACTGATCTCCAAACTCACACTGCCAAGCCACCTAGGTAGATCCAAGAGAATAAATTGAAACAATATACAGAAATAATAATAATAATAATAACTTTTATTTATATAGCGCTTTTCAGTGACCCAAAGACGCTGAACATATTTAAAAAAGGGGGGGGTATTTACAGACAGGGGGGGACAACACGTACAGAACACATTAATATACAGATAAAATGAACAAGACAGAAGAAGTAGAGAGAAAAAGATGGGGATGTAACAGGGGGTAGAAGTGTAGGCAATGGGGTAGAGGAGGCTAGGGGTAGGGGAGGTCATAGGCTTGGGTGAAGAGGTCATGTTTTTAGGCGGGATTTGAATGTTGTGAGTGAGGGAGAGTGGCGGACAGGTCGGGGGAGGGAGTTCCAGAGTCGGGGTGCTGTTCGGGAGAATGCTCTGTCGCCAAAAGTTTTGAGTCGGGATATTGGTGCAGTCAGGGTGAGAGAGGAGGAGGATCGGAGAGCTCGGGAGGGGCTGATTATGTCACAGATGAACTGACCTGTACAAAGGAAGCTGAGCGCAGTCACAGAGAAGAGGGATGTCGTGTAGATCGACAAGCTCAAGACCAGAGAGCGGGCGCAGGTCAGGAAGCACCTCCAGTGAGTTTCCTCTCAATGACAGAGCCCGCAGCTCTGGGCCTAGACCTGACAGAGCCTCACTGGACATCTGGGGGGAAAGTAACACCTACATTATTTTCCTGTAGTTTTTATGTAGTGATGTGAGTTTTCTCTCTTATTCTGTTCATGTTGTATTACAATTTGCTGCTGAAATTACCAATTTAATCAACATTTTAAAGCTCCCTTATTGTTATGACATCACATGAACACAGCCTATTATTTCCAGATAGTGTTTTTACCTTCTCTGTGCCCATCTTATTCATTTGAAGTTTCCTGAGGGTACGGGAGACCGGCTGAAATGCATTTGGACCGACCCACTTAATTGAGTTGTGGGAAAGATTGAGCTCCTCCAGTCGACTGGCCCTCGACAGACCCTGTGTGGGCACCTCTTCCAGCTGGTTCATGTCAATGTGCAGTATAGCAAGGAGTTTGGAGTCAAGGGCATCTTTAGCTACAGCTGTTATGGTGTTGTTGGTCAAGTAGAGTTCTCTGAGATTTGGAGCGGCAGATGACAATAAGCCAGAGGGTTCCACTTTTGAGATGGCGTTGCGTTCTAAATGGAGGACGAACAAATGTGGAACTTGTGCCAGAGCTGCAAAAAAAACAAAATCACCTATATATACACCTACATATACCTATATACGCACACACACGCACATCACATCACATATCACCTGTTCCGGGAAACTGCAGCAGTCTGTTCCCTTCCAGGTGAAGGTATGTCAGCTGTGGAGCTCCCTTAAACGCCTCAGGATCAAGTGATGTCAGCTCATTGTCAGACATATAGAGATAAAGTAGTTTTCTCATTCCACTGAAGGCCCCACCTTGAATCTCATGGATTTTGCAGAGGTCAAGATGAAGAGAAATGACATTGCCGGCTGCTTTGAAGCTGTTTATCGGGAGGTAGTGGAAGTGGTTGTTGCGCAGATCCAGTAACTGTGTGGTATTAGGGAAACCTTTGGGAACTTTGGTGTGACCTCTGCCCTCACAGGTCGCATGTTGACCCTCAACCTGAAGAATGCAATGTATGTTATTTTTGAATAATTTATCCCAGATATTTATGAAATATCAATTTAAATATAAAAATTCAGATCACTTATAATTAGCTATGCCACAAATAAAGTAATTGTGAAGTATGAAAAGATCCATATGAAGCAATACTATTATAGAATAAAATTTTAAAACAAAATGCGGATATCAAATATATACAAACACATATACACAATACAACTATGAATATCTGTAGGCCATTGGGGGAAACACATTGTATATGATATAAAATTATAGATAATTCATTATTATGCAAGTAAGTAAAAAATAAAATTGATTTGATTTGAAGTCCATTTGGAATGTTTATAATGAATATTACCGGTAATATAATTGCAACATACGTAGAGCCACTGTGTTACTAACCAGTTTGAATTGTTTAAGTATTCACATAAAAAAATATAATGTGTATAGAATAAGATAAATTGATAACTCCTTATTAAACTCCTGATTTCAATTACAACAAATGGTCTTATAGTCCAGAAAATAAAGCCAATAAAAATGTAGATATGATTAGTTAATATTCCCAGGGGGGAAAAAGACCCAAAACCCCCGAACCTTCTGGTCATGTGACACCAGTGCACATCCTTTTATCATTCTGACCTGATCAACTTAGACTTTGAATGTCATTGCCCAAATGTATGTTTTTTTCATTTGCATGAAATGAAGTTCCTTACGTCACAGCCACAGTTTTCAGGACAATCAACTTTTTCCTGAGGTGTCTTTGTTGGTTGTGTGTCATCTTTCTCATTCTCCTCTTTGAGCGTCTCCCCTCGGCGACAGCGCAGATCAAAAACAGTCATTTTCTGCAGAAGTTCATCTGAGAGGTGACCTGGCCCTGTGCACGATCCTGAGAGCTTCACAGCATTCTTCTGTGCCCACTGCCTCAGCGGTCGCAAGAAGCAGTTGCAGTACACAGGGTTTCCTTTGAAATAAATATGTAAAACTCATTAGAGATCGGCCGATATATAACACAAAGTGAATTATCACACAATTATCCACAGATTTCTCCGCTGTGCTCTCGTCTCATGCACGTACAAGTTTTGTGTTGTGTTTTCATAGCGAGTAAACGGACTATTACATAATGCTTTTGACTTGTTTCTCCTGAGATGGTCTGAGAAGATGTGAAGCTGCCTTTTTCAGAGTGTTGTATACTGTTAAATTAATTAACATTATGAGAAAAATATATATAATAAGAATAGGGATAGTTTAAAACAAATAATGAAATGTATAAACTTGTCTTTACCATTTTACTGCCTAGTTAGTCTTCTCTTTGAAAGGGAAACATTGTTCAAGCTGCTTGGCATGTTCAACCTAAAAAGAAACACTCTTATTTCCAGCCAAATCAATCATCCTGGGATAAATCAGTAAGTTTGTTCCTCTGACACAATTATGCATGTGGCAGACACCCCTAAACTGGCCTCAGAACTATTAAACATTTAGTCGGCATGTCAAAGTGGCTTCATGACAACTGTTAAACTTTAAACTAAAAGTGTGTCAATGTGTTTCGCTCTGAAGAAAAAATACATCGAATGAATTTAAGGTCCAAATTGATCCACATGAGATAGAGAAGGTGAACAATTTTAAGTATCTGCAGGTTGTTTAAATTATAAATAAAATAATATAATATAAATAATATAAAGAAAAACAAGTCTTTACTGTTTTCTTATGATTCGATCATGTATATCTACCCAAGCTGCACAAGTATATATATAAAAGTATATATTTATATGCATGAAATGATTTTGATCTCACATATCATATTGTGCCATTCTGGGGCCGTTAGTGTCACTGCATTAGCAGAGACACTATTTTATCAAAACCAATGAAGTGACATAACTGCGGCATTATTAAAACATATAAATTGATGACGTTTGATGTTGTAATGTATGAAATATAATAATGAACGTCAAAAACGCTGCGTGAATAAGTGAAAAAGAGCTGGACGGCTCTGGGTCCGTCAGCGTTTTCAGTGAAAGCTTCACACTTTTGGAACTCTTTGAAGCAGGAGCTTAAGTCACAATCGGACACACTTTTCTCCACAAAACTGAAATGCTGCCTTAAAGATACAAAATAAATTGAAAGAAAATCAAGTGTGAACATTAGCCCAGAAGTCTTATGAACATGACATCGGTGGTGGAAATGTTTAATTGTACTGTCCCAAAAAAACAACTTACAAAAAAAATACTCTGAAACATTAAAACAACCATTTTAATAGGATTAATTTATATGGAAACCGCCTTGACTTTTTAAACAACTTTATTCCAAGACCCTAATTAGAGTGAGCTTTGAAAGAGGAATTGTCCAAACTGGTGTCGATCAGACTTTACTCCTCCTTATATTTACCAATGAAAATGTAAAATCAGATTTTCCTCTAATTATGAGTGGTCATGTGTAACTTGGCTGGTGGCTCCACCTGATTGTTTTCATGGAGCTATAGATAAATTAAATGAAAAATCATGGCACATTGATTTATAAAGCAAGCTTTATAAATCCTTTTATAAAATGAGTCTCGTCAAACAGAACCCGACCTGTGAGGTTGAGGCTGACCAGCTGCTTAGGCCCCGACAGTGGCTCCAGGTAACGGAGCTGATTGTAGCTGACATCCAAATGGGACACAGATGGAGCGTTGGACAGTGCCTGATCTGAGACGTCCTGCAGAGACATGTGGTCCAGATAGAGGTGTGTGAGCTTGGCCATGGAGACTGCCTCCTCTCCGAGGTAGATCATAGGGTTGTGGTTCATGTCCAGACGAGTGACCTCAGAGAGTCTGTGAGGAAGAATGAGGACATAAAGCTTTAGAAATACACATTTAAATGAAACTCCCCTTTTATACAAGACTACCTGGTCATGGTCTGAGTCGGGAAAAACTGCAGCTCATTGTGGTCCAAACTTAGGCGAGTGAGTGTGAACAGACCAGCAAAAGCCTCTGGTGCCAGGTTGTTCAATGAATTATAGCTAAGACGCAGCCATTTTATATTGTGGAGACCCTGTATGAATAAGGAAATACTTTATGTATTTATATTGTAGGAATTCTTAATTGAAATTCAAACAAAAAATACCTGAAAAGCCATGTTGGGTATGTAAACCAGTTGATTGTGAGTAAGTGCCAACAAGTTGAGGATGCCGAGCTGGGTGAAGGCCCCTGGTTGGATTTCTTCTATGCGATTATGATGTAGATTCAGCTCCTTTAAGGCTGAAAGTCCATCAAAGGACTCCTGAGGGTAATAGATGAGAAAGAAAATAGTAATACAAAATACAAAAATACAAAAACCATGGTGGGCTTAACCTGGCATTGCCTGATATAAGATGTCAATGTTGTTGTAGGCCAGGTTTAAGGAGACAAGACGACCCAGGGCCCTAAAAGCGCCCTCCATGACTTTTTCCATTTTACAGCTTTGAAGGTTTAAATGGGTAAGGTATGGTGTTTGTACAAAGCTCCCTTTAGGAAGTGTCTTCATGTTGTTGTTCCTCAAGTCTAGTTTCACAGTTATCTGGTTCAATAAAGAAGAATGGTGATTATATAAGCAGGAATATATATATTTTAAAAGAATTACCTCATCTACAGTTGGGGGAACCGCTGTTAAATTCTTGCTAGCACAGGTGACGGTGAGTTTGGTTGTGTCACAGCTGCACATTCTGGGACATTTTCCAGCCTTGACCGGTTTGAATGTCAAAAGTATGACCACAGCAACAAGTAAGTTCATCTGTGCCATTAAAAGTCTAATATTAGGAGAGTAACATTATAGGTATTATCACATTGTAGTCAGCAAACATAATATAAAAGCAACAAAAAGAGGCTGGCTTACCTTATGGATTTGTGACATTAGATATTAGACTCTGTAAAAGCCAGATCCAGTTCTCTGCAACCGTTTCCTCCAAGTGCCTCCACCAATACTGAGGTCCTGAAGCCACAAACAAGGCTTTGATACATTCTTCTCCAGTGACCCCTGACTCTACCGCTCTCACTGCAAATTAACACCTCAGCTTTACATTTTCTGTTTGAGACAGTGAACGACAGAGCAGAACAAAAACCTTTTTATAGCAGTAAAGCTGCGCTGCATATTAAAAAAAACCCTAGTACATGCATTATGAGGCATTCAGCATCAGTGACCAGTGCAAATGTTTTTGGCACATTCATTGATTGGTCCAAAGCCAAAAGCTTTCTTGTATTTACTGATTAAGCAATAAAGTGTTGGATTGGTGAATTTCTTATTCAAAATATATCAAATCAATGAAAAAAGAGAAATCACTTTATTATAAACGAGATCATTTCTTATTATTTTGTAAACAATTTCATCCTTCCTTTTCATCATAATATAATACAATGCCCTACTACTTTAATATATTTTACATAAATGTTTGTTGTGTATAATTAACAATGATAGAAAAGGTAAATAGAACACTTCACTGTAAATGCAGCCAGACGTCTCCAGAATACAGAGGAGTAAAAAGTTGACAACATCATTTAACAATCATGACATCCATGTTGAAACTTGAAGCGTGTTTCTTCTTTCCAAACAAATGCTCACTATCGCAGTTCATCAAAGTCAATGTGTGTCTGTCCTCAGCTCGGAGACTTCAAACTGTGCAGAGTTGACTGAAGGAGAGTTCTAGCATTCCCACACGAGTCCAGAGCTTTGTCGTTTCTAAAATTGACCAACACAAATATATTTAGTGTACAATCAGTCACCCAAGTTAACTTTGCATAGCCGAGGTTGGATTAATTGGGGTCCTCTATAACATTTCAATGTACAGTGCAAACAGGAAACCTTTATAGAAAAGATCTAGCAGTTGAAATGATTGGACACTATCCTAAGTGCAGAGACGAGGTCGCTCTTCAGAAAAGACTTGTGGGTGAGCAACCTTACAACTAATACTAGCTATACATACCAGTAATACAGGTGGCACAACAAAGATAATGTTATACCTGAGCGCTTTCTGTTGATTCACGTCCTTACCGGGACATGAAGGCCTCAAGCACCGCTACATTTTCTTTTGGGAAGTAATCTTGTTGAACAACATGTTCTAAGGTTTGAAGGTGTCCTGGAACCACAACAACGGGCTTGACTTTGTCCTCGCTCTTAAGGAGACAAAAGCACAAGTGAGTTAAAAGCACAAACTATCAGATATAAATGTTTTGTGTGAAATTAGGCTGATACCTTGATCAGTCCAAACAGAATTAACAGAGATGATACAAAGCTGAATCCCTGGAAGGAAGGCGTGGAATAAGCTTTCTTAAGAAGAGCATCTGTAAGCAGAAGAGCATTTATGTTGGTGCAGCCAGTACAATCAGCAACTGTAAAAAGACAATTCTACATGGACTGTTGCCAACGGTCTTACCAATACTATCCAAAACAGCATCCTTCACTTCCTGATTGTCGTCCTTGTAAACAGAAGAGATCTTTAGGAAGGCTTCTGCAGTTTTCATAGTATCGGTCACATCCACCTATAAACACAATGAGAATATATTATGATGTATATTATGATTAAACCTAGTAACAGTAGGCTGCTCCCTAGTTTACCCGCTGTTCAATGAGATAGGCCCTTCTGTCTCCGAGTTTGAGGAGTTTATCAGGTGAAGGGAAGCTAAGGAAGGAGGACACGTCTGGAGGCTTTGGGGCGGAGCTCGGTGTGGAAAACTATGGACAGAGGACAAGGACAGAGGACAAGGACAGAGGGTTAAAAAAAATCTGTCATTTATTGCTAGGTATTATACAAGAGATTTGGAGTTTTAGCTAACCTTATCTTCTTCTTCCTCCTCCTCCTCATCCTCATCCTCACCACCACCATCCTCCTCTTCCTCCTCCTCTTCTTCTTCCTCAATTTCTTCTTCATCCACATCTTCGTCATCTTCATCATCTTCCTCGTCATCGTCATCATCTTCAGGCTCACCTTCATCATCACTAAGAGGAGAAAACAAAATAAACTTATAAAAGGTTAATCCTGCGAGTCATGTCTGTACGAGTGACCCTGCACTGTCCTGCCTTTGAGGCTCGGCACAAACACATATGAAGCTAGCCATTTTCCTCTACTGAAGTGGCCAGCAGCAGATAATATGCTCTGCAGTTTTTGATGGGGTGGGAGCGGGCAGTCAGACCTAATCACCTCGGGTCTGACAGGGAAGCAGGCCCGCGCAGAGTGGTCAGACTCTGTGTGCAGTGTGAAAAACAGCGGTGCATGCGCCTGCACGGCGCTAGCTGCCGCGAAGAGACGCAAGGAAGAGAAAAGTTCTGTCCAGCGTCAGGTAGATGTATTATCACGCTACAAGGCTTCGAACCATGTGAGTAGAACAGAGCAATGCTGGTGAATTAATGTGCTGAGTGGAGGGCGTGACCTCAGCCAACTACGAGCAGTTTGGTGTAGCCTACATTTGTCCCTCTGAACAGTTTCAAGTTCTTATGCATTATAACGGTGACATTATCAGAGGCTATCTCTGCACAAAGAGGTAGTCAGTAGTAGAGTATTTAAAAACAAAGCAAAAAAAAACTCGGGGACCCATCTGGACCCGCAAGGACGTCACGGGATAGAGCGGTCAGAGCAGCTTCAGGATCGGGCAGGAGGGCAAAAAACTTTTCTATCTCTGCATCCAATTGTATTTCATACAGGTGAATAGAAATGTGACTGCAATAAAAATATTAAACTCTTAAAGAACACAAAAACATAGTGAAAGACCACTTCAAACCTTTTCAAGAAGTAGAGGTAGAGTGGTCTTTCAGTTTTTATACCTCAGTGATCCTAAAAGTCGCCCCATGTTCATTTCTTCCATGACGTCCTGTACAGCTTTGCATCCATTTTCTCCGAGGCAGTTTCCTTGAAACCAGACACACAAACTCAGAATTGCCAAATAAAAATAAATAAGAGAAGAGAACAGGTGATGGAACTGTGTCAGACACGCAGATACCATTGAGATCGAGTTTCTCCAGTGTGTCTTTGTGTTTGACTGCTTGTGTGACTTTCAGAGCTGCCTCGTCTGTGATTTCACAGAAGGACAGATTGAGTTCCTGTTCAATAAACCGGGAAAAAACTGTTAAAGTAAAATATGAAAACATTTAGCAACCAAAAAGATTTCATAATAATAAACAGTATTCTGTACAATATTTGATGTACTTGTGATCTTTTTGAAATGTTATTAAGAAACAAGAGTGAACAGTTTAACTGTATTATTCCTCACCTTAAGAATTGGAAGTCCTTCTGAAACGGTTTCTGCAATTGCAATAGCTCCTGCCGGACGCACTAGACAATCCCCGAAGTTTATCACCTGAATGTTGCTTATGTGTTTGAGAGCCTGTGAAAGAGTCCCATGTTGACAAAAGAACATATGACATCACAATGTAACATCAGTTAAAACTCCATTTACCTGTGCCATAGCAATGCCTCCTTTGTCAGTGAAGGTGTTGTCGTTTAGATTGAGGATGCGTAGATTTGGATTGTGCTGCACAGCTTTAGCCAAGGCTGTTACACCGGGATGGTTAATGCCATTCTGGGGCATGTGAATCTCCTCCAAACTCCCCATTAACTGAGTGGAAAATATGTTACGTGCTTTTAGTTAAGTGAACTAAATGTTGGAAAAAGTAACTAACAGAAACGGATGTTAAAATCCCGAACCTGAAAAGCTTGAGCAAGGGCAATTGCACCATCATTCTCTAACCGGTTGCGACCTGCGACAAACACCTTCAAGCTGAGTGGGCCGCCCTCAGCACTGGAGGTTTTGTGGCAATAAATCAACGAAGCAGCCAAGATCTAAAATACCATCATCAAGAAGCACTTTCTTAATAGATACAAAATATATTTTTAAATGTATTTTAAAAAATTACTTTTAATCATTTACTTTTCCTCCACCAATGCCCATTCCACAATTATTCAATCGTAGCTCCTGCAACGTGTGACAGGCACTACTCTTGAGCAGCTTTTCAATTCCTTTCACTCCATCAGGTCCAAAGGCATTGTCACTAAGGTCTATAACAGTCAGCCTGGCTGCTGCCAACATCAACGCATCGCCCAGAGAATTCTGTGAAAACAAAAAACATAAACAGAGCATTAAATTAGACATTAGCTTATTTTTTTATTTCAATTTTTTAAGTTTTTCCGCTCTTTACCAAAGCAGGTGGAATCTCAGAACGGAGTCGGCCAGTGAACATGTCACTCCAGTAGCATTGCTGAAAGAAACAATATTGAATGTGGTAATTAATTTATGTTAAACTATTATTTACACACAAAAACATGCCAAGTCTTAAACCTTAATACAAACCTTAAATGTGCTTTTTGTTTCCAGAGCTTTGGCAATGGCTTGTGCCGCTTCCACACCAAAAGTGTTCCCCTCCAGGCGCAGGGCTCGTAAACCCTCAAAGTCCTGGATCTCTTTCACAATCTCCTCCACTACACAACATGTCTCACAGTGAGCAACACAGCCAAACTTGTAAAGATAAATAGTACCGCCATACCCGACTTTGCATCATCTAACTTCCGACCCTGGCCTTTATAGCTCAGTTCTCCTTCCTCGACTCCAGCCTTGGCCAGAGAGTCTGCGAGTTGTGCAACAATATCTGTCGCCATGGTTGCGCTGGGGAGAAAGGAGTAGAAGATGTTAATAATTCATTTTAAAAAATAGGGGGAAAAAAGCTTATCTATAGGTATTTGTCTGCGAGTTAAAATCTGTGACAGGTTCTCTTGTTTTTTCTAATTATGACTTATAACGACTTAGTTTGGTGGTATAGAACCTGTGGTAAATATTTAACATAGTTTTACATCAAGTGAAGTTGCAGATCATGACGAAATTATGAAAAAATAAAACAGGAATCAATAACAGGAAGTAGCCCTGAGTTCTAAAAGTAATCCCCCTTTCAATGTCACTGTGTCACTGCAAGTCTGGCGGTAATGCAACACTCGCCACAAACCGCCATAATAAAACAACAACAACACTGCAGGGAGGACGTCACAAGGACTGGATGGGATTGCAGTTTTCTTACGTGACCAAACATTTTACCAACTACATGTAGTAATGTCCAGCACTGATCCAAAAGCTAAATGTTCGTTACCATAGAAATCCGCCTGTTTGTCGCAGGTGAATACACTTAACTTATAACTCTATGGAGTCAGAATACTTATGTATGAATGCAGAGTTTAGCATTTGACATTTGAAGTCTCTGGTTTAACATTAAAATGAAAATGCTACTGATGTGCGATGTCACAATCCCGAGATCATGACAGGACAACGTAATAATAAAGTTGCACATTTGAGCCTCTCTCTCCACATGGCGATCACTGTAGCGACAGAGCCGAATGCTGTGGGTATCAAAATCATTCCTTAATCCAACTATTAAAATGTGAGTATTGGGTTCAATATTTATTAAACGTTAATGAATAACAAACGTCATGGACTATTAATGACACCTTTTTGTTCAGGGTTTATCTCGCTAATATTAGCCGCGGCACATGAGTGCGCGTATTTGGCCTGTCCACACTGGGCTAAACTCGATCACAGGGTTAGCTCTTAGCACCCTTCACCCACATGCTTATGCTGGCTTGTTTCTATCTGAAACCCTCGCAACACAGTTCAGAACCCGAAACAATAATCTGTTCAGTTTATTCAACATTACCTCATACAGCAAATATAGCGAAATATACACGAGTGGCCCTCCCGCTCATTCAAAACCAAATACAGCAGCACGGCTCAAGGACCTCAGACCAAGTAAGTCAAGGGAATTGTAGTCCAAAAAGACTACAAACAAGGCATTCTCGCAAAGTATATTTTAATAAATAATTATAAATAAATAAATATTCGAAAGCAAAATG
Organism: Eucyclogobius newberryi; assembly: GCF_026437365.1. NCBI lineage: Eukaryota > Metazoa > Chordata > Actinopteri > Gobiiformes > Gobiidae > Eucyclogobius > Eucyclogobius newberryi. The sequence continues at coordinate 34,601,614 of NW_027315757.1, read as the reverse complement.
TTCTCTATTGAAAATACATGAATCCATGAATCGTCTAAATATCTAGTTTTGTTAACATTTTACTACCGTGGACGTATGTTAAAAGTACCCATGCCAGGGAGGAGCAGAGCGCCTGGCAGGCAGTGCGCTGGGCACACATGCACATAAACACCAGTGACTAGCTAGCGCCTGACATAGCTAGCGCCTGGCAGGCAGTGCGCTGGGCACAACAACATCAGTGACTAGCTAGCGCCTGGGCGAACTTCTCTGAAACGAAACTTAAGCGGGGCCGTCGAACCACGACAGTAAAAAGCACCTTTATTTGGTGCTTAATAACAATGGCCCAGAGGCAGTTGCTTTCTAACTTTTTTCGTTGAATGACCAATTTTATTCTCACGATTCAATTGACGCTTTTGGATCATAGGTAGGTGTGTCTAAAGTTTTGCGTTATAACAAAGCTCCACGAAAAGCATGCCGACAAAATACACGTGATGTTTTATTTTCTTGCCTTTGTCTTAGTATTTGTGTAAAGCATTTGTTAAATTGTTGTGTGTGTGTGTAAAGTTGTGTTTCTCGTGCTCACGTGTTACTGACATGCTTTCACCCCCAGAAGAGGCTCAGATGGATCCTGACAGGCTCAAGCGCAAAGGGGAGATCAACAGGGCCCTCAAATTTATACAGTATGCACACCTTTTTGCTCTATTGTTGAAAGTTGTCATCAAATCTTGCCATTTGTCTGATAATGCACTTTTGCCCAGGTCCTCTTTGGCCTATCCCGACCCTGAAGGCTATCAGGTATCAGCTTTTCTCAGAAAAGTCTAACTTTTGGTTATTTTTGTCGATATTCATAAGAGCTACAACTTCATTATCTTCTGTGTACCCAGAATGGCAGCACATAGCACTTCTAATACATGTGTTTGTTTTTGTCTTTAGTTATGACCACAAGATGTTAGTAGTAGAACATATTAACCGTAATCTCTTGCCATTATTATCATAAAATGAAATAATATATTTTTTTAGTATGTCATTTATTCTGTTTTTCAATGTTCTCTGTCTCGTTCTCTCTTAGGATTATTTAACTGGTTTAGTCTGCAACCTCCTGGAGGAAGGAAACGCACTGTTCAAAGATGGAACCTGGGAAGAGGCTGTAAAGGAGTTTAGTGAAGGTCTGAATGTTTCTGAGTATGCCACTGCCGAAGACCTTCACATCCCAGAAGTACTAGTGGAGAGCTTATATGTGAACCGTGCTGCTGCATATTATAGTATGGTGAGACACAGTCATTTATCACGCTGTTCTTTAAGATACCCCTGAAGTTATACTTTGTTCAAGGCAGACTGGACAAACATAGATTAGGCTAAAGCTAATCCCTCATTTATACTGAATGTGTTGTGTCTACGGCACATCTGAAAAGATCTGACTGAGTCTAGTTTCTATTGTGACTTTCTCAAAATGTTAAATTAAGTTTCACTTTCTGTTGTCAACCTGAGAAATGTTTTTTTCCTACCGTTTTTGAGATACAGATGTTATAGAGAAAGTAATTCAAATGCAAAATCTGGATGATGATGATTATCATTATGATTATTAATACTTTGTAAATTTGTTTACAATGCTGGAACATCAGAATCTAATTGTTTACCATTTGCTTGTCTCCATGAATATATTGCTTTGCGTGGAATGTTTCAGTTTGGTACTTAACTTAAATCCATCATATTTATTCAATTACACATGAAAATGCCACTTATCATCATGGAGGTAGACAAGTGTAAGGATATTGAGCTGGTGTTAAACCTAGAGTTGCACCATTTTGTTTTCATACTTGGAAATTGGGAATTTGTACAGCTGAAGGGTGGCCCCTAACAAGCGGTTCTATACAGAAGTGAAATTATATGAATTCATGCAAATACTCCTTAAATATTTGTCCTTGCATAACTGGAGCCAAGAGAGAAACTTATATGGAATGATGACAGAGAAGCCGGCAGCCTGACAAAGTAGGGCAAAGGCAAAGACTCATCACAGTGAATGTCTCTGTCCAGAAGTAGCCATAAATTGTACTCGAGTAAGAGTAACGTTACTTAAAAATAATGTTACTCAAGTACAAAGTAATGGTCTAAAAAATAACTCAAGAATTGTCAAATTGATATGTTTAATGAATGTAATGCGAAGGACAAACAAATTGAATAACTGAGTACTATCCTATGTCACAAGGTACCCAGTGACATAATTTATTTACCATGGTGATGCACTAAAAACAAAAGGAAATGGCCACATAAGAAAAAATTTTTATATTTGTAATTGTTGTATATACATATAACAATTATAAATATCCCGATATACTGTAATATAAATACTCTGTCAAACACACAATAAATGTATGTAAGACGACCATTGTCTCCTTAGCCAACCACAAAGAAATATATGATGGAATTTACTTTCACCAGAATTGGCTCTTCTTCAGGCTAACCTCCAAATGTTCTGTTGTCATGATTCAGGGGGAATATGAGCGAGGTGTAGAGGACTGTGACAAGGCTCTCTCCATGTGTAAAGAAAGCCGGCGAGCTCTGTTTAGAAAGGCCCTCTGCCTGAGAGAGCTGGGGAGGTACAGGGAGGCCTACAGCTGCACCACCGACTGTCTGCTCATCAATCGCATGGTAAACACACATTTTGTTATTTGAATTGGTAGCTAACCCTATTATATCTTTGCAGGAAGTTGTGTTGAATATACTTTTTCAGAATGTTTTTGCTCCTTATATCAGACCTATTATTTTATGGATGTGTGTAGTAGGAGGAGATATGAACAATATGGATCTCTGTAAACTGCATGTAAACCTGTAAAAGTGAAATTTGACTAGTGTCTATGCCAAAAGGTATAATAGAAACTAGTTAAAGGCGGTATGGACGATTTTTCGGCGATTTGAGAACGCAGGTGGAAGTGCGCATGCGCACTCCCCCGTGTGGACTGATACAACACACACGTGCGTTTGTTTATTAGCGCAACGGAGCGCATCGCATCTCTCGTCTCCCGTAGATTTCTGTCCACTTCTGCGTCAGCTCGAACTGCCTTTCTCCGTCTTCATTTTGCCCCGTACACTGAGGGAACTATATTATGATAGATCCATGCGCTTAGGCACGCGGAAACGTGGGGACGAGCCTGACGCGGCTGCAGGTGAGCGATAGGTGCGTTTTATGATTGATACGTGGCAGGACAAATGATTCATCCACGCCACGAGGAAATATGATAAAAAAAATTGCTGAAAAAAATCGTCCATACCACCTTTAAGATCACTATACATCTCCTACGACTACAAGTAATAAGATTTAAAATGTAACTAAACAATTTCAGGAAATTGGGCCGCGTGTATGTAGCAAACAAATATGTTCTCAAGTGTTAAATGTTATAGCCACTGCAAATTATAGCCTTTTTGTTCTAGACATCGACAAAATAAACACTAACTCTGCTAAAGCTAAAGCCATCTGCTGATGGTAGTGAAGGTTTGAAAGGTTCAGTGCAGGATTACATGGTCATATGGCTGATAGTTCCCATTGACATATATCTCCATAGTTACAGTAGTTATGAGTGGGTCATTTGTCTAGGAGTGTGTAGAAAAAGATCCAAGTGTAGTAATCTCAACTTTTGAAAATCAAGATTCAATTAATTTTAATCTGAATTGAACTGGTCAGAGAACAGATGTGTAACCCTAACCCCTATGCCACTGTGAGTCTTCATCATCTATTGACACCGTCTTAAGTTTGACCTGAAACTGATGTAATTTATTAACCTAACAGCTCTGTATTGGGCAGACGGCCCAGTAGCGGCTGTCTACAACAGCCTTTTGAGGCTTGATCAGCCAACAGTACAGACCGCCAGTCATGTGATCAGATACTCATCCGTGATGAGGGAGCTGCTGTCAGCAAACGATAGGATTGTTTGATTTTCAAAACAATATCCAGATGCCTACAATTGAATCCTTAGTGTGCAAAATTGATAGGTATTATTATTATTTTGAATCCCGATCCCAAACCCTTCCATGAGATCCAGGTACATAGCACGAAATGGTGTTACTGGGGCCCCACACTGGAGCCAGGCTTGATGTATGGTGGCACAGCCAGAAAAGCCCGGCATGCGTGCATGTTCATGGGTCTGAAGTGATGTTACACCCTCGTTGCTACTGCCATCTTGAGGATGTGGGCAGTGCCAACAAAAAGACCCCATTTGTCACCAAAGATAAGATAAGATAATCCTTTATTGTCCCACATGGGGAAATTCCATTGATGCAACGCAGGTAGATACAGAGATAGATACAGAAGAAAAGAACAAATAACTTATAGGAAGTTTGAAAAACACTCCCAGTAGAAGATCTCTTATAAAAATCTTAGGATGTCCGCCGGGATAACGTGACGATCTCCGGGTAAGACGACTGTTCTCCGCAGTTTCATGAGTTCCTCCTTTGTGTAAACGCGGTACGGCGCCGGCCAGGGGGGCTCGGAGCCAGGGCACATCGCGATGACACGAAAACACTCAATCCAGCCGAACAAAGTCAAAACAAGTTGAATTAAAGCCGCAAGCGGCATCCAACGGCCCTCGCGGGCCGCCGGCCTTCCGACTCTGCTCTCTGCATTTTACAGAGATGGCGCTAACGCAATTGTCTAAGAACTAAGACAGCGACACATTGGACATGTACAATGCTGTGCTTAACCAGTGCAAATGAACACAAATGTCGGTCAAATGTGCAGCTCCAGCGCACAGAGACTGTGACACTTGGAATAAAAATATGGATAACTTTTGATGCTCCGCTTGTGTAGATTATTTTCCCAAAATATGAGCTTGATCGAGCTATTGCTCACAGAGGAGTTCATTAAAGTGTGAAGCGTAAATGTGAACATTTCAAGGATTTGGCGTTTTTCCCATTTGTGACATATATCTGCGGCTCTACCGCACAGAGACCCTAGTACTTAAAATCAAAATATGGATAACTTTTGATGCCCCGCTTGTGTAGATGATTCTCCCCAAATATCAACTTGATCGGGCTTTAGCCCTAGGATGAGTTTCTTAAAGTGTGAAGTGTAAAAATGTGGTCATTTTAGAGATTTTGCGGTTTCCCCATAGGGATAACATGGGATGTTTCTGTCATCGCTACGGCTACGCTGTACAAAATATGACTTTGGCTCTCATACTTTTATTTTGGGGATGGCAATTGAGAATTTTGTGCAAAATGTCATGTCATTTGGAAAAACTCTATTGTTTATAGGCTACTCTGAAGGCCAAATAGTCAGAATTCTGGGAAACGTTTGCGGCTCCGTTGCACAGAGACCGTAAAAGCTATCCTTAAAATTTGGATAACTTTAGATGCACCACTTGTCTAGAGGACGTAAACCGATTTTGAGGTTGGTGGGCAAAACGCACTAGGAGGAGTTTGTTAAAGTGTAAAACATAAAAATGTGGTAATTTGAGAGATTTTGTGGTTTTCCCATAGGGATAACATGGGATGTTTCTGTCATCGCTACGACTACGCCGTAAAAATTAAGGCATTTGTCTGATTGGCTTTTTTGATCGGGATGGCAAAATAGAATTTTGGGTAAAGTTTAGACAATTTTGGTAAAACTAATTTTTGACCTTCAATGTTAATTTAAAGGTCACTCTGTAGGGGGCGCTATCGCGGCCATTTCAATTTTGTCAGCCTAAACTGGTCCAAACTAGAAAGTTTAACAACTGATTCAAATTTGGTCCTAATCGGACTTGTTTTGATCAAATGGGAGCAATTTTTAGATCTGCAATATTCCAAAATAAGTTGTCCAACTTTGCGGCTGCGCCGCACACAGACCGTAAAAGGTATCTCAAAAAATTGGATAACTTTAGATGCCCCACTTGTCCAGAGGACGTCCGCCGATTTTGAAGTCGGTGGGCAAAACGCCCTAGGAGGAGTTCGTCAAAGTTTGACGTGAACAAAATGGCTAACACAGCGTGTTTTCATTTTCAATGGAAGATGGCGGCCATAGGGTAAATCTGGGGGCGTGGCCACATTAATATTTTTTTTTTGTCCTCACGAGAAGAATGTGTGTTCCGAATTTCGTAGCTCTACGACAAAGTTGACCTCGGGGCGTCTCCCATAGGCGCAATGTATTTTGACTTTTGTCGGTGGCGCTGTCGCGCCATTTTTTAACGGAAAAAAAAATGGCCCAGAAAAAACAAAATTTTTCGCCGATTCTGAATTTTGGGCAAAGTTTGGTGAGTTTTTGAGCATGTTCAGGGGGTCAAATTAGAGTTCAAAGCGATGAAGAACAAGAAAAATAATAATAATAATATTTTTAGCAAAAACAATATAGCCGTTTCCACTATAACAACAAATTATACATCGTTTGAAAGCTCTAAGCCTTCCCGATGCCGCCATGGGGTGGAATCATCATTACGAGCGCTTACGCGCTCGTCACTCCCCATTCCGTCGGGATGCCCCGCCCACTCCCCATAGACTTCCATTGATTTGAGCAGATACAAGCATGGCCCATGCCTGCGGCATGGATTCTCGCGTACGGGACGATGCCAGGAGGGTTTTTGGAGGAATGTAGCGCTTCGCGCTGCTGTTGTCAACATACGTATATGTTGTCGGCATACTGTACGTCAGGACGGCCGGAGGGCGCGGGGGGCCGGGGGCTAGCTCAGAGCTAGCGCACATCACGACAAAAACACTCAATAATCCAGCCGAACAAAGTCAAAAACAAGTTAAATTAAAGCGATTCCAGCACGTGTTGTTCCCTATTGTACAAGTAAAGTAGAATTTTTTTTTACAAAATACAAAAGATAAAGCACAATAAGTGTGAAAAAAGTGTGAGAAAAGAGCGGAGCGTTTACACCGGGCTGCCAGCTGGACCGGCGCCTTTGTGACGTAAATGTAATTACTGTCATCAGGAGGGACCAGAGGATTTACAGAAATCACTCCAGACCGAGCTCTGAGCTCTTTGTTTCTGGTACTTAGCAGATATATAATGCTAGTTTACAAATGATTGTGTTATTACTTTCTGGCTGTTACATTTTAAGATCACAAAGTGCTCTTGAAAGCTTTGGGGGCTTGTCCGGTGCAGAGGGCGCGTGGACGAGGAAGCTTAGAAATAAATCTGCTTTTAAGTGTCAGTCACTCGCCGCTGTAGATAAGGATCAAAGTCCATAACTTCTGACTTATTCCTCAACCCTTTTCGTTTTCAGTTTTATACACTGTCTTTCATAATTATATAACAGCGGAGATCGACAACAGCATGTGGCCAAATAAGTCACCTGACTGAAACATGGATATGTCTAATATACTGTGTATTATACACACGCACACACACTGCCTATCCAAAACATAAAAGTTGCTACCTGGATTCAACTAAGTACAAGTCTCCAATTGGACATTTTATTGTTGAAAAATATTCAGTTGTTGTCACCTCGACATTGTTTATGAAAAACAAGACGTTTCGATTTTCATCCAAAAAATAATTCTCAATCTGATTGAGATTTACTTTTGAAGATTTTATTGTTCTGTGTTTGAATTTGTCTAACTTGTATACAGATTTTTCTTCTTTAAAATGTGATGTATTTCAGGACAATCAAGTGATTGAGCTCGCTCAGGAGTTGGCCATTCAACTGGGACTGAAGATCCGTAAACCCTATGTCGGCACAAAGGTGAGACCTTATGATTATGAAACAGGGACACAACAAAAGAAAAGCTGAAGAATATGAACTTGACCCACTTAGTGCCTTGTTTCTCAAAATAATTGCGTACATAATTAATTACTTATAAAGCGTCACAAACCTATAGACCCTGTCAATTAAAAAATAATAAATAAGTCAATAATTGACACCTGGACAAACTGGCTAAATCCACATAAAGACAAAATTATTATTTCAGTAAACATGACAATGTTAACGTTTTAGCAGGAACCATAACATGGCAGTAAATGTGATTGAACAACATGTGTATCTTTAAGATGTACCAATATAATTTAGATTCCTAGATAGAAATACAGAGATGATTTAATGTGTATAGTAAAGCTTGGTTTCCCCTCTCTCTTCCCTTGTCTCCACCTTCACCGTATCTGCTCCTTCTATGCAGATTAACATTTGTGCCTTCTAGTCCGCAGCCTAGGCTTGGGAAATGATATTAATCTAAATATATATGGCATATCTGATGTCTAGATATACATTTGTGTCATTGCCCAGCCCTAGCAGAAGATATTGAGAGACAAACATGAGGAAATGTGCCACCGCTCGTCTTTTGGGATAATGCTTCTGTACATGGAACAGGAAACAGGAATTAAAGCTATGGAGAAGAAATAGGCAGAATTCAAGAGAGACACAAATGAAGTATGTTTAAAATGGTCCAATTTCTTGAAGATATCGAAGATGATGGCACAATATTCCACACTGAGTGGTACAGCCACCAGCAGATGATGAGGATGCTTTTGGATACAAACGGCTTCAAATCCAGCTCTATTATAGTGCTGGTAACATGCATACTCCCTTCAAAGTTACAGATGTTACATTTTGTAGAAGGCTATGGGAGATTATTCCTGCTGGTTTCACCATCAACATTGTCCAACGGTAAGATGAAGTTGTCAAGACGCTAACTTTAAGCCATTTGGCACACTTCTTCACAAGTACATCACATCAAGACCCATCTGGCAAAGTTTGGCCAGCACAAACTACAGCTTGCCTTTTCAGAAGATGCTCACAGAGGCTTGGGACAAGCTGAAGATCAACAAGAAACAAGCCAGGCGCGTGTATGAAATCCTGCATCTGATAACCACAGATATGTGTGATGAGGATCAGGCTCGTGATGATCACCTTGAGGTCTAGAAGAGGCTATTTGGACCTTACAGGAAGAATCAAGGGGAGCTGGAGAAGACATGTCTCCAGCTGTAGGAGATGGTGTCACACATGGACCACATGGTCACTGAGGTGTTGCACAAGGAGATGGAAAAGAGCTACCAGGAGGTGGGAGATTACAACAGGGTTATTGGAGGGAGTGCACAATGGGCTCTGGGCAGTACATATAGTGATATAAAACTCTTTCACCTGTTGCACACACTGGGAGTAGATGAACAGACAATTTTGCAGTTACGGTAACTTAGAAACAAGGTCAGTAGATCATGCAGAGCATACATCAGGACTGTAACGTTATTGTTTAAAAAATGTACTTGGAAACGCAAAAGGCTGAAATAGCATTTTGAAATCTCAACACATGGACCTCGTACCATCAACTTTTTTTATTTTTTTCTCCCAACACTATGATAAAAATCTTAACATACACACCTCAACTTGTCGCTGTGTGGAAAGGGTCTAAGTTGCGCTGCCCGGTGGTGGAGTGGTTAAGGCACAGCGCACGTATGCCAGGCTCCAGGTGCTGCCAGCCGCAGTATCGCGAGTTCAGTTCTAGACTTCGACAATGTACTACATGTCCTCCCCTCTCTCATCCCCCATTTCAAACTGTCCTCTCTTGTCTAATAAAGCCTACAGGTCAAACCATCTTTTAAAGAAAGGAAAGGGTCTGTGTTGTAATGCACCTTATTTCTGCTTCATTAATTGAAGAATTTACCTTTTTTCATTATGATTAAGATGTGCACAGATTCTACTGGAAATGGTACGTGTCCACTGGCCGCAATCACACAAGGTATGAATAAATCAAATAACTGGTTCAAGGCTCTAAATTGAGTAAAGACTGACTGTATATAATCGACTGTCATATTGCCAGAAAACATCTCCACCCAAGCGCAAACTCCACCCACAGCTCAGGGCTCTTCTGAAATGGCACTTTCCTCTGTGCCAGAAGGACCTGATGACTCTGACTTGATGGGAGATGAGTTGGACAGTTTACTAGACACCTTCCCAAATGAGCTGGAGCCAATTGAGGTGGAAAACATATAATCATTCATAATTTTGAATTTAGACTATTCGGAGGCTCATCATTTGACTGTATCTGTTGTCTTCCTCTTGATATTTTACAGAGCCATCTCCAGGCATTCACTGCCCCCAGCCTTGAGTCCACTTTAAAACTTCAGAAACCCTCTGTGCTCCCTGCCCCAACACCACAGCTGCCCCCGGCCTTCTTCACTTCCACCAACAGCCAGCTTAACTGCCTGGACTCCATTGCTGGCAGTGGCAGTATTGTCCCCACATTGGATGCTCTTGATGACGTTTCCACTTCAGATAATTTATGTGCCTTTGACCCCGCTTCAATTTTATTTGCTGGTCCAGCTTCAAATGCTGCACCAGCAATGACCCAAAACTCCCTGGATGATCTTGACCCATTAGACGACCTGCTGCCTTCAAAGAGCAATGCTGAAAAAATAGCTATAACAAATAATTCCATAGAAAAATATATTAAGGAAGTTTTGAAAATGCCCCATAAGCTTGCGACAAATGGTTTCAGCCACGAAAAGGGGTTAAATACTATTGATTGCCATGATTCTCTTGATGCGCTCGACACATTCCCCTCAACCGAAACTGTGACGGCAACGTTGGAAGCCAGTTTGGACTCGCTCTCTGATTTCAAATTAAATGCTAATTTAAAGAGGACAACTGACTTAAGTGCATCTTTGGGAGAATCTGGTTTCAGCCCTGCCCCTTTCAAGACTTCAATAAAGGAAAGAAACAAGCTTTCACCAGCCAAAGGGTCAAATGCCTTGACCCTGACCCACGAGTTTATGCTGGCATGCTCGACATGTTACCCTCGAACAGGTATGTTGTGATGACTTATCTCATGTACAGAATGGCCTGGGCTGCGAAAATTGAAAAATGGGCAGTGCACAACAGCATGCACAGACCAATTTGAGTTGTGCTTAACAGTCCTAACCATTGATTTCTCCCTCATCACCAGGAAAAGGGATTTATACTTTTGTTCACAAGCCTGAGCTTGTGCACAGCTGCAGGAAAGACATTTTACTAGGCAGAGAAAAGGACAATGGACAATGGACAAGAGTTCGACCCATCCCTTCGTGGACATCTTTTACTGGGCCATTTGTACTTTGCAGAGGTAAGAACATATTTAAATATAGTATTAGAAGGTTTAAACTGTGATATATATTTTATGTGCACTCTGTACAACTTCATGTTTTAACTTTCTAACACTGACTCAGCATTTGGGAGCGGCTGCATTCACCATAATGTTTGACTTTTTATTATATTTGGACAATTATCTGAAGGTCCTTAATTCTGATGTTTTTGTACAGACCTACTGAAATCTGGAGAACTCGGTTTATGTAAATATGGAGAGGATTGCACATTCGCCTTTTACCAGATTGAGATTGATGTTTGGACCGAGGAGAGGAAAGGGAGATTTAACCGTAAACTACTGTCTGAAAATCCAGCTATGAAGCAAGATCCTGTCAATGGCGTCATACAGATTCTTCAAGAAAACAAGGGCATGTTTATATTTCTCTGTGGGGTACGGACATACTTTTTTAAACTTATCTCTAACTAAACATCTGGGCAATAACAAAAAATCCAGGGCCCTGCTTATCATCAAATTCTTGAACATGAATAATGCAACCTATAGTGTCAAATTGGGCAGGTGAGCAGGTCAGAATGGTATTTAAACCCAACTGATGCAGTGAGTTTTTCTCATTTCTGAAATGATCATGGAAAAGATGTCTGTTTGAGAAAGGTCAAATCACTGGCATCGAGAAGCAGAAACTAATCTACTGCAGATCTTAAAGGTGCAGTCGTCATCCTCTCCCATCATCAATGCAAGAGCTTGATGAAAAAGTCATGTAACTGGAATGAAATAAATCATTGCAAAAGCTCAGTGAAACAATGCTACAGCTAATGCATGCTGTAATCAAAGCTAAAGGCGGTCCATCTAAATATTAAAGCATGTGACGGTTTGGACAGGAAGTGTATAATGCATACATGTATTTTCATTTGTCTGTAGGCATGCTTCGACTGTAAACCTACTATAATAAGTAGGCGCAGCAGAGAGGATGACACTATCTGCTCCAACATGGATGTTAGACACCTGTTTGATGGCAATAAGTAAGCATGTTTTGCATTGTTTCTTATTTATTACAGTTTTTTTTAAACATTCGTTGTGCAATAGGTGCTTGGCATTTATGATGAAGAACATCACAGTGAGGTACAGGAAGGTCCGCACCCTGCACCTGCTGTGCCAGCTGGACCTTTGTCGCCACTGCATCAGATATGGGTGTCAGTTGGGTGATGCGTGCATGTTTGCTCACTCTGACGTCGAACTCAAAACATGGAAACTACAGAGAGCGACTGGTCCTTTAAAATCTTTCAAAACGATGCATATTTCAAAAGCCTGGGTTGAAAGTATTGGTGTAATGTATTGTTATATTTGTATAGGTACCACACCAGAGGAGATAGTGAAAGTATCCACCAATTACCATGAAAAACTAAACAAAAATGCAAGCAACCAACAACAAAGCATCAAAGTAAGTCACTTCGAGGGAATGTAATTGTCTGCTTATTTTCAATCTTTGCCATGTCTTATTTCAACTGTTGCCGCAGCCTTTGGGTCCGGCTAAGCCAAAAGGAGGAAGACCTAAGGACCATCTCAATATGAGGATGAGGTTCGTCTGTGGTCATTGCTGGCGAGATGGAGTCTCAAGCGATCCAGATAAGGCTCTGAAGTATTGCTCAGCTAAAGCTAAACACATGTGAGTACAATTAACATGATGACACACAATACATGCCAAGAACATGGCCATTTGGAAATATTATTCTATATAGTCTGTTGCATATCTGCTTGGGTTGCTGTCTACAGGTGGACTAAAGACAAAAGAATATTGCTGGTGAAATCCTTGGAGAGGGAGAAGAGTAAATGGGTTATGGTCCGAACACTCCCGCATTGCAAGCATTTCCCATTGCACTATGATGTACTTGTGCTTTTTTATTTATGCAGCATTAACAGTAATTGTCTTGGTTGGCGATTTCTGGTCTGAAATCTTTTATATTATAGATATGCCATAGAATTTTGGACAGAGGAAGATGTAACGTTGGGAACTGTACATTTGCGCACAGTCAAGAAGAGAAGGATATGTGGACCTATATGAAGGATAATAAATGTAAGTAAACTTGCAAAACATTTTCTTGTACATATTATATTGAGAGACTCGTAAACATTGGAATACAACACAATGAACTAACTTATTGCATTTGCAGTAGTGGACATGCAAAACCTTTATGACATGTGGTTACAATTGAGCACTCTGAGCCACCAAAATGAGGAGCCTGTTGTGTCCCAGCCGTCTCCAGAAGAGAAGTGCATCGTGATGCCCACGGACTACGCTGAGCCAATGGTTTGTACAATACTCTCATCTGTAGCTAATGAACAACAGAAAGCTGCTTGTGAAGGTGGAAGAATACCAGTTTTATAGGGCAACTAACAATTATTTTGGTAATTGATTAATCTAGCAATTATTATATCGATTAACCGATGAGTTTAGATCGCGAAAGGCCAGTAAATGAGATTTTTACTAGATTTTACCTGGATAGAACTGAATTTAGGACATCCTGGTGGAGATTATTTACAGAAAAAATGGTATTTTAATGAAATCTCTTCTCAGATCATGGCATGTTTTGTGTGTTGACCAGTTAATGATTATTTGATTAGTCGACAAATGTTTCTATAATCGACTAGTTGCGATTAATTGATTAACTTGTTGTAGCCCTACTTTTAATATTTGTACTGTCTATTTGTACTGTCACGAGTCTGTGCTTGGGCCAAAATCTATTAACATACCGGTAAATTATATGTAAACTTTTTAATTACTTAAATTTGTTAATGACTTAAACATAGCAAAAAATGACCGTACTGTAACTGTAAAATGCATACCTAGTGGCCAGTGGGTAAACAACAGCCTCCCTCTAATGCCACAGTCACAAATGTTCATCACCCACAGTGTATTTGGTCATAATCGGTACATTAGTGGTTCAACATTACTGTTTTTAAGAAGGGAAGTTTTATCTACACACACCACTGTATGTATGGACAGGGCAGGTTTGTTTTGCATTGAGCTCTAACGACCACTTGAAACTGCTCAACAAATAAAACTTTTCTGTTTTCTGATTGGATAATTGGTTTACAAACCACAAAGTGAAGAAATAGGAAAAAGCGTTGTTTCCATTGTGGGTGAATAAAATTCACAAACTACGAGTGTGCTTTGGCGCTATGAGGCAACTTAATCGATGCACAATAATATTAAATTATAAACGTAAGCAAAATGCATGCAAAGTGTAACATAAACGGTGTTACACAGGTTCATGAAATATTGATATTGAATAAATACCTAAATATATAATGAATTCTACTGCTTCACCTGTATTCTGTGGCATTTGCATGTTAAAAAGAAGTAATCAAATATAATGGTGTATTGTATTGTTGGTTTAGGATGGCTTTCACTGCAGACTTTGTGGTAGACATAGCAACAGTGAAAGGCAGTGGCAGAAGCATATCTCCAGTGAAAAGCACAAAGATCGTCTGTTCAGTTGTGATGAAGAAGACAAGGCCTTGACATGGAACTACAGATTCCCATCAACATGCTTTGAACTCTGCCCTAAGTAAGACTTAATATAATTCAAACTGCCAAAGTCACTTTTATATGTACCTGTATATGTTTTCCAGGCTGGGTGATGACTGTCCTGATGGCATGAGCTGTGACTATGCCCACAGTCCAGAGGAGCTTCAGGAGTGGATTGAGAGAAGAGATTTCCTCAGACGTAAACTAGCTAGAGCAAGGGAGGACATGCTCATAATGCCCGATGAATCTGACTTTGGAAAGTATAACTTTCTTCTGCAGGATTGAACCTCAGATGTAATCATCTGAAATAGTTTCACTGCCAATGTCCCTGACAACATTGTGTTATTGCCTCTGAAATCAGCACACATGAGGTGGTTATTGACAATATTTTTGTTGAGACAAAATCATGTATGCTTCAAACATTTTATAATTGCTTCACATACTGAATAACAATAGCTTTGTTACACACTGAAACTGAAGTTATTTTTTTTTTATTCTGTCATTTGTAGCAATGACATTGTTCAATCACTTCTACTGCCTTTCCAAGTGTGTGTTCAAATTATCTTACCATTCATTTTAAGTTTAAATGTTCCCAAACAATAAAGACAGTTGCTTCAAAGTCGTTTTTTCTTGTCCATGTCAGAACACCATGACGTCACCAGATGGCGCTGTTCTGCAGGTCTCGCGACGTGTCGTAGTACGTGGAGCGAAATGTGCCGTTGTTTTGCTTCTCTTTACTAGATCCCGCCCCCTGAGCTTCCATTGGTCAGGTGTTGTGACTGACAGGTGTGTCTTCCACTGCGCGCGCGGCAGCCTGGCTAACAACACTTTCACATGGATCTGCAGCAAAGTTCGTGCAAAGTCTCGGGAGTCTGCTCAGGAGCTTTCTACAAAACTCAAGCATCTTTTTCCCAGATATTTCTACAGCACATTCATCATGACAACTGGAAATCAGATCATATTTGGAGATGGGAATGATGTGCCTGATCTGTTGAGGTCTATGGCTGAATATCCCTTCTCCTTCCCTTCCTTTGTGGACAATGGTAAGATCAAGACCTTTTTCTTTAGTCATTACCAAAGTGTTGAAATGTGGGATGCATTGGTATTATACAGAGAATACAATACCAGTGAGCCACATTTAACTCTGGTCTCTTCTTGTACTTAACTGCACTGGCTGGAGTTGATACACCTGTGACCGATGTTGTATGAACCCCATAAAACAAAGAAATGCTACACATTCTGCAGTACTTTTTCCAAGTTCCATTTGTTTGAAAGTGCACCAAGTGGCCAGCAGAGGGCGTTATACTCGTCATAAACCCTGCAGCACGTGTCTTTGTGCATCAGACGCTTCCCATGACATGAGAATTACAAATAAAACTCAAAATAGGCGGTTGGAAATGTGTATTCTTTTGCACTGTCCCACTTCTTCTCCACACTAGACACATATTGCTGCTGGGCGCGTGCGTGTCCTGTGACCTGCAAAAACCCGCGCAGAGCTCTGGTCACGTCAGGCCGCGCTGGTTTCCACAGCTGGAGTATTTAGAGGTCACTGGTGATGCGTGACCCTTTGCTGTGAGGTTCGGACATTGTGTTCCTGAACCTAAACACCCTCCAGCACATGGCGAGGCTTCATGAGTTCATGTTTGGATCGTGTCGAGCAGGATCTCCACTGCATGATCATTGAGATTCATAAGAACAATAATGCGCTGTTGCTGTTATAATGAAATGGTTTATAATTAAAGCGTGTACTGTTGCTGTCATGCCATTCGTTGAGTGATATGAATTAATAACAGGAAAGACTATTTACTGCAGTTATTCATATATATCCCCGCGTGCTCGTCATCCGCTCTTAAAGGCCCCACGAGCGTCTTGTTTCACCGCTAAACATGATCATATCCATACTCTTACCGCGCTGTGGGGATATAGTCCCGCACAGCCCGCGCTGCAGAGCCCCGGCTCGTGCGCCACACGTGCAGGCTCCGTGACCACGCCCATAAACAGCTTGTACTTTCACGTGACGAGGGCGGGGGCGCAGCACGTGCGAGGCCACGAGTGTCTCCTGAAGGACGGAACACGGGACAGTGGAAGTGCAGCGCCGCTGTTTGGAGCAATAAAAACACGATTAATCACGTTTTGTGACTTACATGAGCCGACGACGGGATAATCGTTATAACTTCTCAATCAAATTTTCAAATGGTTTTAAAAACTAAACAGTTCAAATTAAATGTATTTTATGTGATGTTCATATCGTCTGTATGTTAAATGTATGTAGTTTGACTGTAGTGTATTAAATGTATGTAGTTTGACTGTAGTTTCCGTAGTGTAAATACATGTTTACTGTGATGAGGAACGAGCCAATCAGAGTGTACTATCCGCGTGTGGGCGGGGCTCCTGCGCGTGCTGGATGGACGCGCAGAGCCGTGAGCGTCAGTGGCGGTGTTTTGTCGCCAGAAAACAGGGAACATTGACAAAGAAGAAGCTTTTTTAAAGCAAAGTTCCTCTGGGAAAAGCCGTGTCAGGCCGCGTCGCGCTCGTTTACCCTCCAGGACGTGCAGTCGACCTCCCGCCCGCGTGTTCTTCGGAGTCAGAACGTAACAATGCCCGGTAAAGCTGCCGTGACAGTGACCATCGCAAGCACAGCGGCTCCTCAAAAGTCATTCCCGTTCGCGTTGAAGAAGATAATGGACATTCCGCCTCCAAACATCTTGGAGGAAGGCGATGACGGTAGGTTGAACGACACAAAGCAGTCGGGATGTGTTGTGTTGCTTTAACCCCGTCCTCCCTCAAAATCGGTTGAAAATTGTACATTTAATGAAAGGGTGATTCATTCTAAAACTGTGACCATTGGCAAAGACACTTGAGCTGCACTTGTCATTTGTTGGACGAAGCCAGTTTTGTTCAAAGGATTCAAGAAAACCTGAAAAGAACAAAAAGTCCTCACTGCGCTGCCTTGTTGCTGTTTGGCATCCGCTGCACGTAGTAACGACATATGGACTAACGACATACCAACCCGTCACATTATTCATTTGTACACATTTGAGTATAATTTATGCCATTTTATTTGACATTTTAACCATTTTCAACCTCCTGATTTTTCAATATGCTCTGTATTGCAACATGGCGTTTTGTCAATGTGTTCATAGACATCACCCCATTGATCCTATACTTGTGTGTTTGGTGCAGAAATGGAGAAAGAGAAGCTGGGCTCTTCAGAGGATGTGGAGGGAGGCGTGGCTGCAGGTGCCACCACTGGCAGTGTCGGTGTTGGCGGCGGCGGCAGTGGAGGAGTGTCTGCCTCCCTGACCCCGGCTATTTGGGACAAGACCATCCCCTACGACGGAGAGACATTTCACTTGGAGTACATGGACCTGGATGAGTTCCTGCTGGAGAATGGCATCCCTGTGAGCCTGGAGGAGGAGGAGCTGCAGAAGAGAGGAGCAGAAGGCAAAGGAAAAACTGTTCCCAAGGTTACAGCTACTATTAGCGCCAACAGTACTACTGCTGTTGTCCCTACCTCGGTAGTTTCCCCCACTTCAGAAGACTCTTCTGAGCCTGAAGAACCCATTACTGTTACTACACTACAGCCAGCCAAGATCGAAGAGGAAGAGGAGGAAGAAGGAGGAGAAGAAGAGGAGGAGGAGGAGGAGGAGGAGGAGGATGACACGCAAGAGCAAGAAGAAGAAGAAACCGTGGCAGTACCAGTGATAACAAAGCTAGCAGATGTTAAGGAAAAGAAAAAGGGTGAGTCAAAAAATGCTTTTTATTAATAATTTGTGTCGTTTGTTACTGTTGATAGTGGAGCAGTTGACTGTGAGTTGTATTAATTGAAAAAATGTAATTCTATGGTTCACAGGGAGCGGTACTGGAGACCGGAATACGCCGTCACCCATTGACCCAGATGCCATTGAGGTGGACATTAACTTTCAGCCTGATCCCACTGACCTGGTGCTGTCCAGCGTTCCAGGAGGAGAGCTTTTTAATCCACGCAAACACAGATTCTCTGATGAGGATCTGAAACCGCAGCCAATGATCAAGAAGGCCAAGAAGGTGTTTGTTCCTGATGCGCAGAAGGTTTGTGAATCTCTATTTGTACTTTTGATTCTTCAAATAGACCTTGTGAACATTAAATAGAGGATTGTTCTCTATGTTTGAAGTTCAGATTTAAGACTGGACAGTTATGATTGAGATTTCCTAAACTAATGCTTTTTCTGACTGACCTACTGTTCTTTTAGGATGACAAATACTGGTCCAGAAGGAAGAAGAACAATGTGGCAGCCAAACGTTCCCGGGATGCACGTCGTCTCAAAGAGAACCAGATCACAGTACGGGCCTCTTTCTTGGAGCGGGAAAATGCAGCTCTGCGTCAGCAAGTGGCAGAGCTCCGAAAGGACTGCGGCCGCTGCAAAAGCGTTCTGGTCCGCTATGAGGCCAAATACGGGCCGCTGTAAAGATCTTGGTGCTCAATTCAAGAAGTATCAATGAGACATAAGCAGTACACCCTTCCCCGAAGTATCCAACACAGACATAAACACCAAGGGAATCAAACATTTGGCTCGGCTGATGCCCAGTGACTGTTCCTAAGTTGGGGACACAGGCTGGCAGGGTGAGTCGGTCTGGGAGCGGTGGTCACAGGGCGGCCGATGCAGAGCGTCTGGCTTCTATTCTGGCCAGTGAGCGTTTGCGATGGCAGATTTTCCCATGGAGGAAAAAAGGTTAAGTTTTAGAAAGAGAAGGCTGGTTCAAATTAAAACTACAGGATTTGAAACTAAATAGATTTAATGCGCAGCCCTTAGTGGAGCAAAGCATGAGTCACTTAGAAGTCGTGTCACACCCTCACTTTTTTTTTTAGAATTGCACTTGTGTTTGTGTGTGCACTTCAGTGGCTTCTGTGGTGCTTGTTCTACAGGTGACAGAGAAGGTAAGGTTATGTTTTGGGTAGTGTAGGTGACAGTGATGCTCCAGGCCTGAGGAGAGCAGCAGAGAGCACAGTGTTCAGTTCTGTTAAAGTTCTTCCACTTTGTGACTCATGGACACTTAACAGGCAAAATCCTCTTGTACATACTGCCAATACGTCTCATCCATTTTGCACTTTTTCATTGGAAAATTGTGGGTAATAGAGGTGGTTGGTGATCACTATTCTGAATGCCACTGTAGCTGCTCTGGGGGTAAAACCATGCATGGTCTACAGCTCTGAGCGACAGCGGTCACTTTTTACATATCTCAGATTTCTTCCAAATTCTCACACGATCGATCATTTTACAAAGAAAAATGTTTTTTTGTTTCATTGGTTTTGAACCTATGTTTGAAGATCTGCAGGGCCCTCACAGGTGGAGGGATATGTTAAAATAAAGGAGATGTTTATTTTACTGCACAATGCAAGAAGAGGGCGCTTCTGCCTTGACGTGTAGTGAAAGGTGGTTTTTATTTTTGCAGTTTTCTGCTTGTAAATAATCTAAGACTGTGATGCAGACTGTGTATCTTTATTAACCCAATATTATTCCTTATATTTGCCAAATAGTCAATGAGTGCTGTATTTATTCTGATGGTAATAACACATCTGTTGATTGTGATGTAAAACAATGTCAGATTATTCTTTTATGGATACTTTTACTGAAACCAATGACAAAGCAGGGAATTCAATGGCTAAACTGTGCTTTTAGATTTTTGTTTTCAAACAGATTTATAAAATATTCTCTATATATTAACATGAAATCACAAGGACTGGGACACTATTATCTCACCCGACCCTTCTTTTGGCTGGATCAAAGTGCAGGAGGGCTATCCGCAAACACATCAAATACAGCATTAGATTCTTTGGCAAAGTTGATTAGCTCAGTTTGCTAATAGAAGTGATGTCTGTATCTAAATGAGTAAAACATGAATGCATTACAGACTGTTAAGGGTAGACTTCTGTTGAGCTGTTGGTTTGTTCTCCTCAGTCATGAATGACCATGGCAATAAGATTCAGCTACTTTATGCTTGTTTTTTTTTCAGTGATAATGTATGTAAAATTGTCATGTGATCAAATGTCCCAAAGTCATTTATGCTTCCAATTGCTCTATAGCCTGGGATTGTATTGCATGAGGCCCAGTTAAAATTTGTCGTTTGCTAAATATTTGACACCAAGTGTACTTAAAGTCTGTAATCATCACTTAGACTAGATGCAGTTATGATGAATACTACAATGGCCTTTCCTCTCTAAAACCATCCATGCCACGTCTGTGTGGGGTGTGTTCCATTTTGGATGAAGGCTGCATCTTCTGATCACTCACTGTGTGGATTGTTTAATGTTTACTCAGCGTACATTTTTATAAATGACCAGATGCACAGAACCTACCGGTTTGTGGCTCTTTATAGATTCTATATTGTTTTTCAATGATGCGTATGTTGTTTTTGATTTTGTATTGACATTCAAACTTGAAACCGGTTACATTTTATACATTAATGCTGGTGATAATTGCTGACATGTTGAGGGATATTTTTGCAGAAGATGTTAAAACTAGAACAGTAAACGGTATGTAGCAATCTTTATTTAGATATGCTAGGTTTCAAACTCTTCATCACACACCTTTATGCAGGTTTTCAGTTTTAAACATGGTAAGCTACATTCATTTAAAAGTAAATTATGCTTTTGGCAATCATCACATACAGCTCACCTTTAAACATTTGCTCTACCTTTTATTCTGAAGGTTGTGACTTAAGAGCAGCTAATGACTGAGTTAAAATGAATAGTTGAACCATCTCAGCATAAAGCAAACTGCAGCTCCTGTATTTTGCATGCAAGTGGTGCCTATATGTTGTTTTGTCAGGTTTAACTCTTAATACATTGTAGGCATTGGTGTTGGGCGCTAAATATGTTCAGAAAGTAGCTCTTGGCAAAAAATGAATATCATTTTGGATTGTTTTTCTTTATGTATTGTTTTTTTCCATTGTTCTAACCATGTAAAGGATGTGTGCTTTTCCATGTCCTATCCTGTATCTTGTATTATGCATAAAAAATAAACTGGGATTTAATTACCTACAAATGAGAAGAGAATAAGAGTTGAACCAGATTCTGTGCCAACCCAACAGGAGCTGACGGCCCACAGTTAGACACATTTTGTAGTTTGATTTGAGTTGTCTTTCTTTGGGGCTCATCAGTATTCTAGGGGAGTAGAAGATGTTGTATAATGATCTCATCAACACTGGGAGCACTGTTGCATAACACTGGGATGCGGTGGGAACAGAGCAGGGAAAAGCCAGGACGGTGATTGCTCTGGAGGAGGGAGCCGCGGAGAGGAGGATGCTGCGTGGAGGAGGATGCTGCGTGGAGGAGGATGCTGTGTGGAGGAGGATGCTGCGTGGAGGAGGATGCTGCGTGGAGGAGGATGCTGCGTGGAGGAGGATGCTGCGTGGAGGAGGATGCTGTGTGGAGGAGGATGCTGCGTGGAGGAGGATGCTGTGTGGAGGAGGATGCTGCGTGGAGGAGGATGCTGCGTGGAGGAGGATGCTGCGTGGAGGAGGATGCTGCGTGGAGGAGGATGCTGTGTGGAGGAGGATGCTGCGTGGAGGAGGATGCTGTGTGGAGGAGGATGCTGCGTGGAGGAGGATGCTGCGTGGAGGAGGATGCTGCGTGGAGGAGGATGCTGTGTGGAGGAGGATGCTGCGTGGAGGAGGATGCTGTGTGGAGGAGGATGCTGCGTGGAGGAGGATGCTGCGTGGAGGAGGATGCTGCGTGGAGGAGGATGCTGCGTGGAGGAGGATGCTGTGTGGAGGAGGATGCTGCGTGGAGGAGGATGCTGCGTGGAGGAGACTGGGATGGATGGAGTCTGGACGGGTAAACAAAAGAGAGGGCGGGGGGCACGAGGAGGAGGGCCGCGTACACTACGGGGCCACAACGCTTTCAATCCCGTATAGAAGCCTCAACTCGCAGCGATAAAGATGATGAAACGCTAAGTAACTCCTGCTGGGATGTGTGCACGCGCAGACTGCATCACCATCCCAGTTTCATTTCAATTTGTAGTTAAGAGATTTAAAGTTTGCACCTGCGATTAAGGTTTTAGTGACGCAAAAACGTCCTATTAAAATAATAAATAGCCTTTACTGTTCAACCTCTCAATTGTTTAAAATGAGAACATTGGACTTTAATTCATCCAAGTCTACAAACTGCCATCCACCAGAGAGCATGACATTTTGTAGGCTTAATGGATTAAAACATCTAGGGAACATCATATGATATTATTCATGTCTAAATATTGCATTCTAAAAACAGACACGTATTCTTGTAAACTTGCATAAATCCAGGCATATCTCATAAAGAATAAAAACACATTTTCTGCATTATAATAAAAACTATATAAAATGTATTGACACTGACATTATGACTGGTGCACAAAGGCACTAGAAATTATATTGTGGGAAGAAACACCTAATTCTCAAGTATCCTCTTTGTGTACGTGTGGTTCATTGAAAACATGAGAGCGTGTTTCTGTGTAATATAATTCACTGCTTTATATGTGTATAGACTATTCTGTGTTGACTGACGTGCATACAAACTCACAATCACGCCAGAAGCTTATTTTTTCCATGCTTCCTTTTGGAGGTTTCTTTTATTACAAACTTAAAAAAGAATCTGATACAGTAAAAACTGCAGTATTGATCCCCCGTCCTAGAGGGGCTGCACAGAAAACAGGTCATTGCATTTCAGTAGTGAACGTCATACATCAGGTAGAAAATAGGGAAAACATAACAAAGTACAAGCAAGAAAATGCACTATATCCAGACGTCTTCTGATTTAGTTAAATTGCTCATTTTATATTTTCAATCTTAGATAGAAAATAAACATTTACACATGAAATAAGCAAAAGACAGCTCTATATAAAAAAAAATCTCTTGATCTTTGCCCGTGTTCTCAACCCTGACTGTAAAAACCTATTTGAATACTACTGTTTTGAATACACTAAAACTGCTTTTACTTAAGAAACTCCTTGAAATTAGGAACAAATATCAGCATGCAGTTCACCAAAATACAAAATAGCAATTTTGTTTTAGCCCAGGCCATTTTTGCCAGGGTCAGGGACCCACATGGTTATGTCCGTAAATCTTTCTCAACCTGCTCTACAGAGAAGAGCAGCGCCTCTATAAATCTTCTAGGGCCATTTCAGCCATGGCATTAAAATGCATTAAATGTGATCATTTGTCTAAGCAAATATAGTTTCAGAAAATGAGATTGTTAAGTGTGACATCAACAGCTTGCTTTGGGTCCAAAGGTTCTGAGACACAAACAACAGATATAGGGACTTTGAACAGAGGCACATACTTTCTCACACTAAATATTTTTACAACTTTTTCTTACAAACTTTATTAGAATGAAAAAGGAATTGGATTGTTGAGGTCTCCAGAGGAAAGCTAAAGTACACGTATTGTTTTGTACAGTCAAACATTAAAACGACATTGTTCAAAACCCTGGAGCAGGTTCAAATCTGCCTTTGTGATTGAGGCTAGAATTCCACTGGACCCAGAAGAGTTCTGACATCATCGCTTAACAGTCTCATAGATTATGGCTATAATATCAGGACCAATGTGTGATTCTTATGTCCAGAAGGCATACGAACTGAAATATAATGAACTGTGACAAGCTAGGAATTATTTAGTAGAGTAAAGTGTAAAGTGTATACAATTGGGACTTTGATATGAACAGAATTTTGGTTTGAATGAAGTGCCCAGAGGAACATGGAGCCGGGTGGTCAGAATGCACCTTCTCTTTCTACACAAGCCTATGGTAAACATTCATATCTCATTTCTAATCTCTTTCAACAGTGATACATTTACCCGTCTTATTAGACAAATGCTGTACACGGTACAATACACATTCAATACTTTATTCTATACATCTTTATTGTCTTGTTTTGCATATATTCACGTATCTTTGTTGAAAAAATAACCTCAGCATGTAAGAAACTAAACAATGACTCTTAACATAAGAAATGCAGATATATACAGTTTCCAGTATTTTATACTTGTACAAATGAGTGGTCATTAGCAAAAACAACAAAATAGAAAAACACTACAAAGAAAAATACATTTTCCATTGCAATCGTAACATGTGTCAACCCCTTAGTATTACAAATAAAAGTTGCATGACTGCATGCATATGACAAACCGTCACGTTGCAAATATCAGTGAGCACAAGTCAGGGTCGTAAATAAAACATTTACAAGTACAAATCTGGACTGACATCTTCTCACCAGTGTGATGCATTGAATACTTTGTAGTCCTTTTAGAATCTCTAAAGCATTTAACGACAGTTAAGTGAGTGTGCATTACTGAGCTGAGTGTGAGGGCACGAGGAGCCCAGTAATAAAGTGCTGGAAAGCTTAAACAGACATCTGAGGGTCACTCTTGCCTCCAGAGACAAAACTATCACAAGGACCCGGCCAGTAAACATACAACTCACATGTGACACAACACAGTAACACAGTGGCACATTCAGGAACAATCACCAGCAATACATCTTTGTATAAAACTAAAGGAATTTCAAGGGAGAGAATAGAGAATGTTGTGTGCCTTTGGCTTCAATACTATTTAAACTAAGAGGAACGTGCTCTGGATTTTAACTCTAAGCTTATCCACCCTGAGCAGCGTCAAGGCAACACTGCCCATCAGTTACTCCAGCCCTTTCCTCTCCCCCGTGTCTCTCCCCTGCTTCTTTCCACACCCAGGAAACGCTCTCCTTTATAGTCAAAGTCATGCTAAGCCATTTATCATACTCCCTAATGCTTAGCCGTTACTTCTTCCTCCCCTCCCCCCTCGATTCTTTTGCCTGTTCACCTTCACGCGCTGCTGACTGCAACGGTGCACATTATTTCCCTGCACGTGTCCATTTGTACAGATGTATCAAATTATGACTGAGGTATCAACACAGGTTGCAGTGCTAAATTGCTTTTCATATTCAGTTTTCCTAAACTGTCCCTGATGCAATTTCCCTTGACAGGTGAACTACATTCCACTACATCATCCGTCCACAACCCACTGCACCCTCTCATTTAGGCCCATGCCATGCAATACTAAAGCTGCTCTGAATAAGTAATATGCCTGTGTGTCTGTGGTTTCAAGGAGAAGATGGCCACTATGTGAACACTGAGGCGCACCAAAACAAGAACAGCAAGGCAAGCAGAGCTCACTAGCTGTATTTGTGGCAAGTAGGGCAGAGCAGATTACAGAACAAAGTGCTGAGCTTTTTCCACAGCCGTCATTCACGGCAGGACTTAGCTAGGTAATTTTTCACAGCATGACAGTGCAATGCAAAATGGAGGGTACACTAGAGCCGGGTCCAAGACAACAAATCTCCACCGCTAACATTCAATAGAAATTATAAACAAGGGTCTGGCAACGAGCCAATGCACCCGCTCCATGTTGCTCACAAAGCATGGTCGCTATTAAATGTCATGGGTGAGAGTACACAGGAACAAAACAAAATGATACACATCGTTATATTCTAGATCAGTAGTAAAAGGAATTCTAAACTTGCATTGGTATTTCAATTTGTTAGAAAAAAATAGAAAATAATCTGAAGTTAGTGTCTTAAAGTATTGACAAACAAAGGCTTAGTTGGCCAGCACTACGGGCTGGAAGGACGGGCTGGGATATTGCAGGTTGTAGTTTCCCAAACCGTCAACAAATGGCGGCTTCTCGGCGTAAGAGATCGGGCCACCTCCACTTCCTATGATGCCAACGTTCTGAGTTGGAGGGGGGCTGGAGAAGGGGTCGAAGGGCGGCTGGTTGCTGACTGCATGTGGTGGCTGGAAGGGGCTTGTGTGAGCTTGTATGGGCGGAGTGTCACTGTCAAAGTACAGCTGGCCTGGAGATCCAGGGTAGATGAACTCTTTGGCGTTGGGGGAGAGCTGGCTAGGGATGGTTCCACCCAGGGAATGCAGAGACAGAGACAGTGGCTTGTGCTTGAGCAGCTCAGGAGCGGGGAGGGGAGGGGAGCGGGACAGCATCCTTGGGACAGGGGGTCCTGCAGGAGGCACACCCCCACTGCTCTTCTTCATTTTGGTGGAGCCAAATTTGGTGGCAGCAAAACTGGCGGTGGTGAAGGTGATGGGCTGTGGTCGAGCTGGCTGCTGAGTGGAGAGGTAGGGCAAGGCGCTGGGGGGAGAGGGGGTGGATGTGTTGGAAGAGTGAGGTGCCAACTCAGGAGGTGTACTGGAGCTTGGGTAGCTGAAGAGCCCATGACAGGAGGTGGGCAGTGGGGGAGGAGAGCTGCAGAGTGAAGGCAAGAGAGTGGGTGATGCCTGACTGCTAATAGGCACAAAAACTTGAGCGTCTGGATTAAAGCCTGCACTCTTGTTCTCCTCAGCCTCTACGTCTCCTTTAGCCTCCCTCATGACACTCTCAGGAGCCTCTCCATCACAGCCCAAGCCAGGGGGGTCCTCCAGGTACAGTACCTTCACCAACCCCTTCTCTCCAATCTGGTATGAGACTTCGTATGGATCAATCCACACACTAAGTTCTGCAGGGACGTTTGCTCTCACCTCCTCAGTATCCAGCCCACTTCTCTTGGCAGCAAGCTCCACAACAGGGTCCCTCGGAGCTCCTAGTTGGATGCAGCGGAAGGCAGAGCCGCGTAGAGGAGCCTCTGGGTACCAGTGCCCCTCGAAACGAGACATCAAGATTCTTTCCAGCTCCTCGCCAAACAGGTCTGCTCGGCGACGAGGCAGCTTGTTGTATAAATATGATACAATGAAGTTTAGAGCCACCTTTACTTCCAAATGCATGACTGTGTCACCGTCCCAGGGCCGCTGTATCAGATGGTTCCAAACAGAGGCAGGAATCTTTCCTTTGACTTCAACTTTAATGGACGACCATAGTAAATGGACCCCAAAAAGATCTTCAGGTCCAACTGCAAAAAGAAAAAGTTGACATTAGTCACAATGTATTTATGGAATCCACAGCCAGCTGAATTATACAGTATCCAAGTTTAATGCACATTTAGCCCTGATCTTATCCCAACATTAACCTTTACAGTGAAGTCTGAAAGTAAAATCCAAACAAATAAAAATGTGTAAAATTGTGTTTTCAAAATGAATTGAAATGATCCATTATCAAACTAAATAAAATAAAATGAATAAAAACAAATGGAAACCATTGTAAAATAAATTGATTTGATTTGATTGTGAATGCCCCATATAACTTTCAATTTTGAGTGAGCTACAGGATGTACAGATGGATGAACAGATGGCTGCCTCTGTTTGGCTTCATAATTCCTTTATAATCTGAAAGAGATCTCAGTCTTTGCTTCACCAGACGCACAACATCGATTCATCATAGAGTCCAGCCACATAAAGCAAGAACAAAACCAACATTTCTCCAACAGTTCTGAGGCTCAGGAAACACTGGTGTAAAATGGCAGGAGAATTGGTCAAGCCTATTGAACACAATTTCCCACCATGCACCGTGCACAGAACACCCCTCCCCCTTTTCACACAAACAATCCAGTTCTCTGCCAGAAAGGATTCTGCAGCCAAGATTAGAAAGACATTTCTGATTACATTTTGAACGTAACAGCAAATAAAGCTAGCGCCTGGTGGTGGTGGTGGTGGTGGAGGTGGAGGTGGAGGTGGGGATAATGGTGGTATTGTGCTGCCAACTTAAGATGTGAGGAGATCCCCAACCTCAGTAACTGATCTAAAAGTACCTAAAACAATACAGTAAAATGTCATGCTTTCCACTCCATCATCTGGGTTCAAGGCGGATGAAGCATCACAAGCAAGAGTTATTATTACTAAAGACATAACAACACAGCAGCCAATAGCAGAACTGCTCCTGTGCTCTTGTTATTATAAAAAGGCAACAGCTCTTTTCAATGTCACCCAATGACAGAAGAATAGGAACCATAGATGTGCATGAATTACACTGTCAATAAAACACAGCCCACATTTTCAGCACGGCTATATTGACATTAAAGCTCTGTGTGATGTCGTCAATGCATTTCTCTTCCATTTGAAAAGCAGATCTGCTGAAGTTACAGTAGCAGGGCAATGGCAGCTGCACCAGTTATTTATGTTTACATGGATTAATGATGAGTCCCTAGTGCCCGATACTGTGCCCTGCAATACATTTATGCACAACTACCTAAACCATGCAATATCAACAAGATCCTGAATACATCTGGCAGAGCAAGGACAAGGTTTAGGTTTTTGCTTTTCTTAAAAGGTGCAATTCTCATGAATGTGCCCTTCATTTGAGCTTCTCTAATATCCCAGGCTTGTTATTACCTGGAAAGCTCTAATGACTCATGTCCATGCTGCATATGGAGCATGGAGTGAGGTGCAGGTCTGGAGGGACAACAGTGGAGTCCATCACTACCTGCCTCAGAATGTGTCACAATGTGCAGCACAGTAATGTTCATGTAAACAAAGGACAAAACCTTGTGCGTAAACAGAACGGACTGTTCCACCCGCGGATGGAGCAGACATGAGCCGTGAGCATCCTCGAGCAGCAGCAAAGGAACGAGATATCTGGCTAAGCAAACAACACTCGCATATGACAACTGGACTGTCTGTAAATGTGATGTGTAATAACTGTAGGATCAGGTCAGGGGGGATCGCCTGACAGAAAAGCGAATCATCCTCATACCGTTTGTTTGTGAACGTGATGCTCTGGCGAAGGTGGTGCTCTTTCCAAATACAAGAGTCCTGGAGCAGCCGATATTCCCGTGACAAACAGAGAGCCCGACAATGTCCATGCACGTCTGTAAAAGCCGCGGTGGAGGTGGTAAAATCCTGTGTTTCTTGGTCACTTTGCACGGAGCACAAACACAAACTTTACTCTTTGACAATCCGGCGTATTTATACACTGTGACGCGCCCACACCCCCATGACAGGGACTACTTTCTTTATTGTGGCGTTTCAGCGGCTAATTATCAACGTAATCAATTAAATCACGCGCACGAGCTGCTCCTGCACTGACTAACTAACATGTGTGGACACTTATAACAACAAGGGATTTCCAGTTAAACTGTCATTGACTAGAATAAAAAGCACAAACAGCAAACCGCTATTTAGTGTCCAGTGAAGACAGTGTCCAGTGAAGACAGTGTCCAGTGAAGACAGTGTCCAGTGATGCGCTGGTCCTGCAGCATCACGAGAGGAACTGGGCTCTACTTCGTGAAGCGGATGGATATTTGTACTTTCCTTACAGTTGTAAGAAACCAATTTGCTAAAAATATAAACAGTGATAGCAACAGAGTTCCTATTGGCTGAGAGGGGGGCGGACCCACACATTATTGGGCTGCGGACGTGAAGCATCCTGGGCCCAGTGGCTTTTGGGAAATGTGGTCCCAATAAAGAAATCACACGTAGCATGGACTGACCATGGATTATTATAGTTCCATGGGACTAACGGCCATAATAACAATAATATAACCTACAATAAATATTCAAGTCACTCTGTTACAGTGTAGGATAAATGCCTTAGAGTATCCATTTCAAAGTTATAGGCCTAAGATTGTATTTTTAAACCACAAATTGAGGCAAATGGAAAAATAACATTATATTTGACTGTCATAAATTGTCATTCGTTTTGATTCCAGATCATCATCTATTGTGACACATCCACATTTACAAACACGAGCAGTTCAGCAACAGCTATGAACAAATATGATCATTATGTCAATGTCAGATGTATGTCTAAGTTCGCTTTGTCTTGACATTTTCTGAGGCTTTTCCAAGGTTTGATCAAACACAATGATTGTGCTCAAAATGTAGAATTCATAAACTGGCACATTCACTCATTGTTCAATTCAAATCAATTTATTGAGTTTATCTCGGAGGGCAACAAGTTGTGTCATGTTTAACATTGTTTATCATTTTAATAATGATCAATGTTTTGGGGAACCCCAATGAAGGGTCTATGGGAGCCCCAGGGGGCTGTAAACCATACAATCATGTCATAAATATATAAAATCAAGATGAATACAAGTAATAATAAAAGGCTACCTGAAATGTTGGACTGTAACCTTTTATCCAACCGCTTCTACTGGAGACGAGCTTGTATCCAGAAACTTTGACCACGACTTGAGACTCTTGTGTTTGTAGTGTGTCATTCAAAAATATGCACAAATATTCAGCTAATACTGGTCTGTTTTAACTACTAACCCTGTCAGAAACCCTCTTCAATTGCTGTAATCTAATTGGGATAGAATAGACCTAGTGGACATGAAAGTGCTTCTCAAGGTGAATGTGCCAAACCAAAACATAATATGCGGTACAAACTGTAGATGAAGTGCACCATGGACCACGTCAATGTTGCTGGACCACGGCTGAAGTTCTGTGGTCACCCTCATCTCCAACAACCTGCAAAACAGTACTATCTATACAACAAGGCTGTTAAAAGGGGGACGGATCTGTTGACAGGAGACTCTGGAGGTGCACCAGATGTGGCCCGCCATTATAAAGGAAGTGATACTGAGTTTTTCTGTGAACTGAATGTTGTTAACCGTACACTTTCCTGGAGCCACGGCAAAGACGGACGTGTCATTATTATTGTCAAGAGATTTACAAGAATCCACAGAGAGACAATGAATCTAGACAAATGAACTGTCTTTTTCTGTATGCTCTTTTCATAGTTGGACAAGATCAAATATATGCCATGTACACATTTTATCCTGGACTAGTTGTGTTGCTATTATTAACACAATTGTAGACTCAGAAACTATGCCTTGATTCGACCTTGGAGCACAACAATTTCAAGATTGCGGGGCATTGTAAATAGAATAGCATTTCCACCAGGACAAATACAAATCAATACCAACCAGACAGTCAGACTAAGGTGCATATTTTTTTCCATGACCTTGTAGTTGAGTGAATGAGAGAGAGAGACTTAATGGGCTTGACAACCCTTCTCTTGTTTCCTGACCAAAAGATATAAGCCAAGATCTTGCAATAACAATTAAGTAATATCATCATTTTGAAGACGTAAGATCTACCCTCCCTAGGATCATGACAGAATCCACCTAAATTACATAAAATAATAATTCAAACAAGAATAATTTAATCAGTGGCCTTCATTTTTTTTACACCTGAGAAATTGACATTCTCAAAATAGTCCGCGTCACAAATAGTCCATGCATTTTAAATACAGTGTATACGAACTCTCGGGCGCTTTATGTATGATTTGTTTTCCCCTTTGCAGCGCCTGACAGCAGTAATCCAACACCGGGACGGCAGCAAGGACACCATTTCTCTGAACCACACCTTCAGTGAGCCGCAGATCGAATGGTTCAAGGCTGGTTCCGCCCTTAACAGACTGAAGGAGCTCCGGTGCAGCTCCTGCAGCTCGGAGGGAAATGCAGTGTTGTTGGGGAAGGCAAAAGATGGACATGGAATGCAAAGAGGGAGCAAAAACACCATTCAATAGATGCACACCACTAAACAAGACCACTGTATAGTTGAAAAGAGCACACGCATAAAAGAGCAATACATAAATGTTTAAGCACTGTCCATGTATTATTGTAGTGACAAAAATCAGTTTGGCCTATTTTACTTACAGCTTTAACACAGCATTTTAAATTGTACTTGCAGGACCGTGCAAGACGCTGGCTATGGACGTATGAAAAGCAACAACATTTGAAGACCAAATACGACAGAAAACGTTCAAGAGGAAATACCATCTCATTAAATAACAGAGTGGCAGCTAATAATTCATGTGCACAAGCAGCTGGTATAAGAGCAACTGACTCAAGAAGAATACTACATCATATTTCTAAATGTTTTTGGAATCAAACAGGTTATAGTTTGTTTTGATTTGCACCAGCCTTTACTGTTAGTAGTGGTTGTAGCTATGGTGTTTAGGTATGTAAGAATTAAACCAGAAGATACTGGTAGAGTGTATCTGGCGTCTCATTCTCTCTGTTTATTCCATAATGACAGGCTTGTTTATCGCCCATTTAAATGCATTGTTCTACTTCCACATAAAACTTTAGCTAGGAATTGTACAGTGTTATGCTGCAATTTCAGAGTAGAACAGATGTTTCCACGGCCATTGCACCACCAGAACAAAAGTGTGCCATTTTATACAAAGGGCTGTTCATCAGTCGTGGCACAGCTGCAGCTCACCTGGTTCTGCTCTGTGACCTTTTGATGTCATTCTGCTGCTGCCTTACATTTATGAGCCCACAATGCAATTCACTCACTTGGCAATCAACACATTTTATATGGAATGTTGCAACTGACTTAAGATGAGTTATTTTCTTATGCATTTTGCAACATCATTTGCAGCTTAGTTGGATTTCTTTGCCTCGATGCTTTCTATATTTCCCAGCTGGTTAACAGTTCAAATTACAACCTGAGTGTGTAAAATATGCATAGAACATCCGACTTGCCTGCAATGGGAAATATACAAATGTAAACCGACATTAGCATTCTAGGTTCAGTGCTGAGGCCATGGGCAGCATATAAAACATTCATGCTTTAGGAGGAGTTTACAATAAAACTCTGACATGTGGTCATTTATGTTGTCTTTGACACACACTGCAGCCACATTGACACAAACCGTAATGATTCTGACACATTTTCAAACTCAGTAGCTACAGACTGTTGGGGGACATACTGTCATTTACCTTTACCTTAATGTTTAAGATTTCTTCTCCAATGTTAGAATGATGCACTTCGTTCAGACGTGTTTGGACCAGTGATGCCTGCTTGGTGCAGCTCTGATCGGACACAGCTGTAATTGTACACTTTTTTACCTCTAATTCACCACTTAGTTTTGTGATTTCCAACACTTTGTCTCATACTCCGAGTTTACAAAAGGATAGGGCTAACTTGACAGTGTTTGCAATTAAGCCATGGTCTAAACAAACTAAACACATTTTTTCTATGCACCTTCACATAAAGCATGCAAACAGAGCTGAATAAAGGCTGTAGCTTTTTATTTAATGGTAGATTGCATTAAACTTGTGTTTAGTTATGTTCAGTTTGAAACTGTTTAGTGTTAGACAGTGGTTAACACAGCAACATTTCATGTCATGTGTATAACATACAAACTTGTCACAATAAATAAATTGCACAATGAAACACATCAGTTGTTAGTTAGTATCCAAATTTCAATTTCTATTTTATTTGTAAATTCAACATTTTACGCATGCCGTTTTTATATATTTTAGTATTATAGTATTATATATATTATTGTCAATTACTGTATGTTGCACCTTAATACCAAAGCAAGTTCTATTCTTCACTGACAATTGCAATTGTCAGAGTCTGATTAAGATAAGATAAGATAAGATATTCCTTTATTGTCCCACATGGGGAAATTTCATTGGTGCAACGCAGGTAGATACAGAGGTAGATACAGAAGAACAGATCACTTATAGGAAGTCTGAAAAACACTTTCAGTAGAAGATCTCCTATAAATAAATAAAAACTCCCATAGACAAATAAATACATAAATACCATTGCATGTGATCCCGACAGTAATTGCATGGTCCTGCACTTATGTTCAGATTGTGTTCAAACAAACCACAGATTAAAGTCTCAAATGAGTAACTACGAAAGCAACAGCGCTTCAGACACAGCACCTCCAGTTAGCTTCATACCATCAGCACATGTTGATTACACTACATGAAAGGTATGAAAGGCGTCAATAATCATTCCTGTCCATGGGTAAATAGTATCTACTAAAATAGTATCTCTTTTGAATGGGAAGTCCTCAAAATGTTGCATATTGCATATTTCATGTACATTTATGTGCATTTATACACACTATTTGGATTTTAAAGTAGCTATTTTTAGTACTAAATAGCTACTAAATATGTTATTACAATTAGACTGAATAAATATGCTTAATAATAATTTTAGGCTATGTAAACTGCCCTTGTGTCTTGTATTCATGGAGTTGAACGTATTTGTAAAAAAAAAAAAGAAAAAGTTCTGTTTGATCAGGCCACCTTCCTTCAATTTGTCATGCAAGAAGAAACACGTTTATGATATTTTAATGGTAAAAAAGCAAACTGTTTTTCCTCCTTTTCATAACATTGTAAAACGGTATTATTGGGTTCATATGGTGTGTTCAAACGGCAAATATTACCAGTTTACATAATGCTAGAATGTTTTAACCAAAAACATTGTTCAGTGCTGGACTTTAGTTTCTTTTTCACTCACGAGCCCCTAGAACCAGCACAGTCGCTCCAGTAGGTGGCGGTAATGCGCATGTCAAAGCTGGCCAACCGCGATAAATCACCAAACGAAGAAGAAGAAGAAGAAGAAGCTGGGCTCATGTGTTTAGGTTTAGCCCGTTTAGCCCGTGTGTTAGCCGGTTAGCTTTTAGCCGCTTAGCTTTTAGCCGGTTAGCCTTTAGCCAGCTTTAGTCAAACTACCGGCATTATTCAGGCAGTGAATCAACAATGAATAAAATGTGACCATGGTAAAGAGCTGCGGGTGGAGCGGTGTTGTCCATGTGTTGTTTGTTGTTGGTGGCGCGGGACTGCATCATGTTTGTTCTAGTGGACATGGTGGACACGGTGCGGATCTCACCGTGGGACTTCCACAAGCGACTGAACGACGCTATCGCCGAGGAACTCAACAAGAAACTGGCCAACAAGGTGCGGACTCACTGCACTATCCTCATTATGCACATTATTATCCACATTATGAGGCTGAGAGTCATATCCACATTATGATGCTGAGAGTCATATCCACATTATGATGCTGAGACTCAAATCCACATTATGATGCTGAGAGTCATATCCACATTATGATGCTGAGACTCAAATCCACATGAGGCCGAGAGTCAAATCCACATTATGATGCTGAGAGTCATATCCACATTATGATGCTGAGACTCAAATCCACATTATGATGCTGAGAGTCATATCCACATTATGATGCTGAGAGTCAAATCCACATGATGCTGAGAGTCATATCCACATTATGATGCTGAGAGTCATATCCACATTATGATGCTGAGACTCAAATCCACATTATGATGCTGAGACTCAAATCCACATTATGATGCTGAGACTCAAATCCACATTATGAGGCTGAGACTCAAATCCACATGAGGCCGAGAGTCAAATCCACATTGAGGCCGAGAGTCAAATCCACATTGAGGCCGAGAGTCAAATCCACATTATGATGCTGAGAGTCATATCCACATTATGATGCTGAGACTCAAATCCACATTATGAGGCTGAGACTCAAATCCACATGAGGCCGAGAGTCAAATCCACATTGAGGCCGAGAGTCAAATCCACATTATGATGCTGAGACTCAAATCCACATTATGATGCTGAGAGTCATATCCACATTATGATGCTGAGAGTCATATCCACATTATGATGCTGAGAGTCAAATCCACATTATGATGCTGAGAGTCAAATCCACATTATGATGCTGAGACTCAAATCCACATTATGAGGCTGAGAGTCATATCCACATTATGATGCTGAGAGTCATATCCACATTATGATGCTGAGAGTCATATCCACATTATGATGCTGAGAGTCAAATCCACATTATGATGCTGAGAGTCAAATCCACATTATGAGGCTGAGAGTCATATCCACATTATGATGCTGAGAGTCATATCCACATTATGATGCTGAGAGTCATATCCACATTATGATGCTGAGAGTCATATCCACATTATGATGCTGAGAGTCAAATCCACATTATGATGCTGAGAGTCAAATCCACATTATGATGGAGACTCAAATCCACATTATGATGCTGAGAGTCAAATCCACATTATGCACATTATTATCCACATTATGAGGCTGAGAGTCATATCCACATTATGATGCTGAGACTCAAATCCACATTATGAGGCTGAGAGTCAAATCCACATTATGATGCTGAGAGTCATATCCACATTATGATGCTGAGACTCAAATCCACATTATGAGGCTGAGAGTCATATCCACATTATGATGCTGAGAGTCATATCCACATTATGATGCTGAGAGTCAAATCCACATTATGATGCTGAGAGTCAAATCCACATTATGATGGAGACTCAAATCCACATTATGATGCTGAGAGTCAAATCCACATTATGCACATTATTATCCACATTATGAGGCTGAGAGTCATATCCACATTATGAGGCTGAGAGTCATATCCACATTATGAGAGTCTCAGTCAGACAGGATCACACCAACCCGTCCTGTGAAAGTCCAATAGTACATAACATTACAGAGACACTACAATACCATGGAAATACAGTGCGATATCAGACGATGCTCCTCAGAAGTGTCTGTGACTGGATGTGGTTTCACGTTTGTTTCTCTCCTTCTCCTGCCTCAGGTGGTCTACAATGTTGGACTGTGTATCTGCCTGTATGACATCACTAAGATGGATGATTCCTTTATATTCCCAGGAGATGGAGCTTCACACACTAAAGGTACGATGGCAACGGTTGCACTGGTTTAACCACAAATAACTTCTCACCTGCTTTGTCTTCTTTCTTTAGTTAATTTTAGGTATGTTGTCTTCCATCCTTTCCTTGACGAGGTCCTTGTTGGCAAGATCAAGTACTGTAGTCAAGAGGGAGTTCACGGTAACATTCTGGTCATTTATTTTACATCCAAGTTTATATTAGTTCAACTATTGTAAATATTAAGAAGGAAAAATAAATTTACACTTAATTTTACTCATATTTTTTGTCAGAAGAGGCTTCCTATGTTTATAACGATTGATGATGGATACATTTAGGGCCATGTGTGACTGACTGCATACGAAAGTAGAAGTGATGAAACGTAATGTGATGTACTATATTCTGGATGCACATATGAGCAAATAACAATACAATAGACCTCTGCATACAATGCAATAAATACATCAACGTTCAATACATTATACATCAATGGTATCACTGTGAAATGATTATGATATTTAAATATTTGTGCACCTAATATTGTATTTCTTGCTAACTTATATCTCAATTAAAAACAAACAACAATTGAACTTGGGTACATTGTGCTCTGGACATGAATAACCCTCATGAGTCACAAATTGTCAATAATGCAACCTTTGTTTTTCAGTAACCATGGGCTTCTTTGACGACATCCTCATTCCTCCAGAGTCTCTTCAACAGCCTGCGAAATTGTATCCTGCCCCAATGTGCAGTATAACCGTGTGAGATGTGATTTGTGCTGATCATTGAGAATCACCTTGACAACAGCTGCAGTGATGAGGCAGAGCAGGTGTGGCTTTGGGAGTATGAGACCGATGAAGGGGCTCATGACCTCTACATGGACCAGGGAGAAGAGATTCGCTTTAGAGTGACAGATGAGGTTTTTGTGGACACTTCTCCAACAGGACCAGCTACTGCTACTGAAGACACTGCAGCCCAACCCGGACAGTCCACAGGTCCACCACCAGAGGCCGCTGTGGAGAAGAAAGAAGCACCGTATACTCTCCTAGTAAGAACACCTCTGTACTCTGCACCATTTATTACATCGATTTACTCCTACTTTACTGCTGCTATTGTCATTGATAGTAACATAGTTCTTTACACAAGAAATGTGTTCTCTACGGCACAACAAGCATGACATAATACATTAATAATTGAGTATTTGTTTTACAGGGAACCATTTCTGAACCAGGATTGGGGCTTCTGTCCTGGTGGAACAATTAACAAAGCAAATGACGATGAGGGAAGGGTTTGTTTATAAGATACTAAAATGTGGTAAAACGTTACTTTTATTTACTGATATTGGTTGTATAAAAGAAAACAATGGAAATCAAAAGAAGAGAATGCATTTGTTAAGTTGCCGTACTACGCTCTATGCTGTGTTTTCTGAGTATGTTTATATCATGGAAACAATTTAGAGATTCAAATAATGTACAGATTTATATGAAAAAGCAATAAATATGTGGATTTTTTTATTTGAATTGCCTCATTGTCTTATTGCCTTATTGGTCTATAAGGACTGTGCGACAGGAAGTTAACTTTAATTTGACATGGATTTTCCGGTAATGAGACTTTAATTCTGCTTCTACTCTTCAGCTCTAAATGCAAGTCCAAACATAAACTTGACATATGTGATACTGTTCTGCCACATGTTTGTGAGCTTGAACCGTTACAGGTTAAAATATGAACAGATTAGAGGCATGAGGTTATTCTGGTGAACGCTGATGTAATTACATTTCTTTTTTGTGTACTCTGTTACAATATCTTATTTTTATTATGTTCAGCACAATCTTCCTTGCATCAGCAGAACAAAAACAACACGGTTTATTAACAGTTCGATAGTTTGTTTAATGGGTTCAATGATGCTGACATCACACATCCTCCACGGTGTTTGTGGATGGTTAGTTTGCATGGATCAGATGTGGGATGGATCAGATGTGGATGGATCACATGTGGGATGGATCACATGTGGATGGATCACCTGTGGGATGAATCACATGTGGATGGATCACATGTGGGATGGATCACATGTGGGATGGATCACATGTGAGATGGATCACATGTGGGGTGGATCACATGTGGCTGGATCACATGTGGATGGATCATGGGATGGATCACATGTGGGATGGATCATGGGATGGATCATGGGATGGATCATGGGATGGATCACATGTGGGATGGATCATGGGATGGATCACATGGATCACATGTGGGATGGATCACATGTGGGATGGATCATGGGATGGATCACCTGTGGGATGGATCATGGGATGGATCACATGTGGATGGATCACATGTGGGATGGATCACATGTGGGATGAATCACATGTGGGATGGATCATGGGGTGGATCACATGTGGGATGGATCACATGTGGATGGATCACATGTGGGGTGGATCACATGTGGATGGATCATGGGATGGATCACATGTGGATGAATCACATGTGGGGTGGCTCACATGTGGGGTGGATCACATGTGGATGGATCACATGTGGGGTGGCTCACATGTGGGGTGGATCACATGTGGATGGATCACATGTGGGGTGGATCACATGTGGGATGGATCACATGTGAGGTGGTTCACATGTGGGGTGGATCACATGTGGGGTGGATCACATGTGGATGGATCACATGTGGGATGGATCATGGGATGGATCACATGTGGGATGGATCACATGTGGGGTGGATCACATGTGGGGTGGATCACATGTGGGGTGGATCACATGTGGGGTGGATCACATGTGGATGGGTCACATGTGGATGGATCACATGTGGGGTGGATCACATGTGGGATGGATCACATGTGGGGTGGATCACATGTGGGGTGGATCACATGTGGGATGGATCACATGTGGGGTGGATCACATGTGGGATGGATCACATGTGGGGTGGATCACATGTGGGATGGATCACATGTGGATGGGTCACATGTGGGGTGGATCACATGTGGGATGGATCACATGTGGGATGGATCACATGTGGAGTGGGTCACATGTGGGGTGGATCACATGTGGATGGATCACATGTGGATGGATCCCATGTGGAGTGGATCACATGTGGGGTGGATCACATGTGGATGGATCACATGTGGATGGATCACATGTGGGGTGGATCCCATGTGGGGTGGATCACATGTGGATGGATCACATGTGGGATGGATCACATGTGGGGTGGATCACATGTGGATGGATCACATGTGGGGTGGATCACATGTGGGGTGGATCACATGTGGATGGGTCACATGTGGATGGATCACATGTGGGGTGGATCACATGTGGATGGATCACATGTGGATGGATCACATGTGGATGGATCACATGTGGAGTGGATCACGTGGATGGATCCCATGTGGGGTGGATCACATGTGGATGGATCACATGTGGGATGGATCACATGTGGATGGATCACATGTGGGGTGGATCACATGTGGGGTGGATCAGATGTGGATGGATCACATGTGGGATGGATCACATGTGGATGGATCACCTGTGGGATGAATCACATGTGGATGGATCACATGTGGGATGGATCACATGTGGATGGATCACATGTGGGATGGATCACATGTGAGATGGATCACATGTGGGGTGGATCACATGTGGCTGGATCACATGTGGGATGGATCATGGGATGGATCATGGGATGGATCATGGGATGGATCACATGTGGGATGGATCATGGGATGGATCACATGGATCACATGTGGGATGGATCACATGTGGGATGGATCATGGGATGGATCACCTGTGGGATGGATCATGGGATGGATCACATGTGGATGGATCACATGTGGGATGGATCACATGTGGGATGAATCACATGTGGGATGGATCATGGGGTGGATCACATGTGGGGTGGATCACATGTGGGATGGATCACATGTGGATGGATCACATGTGGGGTGGATCACATGTGGATGGATCATGGGATGGATCACATGTGGATGAATCACATGTGGGGTGGCTCACATGTGGGGTGGATCACATGTGGATGGATCACATGTGGGGTGGATCACATGTGGGATGGATCACATGTGAGGTGGTTCACATGTGGGGTGGATCACATGTGGGGTGGATCACATGTGGATGGATCACATGTGGGATGGATCATGGGATGGATCACATGTGGGATGGATCACATGTGGGGTGGATCACATGTGGGGTCGATCACATGTGGGGTGGATCACATGTGGATGGATCACATGTGGGGTGGATCACATGTGGGATGGATCACATGTGGGGTGGATCACATGTGGGATGGATCACATGTGGGGTGGATCACATGTGGGATGGATCACATGTGGGGTGGATCACATGTGGGATGGATCACATGTGGATGGGTCACATGTGGGGTGGATCACATGTGGATGGATCACATGTGGGATGGATCACATGTGGGATGGATCACATGTGGAGTGGATCACATGTGGGGTGGATCACATGTGGATGGATCACATGTGGATGGATCCCATGTGGGGTGGATCACATGTGGATGGATCACATGTGGATGGATCACATGTGGATGGATCACATGTGGGGTGGATCCCATGTGGATGGATCACATGTGGGATGGATCACATGTGGGGTGGATCACATGTGGATGGATCACATGTGGGGTGGATCACATGTGGGGTGGATCACATGTGGATGGGTCACATGTGGATGGATCACATGTGGGGTGGATCACATGTGGATGGATCACATGTGGATGGATCACATGTGGATGGATCACATGTGGAGTGGATCACATGTGGATGGATCCCATGTGGGGTGGATCACATGTGGATGGATCACATGTGGGATGGATCACATGAGGAGTGGATCACATGTGGGGTGGATCACATGTGGGATCGATCACATGTGGGATGGAGCAGCAGCTCGTCACATACCGGAAGTGGCCGCCTCGCACACGGAGCGCACTGGACGCTCCTCAGACGCGCGCGGAGCGAGTAACATCACGCCATCGGAATCTCCGCCAGCTGCGCAGACTCGTCCGTGGCTCAGGCACATCAGGGTTTTCCAGAGCCCGATGCGGATTTACGCGATTTGATTATTTAAATAGCGGTTATATAATTCAGAGCGACTTTATAAAACGCGCTCTCACGGTCACGGATCGTCCGCTTCCTCCTGTCCGCCGACGCGGTAAGTCATTATGATGAATGTGCAGAGGACGTGTTTATGTGGCTTTGGTTTCGGGTCAAAAATGAGACTTGTGTCTGGTTTAATTTCTTCAGAGAATAAATGTAAAGGATTTGGGTTGAAAGGGTTATAGGAACGAACAGCGTTTCAATACAAAAGTCTCCTCGGGCTGACAAACATGCTGCTGCAAGTAACTGGCACAGATGCACCTTTCAGCCAGGATGCTGCAGTTTAAGTTGAATTGTTTATCTGTTTAGAATAAATACTGTGTTAAACAGGTGAATTCCTCCTCCAGTTTCACTTCTCACAGATGCTTTATGTGCTTTAATGTGCTTTAATGTGCTTTATGTGCTTTATGTGCTTTATGAGCTTTAATGAGATGCATTTGCCTCGAGGCTTTAGCATTTTCACAAACTGAAAGTGGTTGGTGCAAACAGTCAACATTAGGCTATAGTACTCTAATGTCGTCATGTGATTGTTCTGGTGGAGCCTACGTGCCACTGACGTCACGAGCACAGTGGCGCAGTTGTTGACGTCACGCCACCGGGCGGTGCGGCCTTTGTCACGTTTGGAGGAGCAGGGCCCCCGTGCATCAGCTCCACAGGGGCCCCGTGCATCAGCTCCACAGGGGCCCCGCGCATCAGCTCCACAGGGCCCCCGTGCATCACGCTCTCTCTTTCTCTCCATTAGAAGTAAAACAACAACATCGGTCATGAAGGTCTCATGTAGTAAATGTGACGGTTCAAACTAATTAAATAATTTGCTTTTATTTGAAAGCATGTATTCATTAAGAGCTGACAGCGATATATATTAATCACAATTAATTTTAAATTAACGTTTTATGTTGCATGTCCCTGGGGTATTTTATTGACATCTAATATTTTCTATAATTTTTATCACTAAAAAGAGACATTATGCCTGCAGCTCATACATACATTTGATTGCATCTGCATATTTCACACCACGGGGCAGAGTTCAAATGCAGTGTTAAATGTAGATTACTCTTTGCTGGCCGAGCAGATTAATTTATCTGGGCTTATGCCCTGAAAATAAAATAATGATCTAAAAATCAGGCTTCTTTATCACCTTGCAGGTAGTTTTTTGTGTTTGGGGGTCGTGAACATCAACGGTTATTATTATGGAGGTCGCAACTGAAATAGTGTGAACCACGGCTCTATACAATACAAACATTCACATCTTTATTAGACACTGTGGCTGCCACCTTAACCCCTCGACCTCCAGGCAGCACCGTTACACACATTTACATTTGTGGACCCCTGAAATCATTACACGACCCTTGGTTGAAAACCACTAGTATAGAACATGGTAAATTCTTGCCGTCTCAGACAATATGTTTTCAGGCAATATGATGACCCACTGACTGTCCTCCTTCCATTCCCTCCCTGTGGCTCCTTCTCCACAGTGAGCTCTGTTGACGGCCTTGAGGCGACAGCCCTGACCTGGTTATCAAGATCGGCAAAGCCCTGCCCTGAGGCAGACGGACCACAACAGTGTCAGCCGCTTGCAAGTCAGGACTCTTGTGCTTGCATCTTTGACATGGCAGACCCCACATCTCCTGCTGAACCACCTTTGCGCTCGCCCCTGCGCTCGCCCAGTGCCTCTCTGACTCTGTCGTTTCCCTTCCTGAGAGAACGGAGTCGAGTATGGAAGGAGGGGGCAGAAGAACCTCTGCCCCGGAACCTGCCCAGCCCACTGCCAACCAAGCGCACCCGCACATACTCAGCGTGAGTTTGAATGTTCTGTGAGGCTAGATCTCTCTTTACAGTCAGTCCAAACAAAACTATTTAAATTAGACCTTTCTTTAAATGTCATTTTCCATTTTAAGTTTGCCCTAAAATTATTTTAGATTTTTCAGATGAAGTTGGTTCTGAAACCACAATATTTTGACCTATGTAACTTTCTTTCTGGGGCTTGTTTCCATAGAAATCTTAAATTTTGCCTGAACTGTTATTATACAGTATTAAACTCATCTATCTCCATGGAGACAAGCAATTGATGTCCAAGGTACTTGTCAGATCTTTGGAAAGGTGGCATGGACACCACTCACAGTAAGAATGCCTGTTTTCCAAACAAAGCAATAACACATGGAGCCTCAC
The DNA here is from genome assembly GCF_026437365.1 of Eucyclogobius newberryi. NCBI lineage: Eukaryota > Metazoa > Chordata > Actinopteri > Gobiiformes > Gobiidae > Eucyclogobius > Eucyclogobius newberryi. The sequence goes on along the minus strand of NW_027315757.1, from coordinate 34,557,475 downwards.
CAGAAAAGTTACATTGAACACCTTTAAAGGAAATCTGATCTATTTATAAATGTTTTTTTTGCCATCCAATGCAATATTATGATTATTTTGAGATCTTTGATTGTAACGACACCTGATTAAAAACCATACAGTACATTATATAAGACAAGTCACGCAAGCCTTCAGTTGTAACACGTTGTTCCGTTGTGCATCTCTAACAGCGTGTGTCATCTCTAACAGTGTTTCTGTCTGCTTCTGTCTGCTGCAGGACTGTCCGTGCTCAATCAGGGCCCGTATTCAAAGGGGTCTGTAAAAACTTCTCCAGATCTCAGGGTCACGGCTTCATCCAGCCCTCGCACGGTGGAGAGGACATCTTTGTTCACATCTCAGAGTGGGTGCCAACAAGCTAAAAAGCAGCTTGCATTACCTGTACCAGGACTAGTTGAAATCGGACAGGACACCGGGACGTCTGCAGTATTCAGGCCATTAAGAAAAAAACCTAACCTAGTTGTACTGTATACCAATAAAATATCCTTATGGTATTTGAAGTTCACAGTATAGATACAGGCAGTGTTCAAATTGCACAGTACATGTTAATAAACTGAACAGCCTTGACCTATGCAGGATCCTACCATGGGATGATTAGTAGTTCTGAAATGGGAAAATGTATCTGCTGTGACCTGCTTCTCTGCTTAATATAGCACGTTCTGCAGTAACACCCAGATTTCCCAAATGTTGCTGTATAAAATTGCACAGAAATACTTGTTCTTCTCACCTGCTATGCCTTATGTTTCTGTTTCAGCGTGGATGGAGAGTACGTCCCAGTTGAGGGCGATGAGGTCACATATAAAGTGTGCCGAGTCCCGCCCAAGTACCTGAAGGTGCAGGCGGTGGAGGTCAAAATCATACATCTGAACCCAGGGAGCAAACACGAGACTTGGTCCGGACAAATCATCAGCTCATAGGCCCAAAGTGGACCCGGAGGAGCAGATTAAGAGGACTTACTTTACTGCACTATATTATTTTTGGGAGAATAGGTTTGCAATACTAAACAACCCATTTGACTGATCTTGGTAAAAATGTATTCAGGATTAGGAGTTTGGTTGGGACTCTTGATATTTTACGAAATTGCTTTTGCACAATAAAGTTCTGTCCAGTGACACTCGCAACTGCCCATATCATTTCATATCATTCCTGCTTCCAAATGGCTGTTTAGTTCCAATATCACATGTTAACTATGGGTCAGCTGACTAGCTTGTATTATTGTAAAGTTGAGGGCAGAGGAATGGATTCACTATAACAAATAAGGAAAAAGGAACATTTTGTTTTCAGAGGTTTGTGCTGTTTTGAAATGCGATCTAAAATAGTGAAGAAAGGGGAAATGTGATTGTGTAAGGCAAAGTCCAGAAAGAGAGAGTTGGTAAAGGAGTGTAAAGTTACAAAGCATGGATATATACAGGTTTATATACAGAATGTGTCTTTGTATTGTTGTTTGACTTAATTTAATTGATGTATTTATGATGGTTTTCCCTTTGATTTGACCACACTTTAGTGTGGACCTACTTTCTAAGTCTCTCAGCTGATGTAAACATTTAAATCATAAGACATGCATCATTGTTTAGCTGTATACATTTGGCCATAACAATGTCATTGTGCATTTAAGTTTGTTTCTTTTTGGTTATTGTGCACGTCTGTTTTTCATGTCTGTTTTGACTTTGTGGATGACACATTGGGATGATAACGCGCTTATGTTACAATCGAAACAATGTCTAAACATTAAAACCTTTTATCAGTCATTCACAGATTCACGCAGAGGCTTTCAGTCATTGTTAGTTTAAAAACTGCAAAAAGCCATCGAGGTGAAATGTATCTAATACATATGGAAAGTACCTCGAAAACACAACCTCAGTTATAACATTTCAATTTTACAATCCCATAGTTGTAGCAGATATTACATGAATAGAATAAAATCGGCAGTGGTCCACTTTTGAGTTCAAACCCAATAATAGAGAGTAATTGGCCTATTTGTCACATTACATAAGAAACATCATCTTAATGAGCTTTAATGTACTAAGTACATTTTCATTATAAGAACCATCTCAATTCAAGCTTCATTTTAGTTAACCTCTGATGATTAAAAAACTTTTGGCAATACAAAGTTTGTCAGTATCTATTGCATATGGCTCAGAATAGTTATTTTGACAGTTAGAGTATAAAAAGCCATTACATGATTCACACAAGAACATACAGTACATGCTACATTATACAGAGAGGCAGGCAGACAGGTCAGTGATGGAGAAAGTAGCTTAATCAACTAGTGAGTTCATTTAGTCAGTTCGTGGTTTAAAAACCTGTGGAAAAACACATAGGAATATCCTTAAATCCTGTGTAATATCATATAAAGAAGCATAAAAAGCAAACCATGGACAATTCCTCTCAATTCTAGCAGTTTTGTGATTAAAACAATTCACAATAAGGAGACATCATTGCTGTAAAGTCATTAATTATGCTTCTGCAATGACTATCCACAATAAATATTAAATTGAGCAATGTTAATAGATTGCAACATACATTTACAATTACAGTCACTGCTAGTGCAAAACGTAAGCTGGCATTTATCTTGAGTATTACTTAAAACACTGGACAATATCTCAGCTATTCTAAAAAAAAGCTTGTAAATATAATAGTTTGCATTAGTAGTAGCATAAAAACAATAAAACAATGTTACAATCTCGCAGGGTCCCTTTTTAAATGGAGTGTACTGACAAATCCCTAATTCTGGGGCCGTCCCGTCCTATGAGGTGTAAATAATAATACACAAACAAATGCACCTTGAGGAGATGAGATTCTAGCTGTCTCATTAAAAACAGACTTGATAATCCAGCACCAGCCTGGGGCTTTAGGAGGAGTGGCAGTGCAATGAGTTCAGTGCATCAGGATTCCTGCAGCGCCGCGTCAAAGAACAGTTGTCGACAAAGCCTCACTGTGTCTTCTGGGGAGTAAACTGTGAAACCAATGGTCCGAGGGTCATTAAAAATCTCATAGTCATTCCCTCCCTGCAAAGAAAAGAACACAACGTTAATGTGATTTTAGGCCTGTGGCGCCCCCTGGTGGTAGATTTGCAGAATATATCAAATCCAACTTTATTTGTGGAGCACATTTTACCAACACTAAGTCTCCTAAGTCTAACCAAAGTGCTGCACACAACGAGCACAAGTAAAATATGTCCAAAATAAATCAAACATGAATAAAAGTGCGATAAGTAAACGAGACTTAAAAGCATCAACTGAAGGTTCTACCTATATATTATATATCTTGTTTTGTGCTTGTTTTGTGCTGTGGACCCAGATGATCCTCGAGGCCCTGGAAAAGCGGTCTCTACTCCATATGAACGGTTCTTCATCTACCTGGAAGAACCGGTTCTCCTCCTGAAGAACCGGTTCTCCTCCTGAGGCTCCAGCTCCACTCTCTCTCGTCTGTGAGAGTCAGATCTCTCCTTCATGTGGAACTCCTCCAGATTTCTACTTTTTCCCGAGGAGGTTTTTTGTAGTATTTCCTGGCCGAGAAAGAGGGTCTAAGGACAGGACTCAGGAGACTCTGGGACATCGCCCCTCGTCCCTATGGACATTGTTTAATCCGTTCTTCACTGTCGCCCTCCAAGACAACGGCTGTTGTGATTTTGGGCGTTACAAAAATAAATTGAATTGAATTGAATGTAGAGCACTTTTTGTTTTAACCAAACAACAATGAATTCAAATTCAAAATTCTTTATGTGGAGAGGAAGAGTGTTCAACACCAACCTCAGAGTTTAAACATTTGGCTTTGCCTGAATGACAATGGCATTAGAGACATTCAAATGAGGAAAACACATTCCATGAAAGAAAAAAACGTTGTACAGATGACTTATTAAATGGGATATTAAGTGTAGTAAAAAACAGAAACCTACATCTGAAGTCTCATTGCCAAAGAAGTAAATGGCATCCAGGCCTTCGCTCTCCAGAACCTCCAGACACAGCCTCTTGTCCCAGCCCTCTGGGAAAATGTCAAAGCTGATGAGACCACCTAAGGAGAACAGAACATTTATTATTTATTATAAGCACTTTTCCAAGTCGCTTTACAATTCCATACAATATTTTCTCACAGTTAAAATTGGAACTAAAGCGTGGCTGTCAATCACTCACACTCACACTGGGCCTGGGAAGCCCTCGGCCAATAAGCAGTCTGGATTCTGCACATGCCCTCCTCACACCTCCATCACAACCATGTTCTCTAAGCGGCAGCAAATCAGCCTCAATCTAACTCACTTAGAACTAAGGGCACTGAACAGTCAAAGAAGTTATACATCTACAGATAATATCAAGATAAGATTATAAAAGCATAATTTAAGCAATCACACAAAACATTTACCCAACACATTTTATTACATAACTCTATATGAATAAATGACGTACAATAGATGTTTTTTTGTCCCTTTTTGCAGTATTTTCTCACTAAAGCTTAGAGATGTTTGACTTAAGTCTCTCCCTGTTAAACATCAACCATTTGAAAAACACTGCTCAGAACTAATCCTTGAGTGGCAGCTTCAGTTGTGGAGCACGTAGGCAAACAAAAGCACCTCCGCCGTGATGCAGAGACTTGAATGACCTTTTCTCTTATTTTCGTGTCATTCTGCGTCCTGTTAATATTGCAATTCTACTGATCTCAGCCTCTACATTTCCTAAAGAGACTTCATACCTTAAAGCCACTTCATATGTTGTTGTTGTGATCTTAATAAAACATATATGGTATATATCTGTTCATGCTCGACAGATCAGAAATGTCCCACCTCTTGTGAACCTCAGGCCTTTCCCAGCAAACTCTTCTTTCAGAGCAGCTACAAACTTCTCCCTGATCTTTTCCCTCTGTCAAGAAAAGTGACAAAGCAGCATTTTCACTCTCGAACTGGAAATTAATGATGTTTTTCATTTGAAGAGGTCATAATTTGCATTGATTTCTAAATGTTGGTCATTTTCGCACCACAAAGTGTGAAAATGCATGAATGAACAGCAGATAAAGTATGTTGTCTGGAGGAAGAAGTCTGACTATTGTTTGTGTGTTAAATGGCATTGATTAAATGTCCATCTTGTTTGAGTTCAGAATCCAATATTAAAAGATGTGAAAATGTGGTAAATTAAAATGATTATGAATTGATTGTGGAAAGCACTGATTGCTTCAGCTTAAAGGTGCACTTTAATACAGTAATAGTCACCACCTAATGATGAGTATTATTAATAAAACAAGCATTTGTATTGCAAAATAATATATAATAATAATTGTGTAATTAAAGAAAAAAATCACCTTGTCAATTTCGGAAAATTCCAGACGCTCTTCGTGTGAACAACTGCGGCCAATGGGGGAAATATTCAGCATTCCACTCCTAAACTCAATAAAGGTTCCCCTGTATTTAAAAACAATAAGCGACTTTATTAACTATACAAAATAAAGATCCATACATAAGTCAACTGTAACTGTACCTGAACTTGACCTTTGAAGTCTAATAATAATAAAAGATGGGTAAAGAATGAGATCTCACCTTTTCTTTGGCAACTTGATAAGTCCCATGTAACTGAGACAAAAGTTAATGAGGTCCTGGAGCAGCTCTTCACCGATCTGGTTCTGAATGGCCTGTCAGTCAAAACACACTTCTGTCAGTCAAAACACACTTCTGTCAGTCAAAACACACTTTCAAAACACACTTCTGTCACTCAAAACACACTTCTGTCAGTCAAAACACACTTCTGTCAGTCAAAACACACTTCCAGGTGTTGTGTCAATATAAGGATGACAAACGGGTGTGGCCACGTTGTATATTGCTAGCGCAGAACATTTAGCTGCTTATTCTACAGAGAACACACCTGTTTGGAGAGAAGTTTTCCATCTTTGTACTGCACAGTCCCGTTCTCAGCAAACACATAGTCAAACTTGTGGATCACTGCAAAAACAATACTTTACACTTCAGCCAAGAAGTTTTGAGTTTAGTGATAGAAAAATAATAGTTCTTATCAAACTTGTGAAGCAAATACTCTGCTGAAAGTTGTCATAATGTTGTTTGTTTTTTTAAGCTATTAGGAATATGGGTTTACATGTCAATAGGTAAGTAAATACTGTACATAAAAGAACTTAGATCTTAGGTGGTCAACACGAGTGTGATCCACCTACTCAACAACACCATAAACAAATGTTTCTATTCATAATAGGCTTTTAACAATTAAATTCATGATATTTAATCAATTCATGTAAAGCTACAGTATCAGCAGGTGCTTTGGCCTTTCCTCCTCACTAATATTTACACATGAAGGGGTTTTGTCAATAGTTAGCTGAAAAGAATGGCTGTGAGGAGGACAGCTGAGCTATAAAGTGCCAGGAGTGTCAGTCGTGCAAGAACATCCCTGAGACACAGATAAAGTCTAGACTCGTGTGTGCCCCGGGCTCTGTGGGGTCATGCCAGGTCATGGCTCACCATCGTCTCCCTCCCCGAGCTGCTCTGCGATCTTGGAGTAGTCGGACCCGCCCACGATGCCGATTTTGACTTTCCTCCGCAGAGCCTGATAGAACTTATCCAGCCGTGGGTCGATTTTCTGCAGAACAAGGAACAAAGTGCAGTTCACAAGACGACAGGGACCGGCACGACACCAAACTGCTCCAGGGCCAATCCCAAAGCAATGACAGCATTATCATTGTAAGGGTCTTATTTGATCAATGAATGAAGACTGCATTGTGTAAAAGGCTGCAGAGTAAAGACACTTGCATGCACGCAGAGTATAGCCACTTGCATGCACGCAGAGTATAGCCACTTGCATGCACGCAGAGTATAGACACTTGCATGCACGCAGAGTATAGACACTTGCATGCACGCAGAGTATAGCCACTTGCATGCACGCAGAGTATAGACACTTGCATGCACGCAGAGTATAGACACTTGCATGCACGCAGAGTAAAGACACTTGCATGCACGCAGAGTAAAGACACTTGCATGCACGCAGAGTATAGACACTTGCATGCACGCAGAGTAAAGACACTTGCATGCACGCAGAGTAAAGACACTTGCATGCGCGCAGAATAAAGACACTTGCATGCGCGCAGAATAAAGACACTTGCATGCACGCAGACTAAAGACACTTGCATGCGCGCAGAGTAAAGACACTTGCATGCGCGCAGAGTAAAGACACTTGCATGCACGTAGAGTAAAGACACTTGCATGCACGTAGAGTAAAGACACTTGCATGCGCGTAGAGTAAAGACACTTGCATGCGCGTAGAGTAAAGACACTTGCATGCATGCAGAGTAAAGACACTTGCATGCACGTAGAGTAAAGACACTTGCATGCGCGTAGAGTAAAGACACTTGCATGCGCGTAGAGTAAAGACACTTGCATGCATGCAGAGTAAAGACACTTGCATGCGCGTAGAGTAAAGACACTTGCATGCGCGTAGAGTAAAGACACTTGCATGCGCGTAGAGTAAAGACACTTGCATGCGCGTAGAGTAAAGACACTTGCATGCATGCAGAGTAAAGACACTTGCATGCACACACATTCTTGCATGCAGCGGTGACTGGATTCCATCTGAGTTTGAAGACACTCTCTGTGCTCAAACACCCCCTCTCTCTCTGCAGCAGCAACAGGGTGTACGTGCCATAACCAGCCTGTAACCAGCCTCACCTCTCTGCCATAACCAGCCTCACCTCTCTGTCATAACCAGCCTGTAACCAGCCTCACTTCTCATAACCAGCCTCACTTCTCATAACCAGCCTCACTTCTCATAACCAGCCTCACCTCTCTGTCATAACCAGCCTGTAACCAGCCTCACTTCTCATAACCAGCCTGACTTCTCATAACCAGCCTCACCTCTCTGTCATAACCAGCCTGTAACCAGCCTCACCTCTCTGCCATAACCAGCCTGTAACCAGCCTCACTTCTCATAACCAGCCTCACCTCTCTGTCATAACCAGCCTGTAACCAGCCTCACCTCTCTGCCATAACCAGCCTGTAACCAGCCTCACTTCTCATAACCAGCCTCACCTCTCTGCCATAACCAGCCTGTAACCAGCCTCACCTCTCTGTCATAACCAGCCTGTAACCAGCCTCACCTCTCTGTCATAACCAGCCTGTAACCAGCCTCACCTCTCTTGGCAGGGTCAGCGTGCCGTCGACGTCAAACAGGCAGAGGATGTTTCTGTTTGGGGTGAATCCGTCTGTCAGAGCCATTTCACTTGGTCAGAGTTCCTCTTCGATGTCCAGTAAGCGCCTCGCGGACACGCACCATGCTCGCGCGCGCGCGGCCAACACGAGCGTTACTATGGATACAATAACGCACTAAAACGCACGGATCAAAGTGTGAAAACCGTGTTGTGTAAAGAACAAGCTGCTGCTCGGCTTAAGGACTTGCGGAACGTGCAAGGCTCCTCTCGCGACGTCACGAGCAGCAGCCAATCACAGCAGAGCCCTCCATCATGACGCAGGAAATGGGCGGAGCGGCTTGTTTACGCACAACATGAAAATGCGCGTATTTTATCCACATTTTCCCCCAAATAATCTGTACGTTACGCGAGTATTAAATGCACTACAGTCTTGGCTGTGGCTTTCGTTCTTATGCCATAAATCAATACAATATATATATAATCAATCAAATCCATAGGTGAGGATTTTTGTGAACCGCGTTGAGTGAAGCCACCAGAGCTTTTTGTTGCAACGAGGCTGTTTTCTGCTGCAGCATGAACCAGTCTGAACCAGAATGAAGATTTAAACCAAAAGAAAACACAATATCAACCTAAAGCTGAACTGCAGCATGGTTTTCCTGTTACTGGCACCATGTATCCACTAGAGGGCAGCAGAGGGAAGCTGATGGAACTCACACAAAACAACTTCTTCATATATATGTATGCACTTGCAGACAATATTCAGAGCAAGAAATGTAAGAGATTGTTGTGCTGAAGAAGGTAGAAAGCATGTGTTTCTTACAGAGTTGACCAGTTGACTAGACGTCCAGACACATGGTTCTGGACTAGTCAAATCTCTTCTGACCCACAGGTCCTGGAGGAACAGACTCAAGTTACTGTTCAAACTAGGAATCGAACTTCTGGGCTTTGTAACAACAACTGCACCACCATGTTGTTTTATTTAGTCACATCTGTTCTTGGACTGGGTAAGAGTCTGTATTTACAAAAAGAGAGGACATCTTGATTTGTTAAATGATTCCATTTAGTCTTTTATGATATCTGACTAACAGACAAATTAATACATTAATGACTGGAGTTATTGCTGCTACTTAAAAGAAGTGTGTTTATGATTTAGCAACAAGCCCTTATTGCCTCCATAAATCATTTGATCTTTTTCCGCAATGAAAAGCGATGAAGAATTACTACTTTTGCAACTAGGCTGAGGAAATCTGCCCTACTGCTGTCTAAAGGTGTTTAACTTTTGTACATGCCTAGAATGTTCCACAGTGTGGCATTATCTCCTGGACACAAGCAGCTGACACTGCCAGGCCAAGGACAGTAAAACTACAGTAAAGATATTTTTTGTGAAATCAAAATCTGCCTTTTCTATGTTCATTAAGTAAATATTAAGTATGTCCTTTTTTTAATATAATGATCAATAAATCAATGAGGAAAAGAAATGTCATTCTTTATATGGCCCTATGAAAATGCTACATAGAAATATTGATGTGATACTAGTGGATACTCCAGTGTCTGTACGAGACAAGCTGGGACCACCACATGAACAGTTCATTAGAGCACCTTTAATTAGAGCACCTTTAATTAGAGCACCTTTAACATAGTCAGAGGCCTTTACATCACCTTTCATTAGTGTGCTGTTTGTATAGGTTATCTCCTTATCTGACGACCTGTTTGTTTTAACGTTAAACAGACACAACATAATGTTTCAGTATCGACCTCCGGTTGAGCAACGAGGCCATGGAGACGTTTATTGGTTGGATTAAGTAATACTTAATGCTTATTGTTAATATAGAGGGCACTAATCTTCAAGACACCAATGATTAGCTGCTGAAAGTATTATCTCAGCGACCTCAATTCCCAAACAGGATAAAAATCTATAAATCAACAATGTAATCCAAATGTAAACAGAAGGTGAAGAAACATCCTTTGTGAACTCAGTAGGATTGCATCGACTAAATAAAAGGGAGCACAAAGAACAGTTCAGCAGTAAATGTGGGACAGACCAGTTAGTTATAGATGATCTGTCATTATTTAGATTTTAAACTCATCAATCATCATTAAATGGTTTCAAATCATCAACGATACGCTCGGGTTCTTAATTAGTTTAGAGCAGTGGTTCTAAAATAGGGCTTGTGAGATCATTTCAAGATATAATTTTAAAATGGTGGTTCTATAGCTGATACATTCTAACACACTATTTTACTCAACACAAACTGACACTTGACTAATGTAAAACTGGTAAATAGTTTCTACACATTCTATCCCACCAAACAAAGTAAAAACTAGAAATAAGTGAAAACCTTTCAACTTGAGTCAACATGTTTTGACACTTATTATTACAGATTCATTCTGGAACGGGCGTCATGACCTCTGAGTCGGTTGTGTTCTGGGATGTAAAAGGTTTAGGAGCTGCTGGCATCATCAGCCTCTGGTCCACATGTTCTTTTCTCTACACAAACACAGACGGCCATTAGACACCTGGGACGACACAATAAAACACAAGTTCTGTTCCTTTCAACACATGGCCATTTCCTACTACATCCCCACGTCCCATAAACCATAATGGCCCTAATAGCAGTGCAACCGCGCTATTACAGCATCATAATGGCTTCTACTATTTTATTACCTCTCAGTGGGAAACATTGTGGCTGCTCAGTCGCTCGTTTGGTTGGAGATGTTTAAGTGTCTTTTAGGTGTAGAACTTAGCAAGATTGGAAGATGAGTCCTTTTCTGAAATTGTAAAGATGAAGTTAACTTTGATGTTAAATGTGGCACTTATCAGCAGCAGCAGTGTGAGAAAGACAGTGACGCTTTAGTCATGGGCCGATCAAACAGTTTGAATTGAGTAAGGAAAGAGCTGTTAACACCAACTACAACAACCAATTGTCTATTCATCGTTCACACTAATAACTTGAGAGAAAACATGTATTATAATTGAATAGGTAATGATACTATTGTAGTACTGGTCCTGAAAGTAGCTCACTGGCCGAGATGGTCACACATTCCTAGACAGACAAATTCTGTGTTAAAAAGTGTAGAAATGTATTGTTTTTTTAATCTACGTTGTGTTTATAGCCGACAGTATTTATCTCCACCACGCAGGCCCTTCGTTTTATGGCCTAAGTTGAGCTTTGACCCCTCTTTACTTCTCCGTAGCTTATTTAAAAATACTAAAGTGCAATACAACCTCCTTCTGACGTTAGCGCTGGCATTGGCCTGTGTTCACACCTTTCATTCCTTCAGTTCTAGGATTGTGTCTCGTTCTTTTCACAATCATAGATGTGGTTGTGTAACATGTTCATATGTTTTATGTTTACAAACAGAGTGATCTATGATTAGAAGTGATGCATTGTGGGAGTCTTGGGAGTCCTCCTCCTCTCTTCTCTGTCACTGTAGTTGTTCATTAACATAGGGCAGGTGGATCAGAGCAGATCTGTCAGAGGTGAACGCCAAGACCAGACGCACCGTTGTCTTTCTGCTTTTTATGGTATTTACAAGAAGGGATTTAACTGAAGTGTGTTTTGTTTCGTAGTGAACACTGATTGAGCAGCTGAAATGTGACAGTGGACAAGATCAGAATAAAGTTTTTTTTTAATTATTTATTTTCCTGTCATGTAAAACACAGATGAAGATGTCCATTTCTGAGCGTCTGTTTTACCTGTGGATGCTGGTTGTAGCAGGGACAGCGCACCACATGCTGGAGAAGTGCCTGGTGCATAAATATGTGTACTGGATAAACGTGGTGCTGCTGGAGGACACGGCATACGAGTGGAGTCGACCGTACGTACAAGCCGCAGTGGAACAGGCCATTGAGGAGGACAGGCTGAAGAATGAGGAGAACGGTATGAAAAGCTCCATTGTTCATGTTGTAACGTGTCACATGTCTGCGCTGGTTTGTTCCAATCATAAAAACATATCATTATCCTAAATGTTAACTAGTTTGTTACTTTTGTTCAATTTTGTTATAACGTTGTGAGACATTTGATTTCACACTACGTGTGACATTTTCTTGATATATTTTCCATAACAATAATTGCTTTTTGACACAAAGCTGAGGTAAAGTTAGGACGGCAATGGCACACGTATGTGCACTATTTCACATTCTAATTTCAGCTTCAAGCATTTGGTCATTTGATTGTAAGAAATTATATTTTCTAAAAATATATTATCCATCATGAATCGTGCATGTTAATAATGATTGATTGATTGATTGTGTATATATATATATATATATATATATATATATATATATATATATATATATATACAATCAATTAATCAATCAATCAATATCAATAATTATATATATACTTTTTTTTTTTCCACTTCAGGTATTAACTTTACATTAACAGCCAACTACAAGGGCTTCAGCACCAGTGCGTACAACAGACAGGGCTGTGGCAGCAGCACATGTGAAGGCGTCTCCATCCTCAAGCAGCTGCAGGTGACAACAACATACATTAGAATAACATCAGACGACTCAATGATACAATCTGATTATTGCTGTGTGTTTACATGCACAAAAGAAATCTGTCAGTTATTTAGTGGATTTTTGTCTTGGTGTTCTGTGCTACACACTACAGCACTATGATGTATTGCCGTTGTCAGTTATAGTCAGCATTTGTATCATTATTCAACACAATCTACCCGGTTGTCTAGACTATACAAAAATCAAATAGTACCAGATAAAGGTTTGTTGCATATCATTTTTTGTAGGAAAGCCATAAAATAGGCTGCGTGATGCTGGGGCCGTCCTGCACCTTCGCCACGTTCCAGTTGGTAGAGTAAGTGCCTTCTTTTATCTGCTCCAGTTTAGACATTATCCATCTCCTATGCAAACTCCTTTTATGCCCTTTAGCCAAGAGATGGGCCTGACCCTGAGTATACCGGTCATCTCTGCTGGAAGCTTTGGTCTATCCTGCGACTACAAGCCCAAACTGACCCGGATCCTGCCGCCTGCTCGCAAGCTGTCCGACTTCATGGTCAACTTCATCAACGAGAGCGTGGGAGCATTAAAAGAGAAGTGGAACCGGGTTTACGTGTACAAAAAGCAAAATTCTGACAACGTATCAGAGGACTGCTTCTGGTAAGAACACGATAAGCTGCCACATTAGTCATTATGAATTGAAGTGATTTGTCCGGCGTCTTCCTGCAGGTACATCAACGCACTGGAAGCAGCGTCTGCAAGTTTCGCCTCCAATACCAAAAGAGTAATGCTACGTGACGAGAATGACCTGTTGAGTAAACTCAACAATCCGAAAAGGCACAGTAACAGTGAGTCGCAAAATACATTTAGACTGGTCTGTCTTTGTTGATTTAACCATGTGTTTAGCAGTATATTTAACCGTAGTTATTTCACCCTGAAGGACTGTTTAGCAGCTTTATTACGTGGGTTATTTGGCGCTCAGACGCCGGCGGAAGACATTGCGATCATGGGCACTCCATGATCTATTTGTATTAGATGTCTCCCCCAGGGCCTGGAGACTGGTGGTGGTAGATATGGTGAGAGGGTAGAGAGGATGAGAGGATGAGAGGGATGCAGAGGAGGAGGAGGGGAGGTGGTGGGTCGCAGTATGGTCTGAAGCGGCCGAGCAAACTGAGTGAGGGTTAATATCGGACCGGCTGTGCGCTGGGAGCAGAGGTGCCACGTGCCACGGGGAGGAGGGACTTGGGTGCGTTGATTGAAGATGGGGAGCAGGTGCGAGGGGCGATGTCCCGGGAATCCCCTGTCCTTAGACCCTCCTTCTGTCCTTAGACCCTCCTTCTGTCCTTAGACCCTCCTTCTGTCCTTAGACCCTCCTTCTGTCCTTAGATCCTCCTTCTGTCCTTAGACCCTCCTTCTGTCCTTAGACCCTCCTTCTGTCCTTAGATCCTCCTTCTGTCCTTAGACCCTCCTTCTGTCCTTAGACCCTCCTTCTGTCCTTAGACCCTCCTTCTGTCCTTAGATCCTCCTTCTGTCCTTAGACCCTCCTTCTGTCCTTAGACCCTCCTTCTGTCCTTAGACCCTCCTTCTGTCCTTAGATCCTCCTTCTGTCCTTAGACCCTCCTTCTGTCCTTAGACCCTCCTTCTGTCCTTAGACCCTCCTTCTGTCCTTAGACCCTCCTTCTGTCCTTAGATCCTCCTTCTGTCCTTAGACCCTCCTTCTGTCCTTAGACCCTCCTTCTGTCCTTAGATCCTCCTTCTGTCCTTAGACCCTCCTTCTGTCCTTAGACCCTCCTTCTGTCCTTAGACCCTCCTTCTGTCCTTAGATCCTCCTTCTGTCCTTAGACCCTCCTTCTGTCCTTAGACCCTCCTTCTGTCCTTAGACCCTCCTTCTGTCCTTAGATCCTCCTTCTGTCCTTAGACCCTCCTTCTGTCCTTAGACCCTCCTTCTGTCCTTAGACCCTCCTTCTGTCCTTAGACCCTCCTTCTGTCCTTAGATCCTCCTTCTGTCCTTAGATCCGCCTTCTGTCCTTAGACCCTCCTTCTGTCCTTAGATCCTCCTTCTGTCCTTAGACCCTCCTTCTGTCCTTAGATCCTCCATCTGTCCTTAGATCCTCCTTCTGTTCTTGGCTCCTCCTTCTGTCCTTAGACCCTCCTTCTGTCCTTAGACCCTCCTTCTGTCCTTAGACCCTCCTTCTGTCCTTAGATCCTCCTTCTGTCCTTAGGACTCTCCTTCTCGGCCAGGAAAAACTACAAAAACCTCCATGGGAAAAAGTAGAAACCTGGAGGAGTTCCGCGGTGAAGGAGAGATCTGACTCTCACAGACGGACAGGCTGGACTGGGTGCGATGGTTGAGCTGGGAGCAGGTGGCCTCGATGTAGATGGTGGAGTTAGGTCTTCCAGGCTGAATTTACGCAGGCTTCATTTTTCACATCAATCCAAATAAACTTACATTACCAAATGAACCCCTCCCCTTAAAAAGACTGAATTGGGATACTACTTCCTGTGAGAGATTGGGTGAGTTGGAGGGGTTCCAGACAGGAAGTTGGTTTGGCTGGCAAGTTTATCCAACCTCAATATTTGGCACATCAATCATTTTGTCGGCATTGTGAGCATCAGTGGCAACGTGTTGTATCTCAGAATGGTCTCGGGTGACATTAGTGTGAAAGACGGGTGCCACAGGGACAATAGCGTTGATATAAATGAGAGAAAGTGATAGAATGCAACGTAGAGCATTGAAGTCTTATCATTGTGTGCAGTTTTCATCCTCTGCGGGGGCCCGGACGACATCGCCTGCATCAAGCAGAAGGCTGAATCCATTCACAAAGACGTTATGTTCATTCTCATTGACATATACAAGTGAGTAATGCAACTTTATCCTTTTAAAATGGCAGAACGTACAGAACAAAGCATTTTATTTTACGTTTCACAGTCCCGAGTATTACGACAACAGAACGTCCAGTTATGGTATGGAGGATGTTCTGGTGGTTACTCTACCCGCTCGTAACTATAGCTACGGTAACGTGACCTTCAACAACACGGTAAGAGCCCGTTCGCCATGTTTAGTCCAGTTTCAGGCTCGTTAGTCGCAGTTTGGTTTAGACTCTACGTGTAAAGGTGCACTATGTGACCACCTGCTTGTCTCGCTGTGATTTGGTCTGGAATGATCCACAGTTTGTCGGTGTAATCCCTCATTCGTCCAGGCGTGTTCAATAGTAGAAAAAGCTTCAGTTGTAGTCATCTGGACTCAGTTAGAAAAAATAGACGTTTCGACTCTCATCCAAGAGTCATTGTCAATGACTTGACAATGAGTTGACAATGACTCTTGGATGAGAGTCGAAACGTCTATTTTTTCTAACTGAGTCCAGATGACTACAACTGAAGCTTTTTCTACGATCCACAGTTTGGCATTAAACTCACCTTTACGCAGACGAGCAGGCGACACCAGGTCAGAACTGTGGAGAGGCAAGCGCACTAAGAATACACGTTTTTCAAGGTTTTTCCACCCAAATCAATACAAAGACCTCGGATTTAATAAAAGATACATTTAATGCCATACTGTGGAACATTCTAAGCAAAGCAACAACAGCTTCTTGGAAACGAGCTGGTGGTGGACCCTTCACTGGGAAAGTTACATAGTGCATCTTTAAAACGGTTTGGACAGATTTAGTCTGTGTTTTGTGATGATTTTGTCCTAATATCTTTGTTTATCCCTGGTTTTCTCAAGATTGTTAATATTTGCTGGTTTATACCTTTTTTAATATAATACTTTGCTGTATTAGTGGGTCATATTGACAAAAACAAATATTATAATTATGCATCAGGAATATGTTCAAATGTGCCTGTAAATGTCTTAGCGGAGGTTCAAGTCCAGCACGAACATAAATGAACCACAAAATGAACCACAAAATGACAGAACTATCGCTTTGCGCCCTTGTTTGGGACTTGATGTATCATAGTTCTGTAATTTCACACATCCAAACCAACAACTGCAACATCATAGACTTTTATATGTATCTCCACCTCCACTGTGCACTGACTGTTTTATCTATTCTCTTTCTGGACTTTGGTCTTTTTAATATTCCATAGAATCACTATTAACCTCACAAGCCTCTTCTGTGCTACGTCCTGTGCAGGTCAATGACTATGTAGCAGGTTACCACGACGGGACGCTCCTGTTCGGGAAAGTACTGCGAGACTGGAAGCTCAGTCAGCGGCGAGGGAACGTGCGGCTCAACGACCATCCCTTTGGAAACATCTCCTTTGATGGTATTTATGACCTACGTTCACACAACAGGCAGAGCAAATGTTAACAGAGGTGGGAAAGCTCCATTTCTATAGTGTGTGTTTATCTCCAAAGGAAATAAGTGTGAGATAACAATATGTCCAAAACAACATATGGGCATGAATGTATAGATTTATACATTTCCTCTAGAACTAATCCCAGTATTAAGACATGCATTTGAATGTTTGTTGTATCCAGGCATAGCAGGACACTATGTTCTTGATGAATATGGAGATAGAGATGTCAACTTTTCTCTGCTTTATACTTCCACGCGCACAGGAGAGGTGAAGCGACACTTTTATTCACCTTTTATCCTGCACGTTTGACACGAGTCTTACATCGCTCATTGTACTTGACAGTATACGACACTTTTCACGTTTGACACGTCCAAAAACAAAACAAGAATAATAGATGAATCTCCCGCTCTGCCCTGGACGGGCGGCGTTCTGCCCGACGACGTCCCCGAGATCAAAGACAGTGAGGCGCTGGTTCCATTCTCACCTTTTCTATGCAATTATTGAAACGATGACTTATTAATTTGAGCTTATGATTTCAGTTATAAGTGTTCAGGATATCATTGTAATTGTTTTGAGTCTCAGCGTTGTCGTGGTGACAGCCATTGCACTCATCTTCTACAGGTAAAAAACATCCATTCAATTAACAGTGGAATATTTCAACCAATATTAGATTCAACTCATTAAACTCCTTTAAATAAGCAAATATTTGACATTTGATGAAAGTAATTCGACAAGTAATATGTTGTACTATCAGTAATAATTAAATACATGCATTAAAATAGTGTAATTTGGTTTTGATTCATTTATTGTCTGACATGATTTAGGCAGAACAGAAAAGAGCGTCTGATGCAGAAGAAGTGGTCGCACATAGAGCCTCATCTGATTGGTCCGCTGGATGAAAAAGAAGTTTCTCTAAAGGTACAAAAGTCCTCGTTTAACATTATATATCATACTTTGTTGATTTTTGACAGTGTTTTTATGATAGATCGACGATGACAAGAGAAAGGACAGTATATTCCTCATTCATCGAGGCCGATATGACAAGAAGGTAATGTGGGATTATCACGAATTAATACAAAGATGAAGTGTTTTTGTTTCTTTTTTAGCCGGTCATTTTGAAAGAGTTGAAACATTCAGACGGTGATTTTACTGAAGAGCAGAAAATTGAGCTCAACACGGCAAGTGAAGATTGAGATGTATTTAATTTAAATAGTTTGTATGTCATTATTTATGTAACTATATAATTGTATACTCACTACTTTAAATATCACAATTATGATTTGGATCTGGCTGTCAAGTGTTAACATATTGTTTTATTCTAAATGATAGTTACTGCGCATTGACTACTACAACTTGACCAAGTTCTACGGAACAGTTCAGTTTGAATACGGCGTGTTTGGTGTTTTTGAGCTTTGCCAGAGAGGATCCCTCAGGGTAATACACACATACTACACACTACAAACATACTACACACACATACACACACACACACACAGACACACACATACACACACACATACACACACACACATACACACACACACACACACACACACACACACATACACACACACATACACACACACACACACATACACACACACATACACACACACACATACACACACACACATACACACACACACACACACACACACACACACACACTACACACTACAAACATACTACACACACACACACACACACACACTACACACTACAAACATACTACACACACACACACACACACACACACACATACACACATACACACACACATACACACACACACACTACACACTACAAACATACTACACACACACACACACACACACACACACACACACATACACACACACACACACACACACACACACACTACACACTACAAACATACTACACACACACACACACACACACACTACACACTACAAACATACTACACACACACACACACACACACACACACACATACACACATACACACACACATACACACACACACACTACACACTACAAACATACTACACACACACACACACACACACACACACACAGACACACACACACTACACACTACAAACATACTACACACACACACTACACACACATACACACACACATACACACACACACATACACACACACACACACACACACACATACACACACACACACACACACACACACACATACACACACACACATACACACACACACACACACACACATACACAGACACACACACTGTATATCACTAACTGGCTGTATACTTTCAGAATAGTTTTGTTATATGTGGAAACCATGACGTGTGAAATGTTTTTTCTGGCCTCTTTGCGGCTCTTACAGTGACTTTACAGTTTGAGTGATAAGGCACAGATCATTAAAGTGCGGCAGTGGCGTATATTGGAGTAAACACATGTAATCACACACACATTAACTTCACACCGGGGTCATAAGTCTTGTTGTTTTCATAGTACATTCTGAACGACAAGATCTCCTATCCCGACGAGACGTTCATGGACATGGAGTTCAAGATATCCGTCATGTACGACATCGCTAAGGTACACTTATTAGTCACTTGTGCATTCATTCACTTCATCCTATTGTGGCCACTGAGGGTTGTGTCCTACAGGGTATGTCCTACCTCCAGTCCAGTAGCATCGGAGCTCACGGTCGACTTAAGTCCACTAACTGTGTGGTGGACAATCGCATGGTGGTCAAGATCACTGACTTTGGCTGTCACACTATTCTCAACCCCGGCAGAGGTAACGGACCGGTTTTGCCTCTTCTAGATAAGTAAGAAAATGTAGCACGTCTTTAGCATTTGCCCTCCTCAGACTTGTGGACGGCCCCAGAACACCTGCGTAAAAATGGCATATCTCAAAAAGGCGACGTGTACAGCTACGCCATCATCGCACACGAGATCATCATGAGAAAGGCTCCGTTCTACACACGGTCCTGCTCAGACCATTCAGGTGAACAGTCATTCGTCTGTATTTCCTCACGAGCTTTTCTGAGCGGCTAATCGTGATGCTTTTCATGTGTACACAGAAATACTCTACAGAGTGCAGTATCCGAGTTTATCTGGAGTCTTCAGACCTGATCTCAGCTTTGAAGGTGCATCTGAGAGAGAGACTGAGGTAGGAAGAGACACAAAGTCCTGGACCAGGAAATAGTCTCAATCTCTTGTGTTCATTTCCACAGCTGTACGCTTTAATAAAGAACTGCTGGGATGAAGACCCAGAACGCAGACCAGATTTCAAGAGAATAGAGCTAACCCTTGGTAAGATCTTTAGGTAAGTCATCATCTTATATAATTAGCGCTGGGTCATTTTGATTCACCTTGAAGCTTTTGAATACATAGTACTTCTCAGAGAAGTAGGCCGCCATACTTGGTCTATAAAGTGAGAAAAACCTCAATGACAATATGACATGGTTTGAACATTTGCGTTTCTACACCTACTAAACCTTTGGATATGATGTTTGCGAATGCCAAGATCTGTGCATTATTCACTGTTTTGTTTAGTAAATTGCATTAAACAATAAAAGAAATGTTATGTTCAAACAGTAGTGAGTTATTATTATTACCTTTGCCTTTAATCACATGGATTTTCAGTCGTATGTTTTGCGACTTGAATAGATTTGTCTTTTTTCCAGCGCCCTCCACAACGAGGCCAGTGAGACGTACATGGACAACCTGATCCGCCGCCTGCAGATGTACTCCAGGACCCTGGAGCGCCTGGTGGAGGACAGGACAGCTCTGTATAAAGCTGAGAGAGACCGAGCAGACCACCTTAACTTCATGCTCCTGCCTGGGTAAAGTCTCCTGAGGCTTTATTTATGTGACTTATTCTCCATCATTGAAAACCTTCTTGTCCTTTCAGCCCTGCTGTGCGTTCCCTGAAGGAGACGGGCCGAGTGGAGCCAGAGCTGTTTGAGGAGGTGACCATTTACTTCAGTGACATTGTGGGTTTCACCACTCTGTGCCACTACAGCACCCCCATGGAGGTGGTGGACATGCTCAACGACATTTACAAGAACTTTGACAGCATCCTCGACCACCACGATGTCTATAAGGTACTCCGGGCTGAAACCTCAGAGTAATGATGTTACTGACATGTAAAAGTATCTCAGAGTAGTTTTCTCTTGCCATATTTTGTACATCTACTAAGTATAATTTCAAGAAATGGTACAACTACTCGAGTAAAAGGTTTGGTTATTCTCACCAGTATAAGTAAGTCGGTAAGTGACAATAGTGTTACGTTGACAGTGTTGAAGAACTTTTGTGTTTCAAGAACTTTTTACACTCACTTCTTTTGAAAAATATCAAACTTTTTGTGCAATGACCTTTCCCTCTGGTGCTGTTATTTCCAGGTGGAGACAATAGGAGACGCGTACATGGTGGCATCAGGTTTACCCAACCGCAACGGGGACAGTCATGCAGTGGACATTGCCCACATGGCCCTGGACATACTGTCCTTTGTAGGGACCTACCAGCTGGAACACTTACCTGGTATTCCACTGTGGATTCGAATTGGTGTTCATTCAGGTAAGGAAACATAAAAAATAATTCATGTTTTTAGGTTTATAGATTTCCAGGTCGAGTGAGTTTAGTGCATTTTCTTTCATGAATAATGTGATCAAACTGCCCGTCTTATATAGAAATGTGCGCTTGTGCGTAGGACCCTGTGCTGCCGGGGTCGTGGGGAACAAGATGCCTCGTTACTGTTTATTTGGAGACACAGTGAACACTGCGTCCAGGATGGAGTCTACAGGCCTGCGTAAGGAAACACCCTTTCATTTAAAGACATAAAGGTGATTGACCTGTTCAATGTGGTCTTACAGCTTTGAGGATACACGTGAGCAAGTCCACCATCAACATCCTGAAGAGGACTGACTGCCAGTTTGAGTACGAGCAAAGAGGAGAGACTTACCTCAAGGTGAGACATTCAGAGACTTGTCTCTCTGTCCAGACATTTAAGCCTTTGTTTCTTTTAGGGAAAAGGCAAAGAGATGACCTACTGGCTGACCGGTGTATCTGGACACAAGTACAACCTGCCCACGCCTCCAACTGCGTGAGTCACACTTCAGAAGTATTCACATATATCTCATTTCAGAAGATACTATTGTATGTTATCAACAAGTGAGTTTCATGATATGAATTTTGATCAAGGTGACGATTCCCACTAATGTGAGTATTATTACAAGTTTGTGATATATTTGCATGTTTTCTTTTTCTCCTTTGTCCACATATGATGCACAGTGAGAACTTCCAGCGACTTCAGCAGGACTTGGCTGAAAAGATCCAAGTCAGTTTAGCCGAGCGTGCGGCGTTTACCGAGGGTTTCGAGAAGAGGAAAACCTTGTCCACTAAAATACGCCGGCGAGAGACAAGCAGCAGCACACAGAGTGACCCCCCAGACTACTTTCACCTGGCGGTCACCGACGACCCCAGCACCTACCTGTGAGCCCCTGACCCCAGCACCTACCTGTGAACCCCCTGACCCCAGCACCTACCTGTGAACCCCCTGACCCCAGCACCTACCTGTGAACCCCCTGACCCCAGCACCTACCTGTGACCCCCCTTACCCCAGCACCTACCTGTGACCCCCTGACCCCAGCACCTACCTGTGACCCCCTGACCCCAGCACCTACCTGTGACCCCCCTGACTCCAGCACCTACCTGTGACCCCCTGACCCCAGCACCTACCTGTGAGCCCCTGACCCCAGCACCTACCTGTGACCCCCCTGACCCCAGCACCTACCTGTGACCCCCTGACCCCAGCACCTACCTGTGACCCCCTGACCCCAGCACCTACCTGTGACCCCCCTCACCTACCTGTGACCCCCCTGACCCCAGCACCTACCTGTGACCCCCTGACCCCAGCACCTACCTGTGACCCCCCTCACCTACCTGTGACCCCCCTGACCCCAGCACCTACCTGTGACCCCCTGACCCCAGCACCTACCTGTGACCCCCCTCACCTACCTGTGACCCCCCTGACCCCAGCACCTACCTGTGACCCCCTGACCCCAGCACCTACCTGTGACCCCCTGACCCCAGCACCTACCTGTGAGCCCCCTCACCTACCTGTGACCCCCCTGACCCCAGCACCTACCTGTGAGCCCCTGACCCCAGCACCTACCTGTGAACCCCCTGACCCCAGCACCTACCTGTGAACCCCCTGACCCCAGCACCTACCTGTGAACCCCCTGACCCCAGCACCTACCTGTGACCCCCCTGACCCCAGCACCTACCTGTGACCCCCTGACCCCAGCACCTACCTGTGACCCCCTGACCCCAGCACCTACCTGTGACCCCCCTGACTCCAGCACCTACCTGTGACCCCCTGACCCCAGCACCTACCTGTGAGCCCCTGACCCCAGCACCTACCTGTGACCCCCCTGACCCCAGCACCTACCTGTGACCCCCTGACCCCAGCACCTACCTGTGACCCCCTGACCCCAGCACCTACCTGTGACCCCCCTCACCTACCTGTGACCCCCCTGACCCCAGCACCTACCTGTGACCCCCTGACCCCAGCACCTACCTGTGACCCCCCTCACCTACCTGTGACCCCCCTGACCCCAGCACCTACCTGTGACCCCCTGACCCCAGCACCTACCCGTGACCCCCTGCTGACCTCTACAACAGAGACGTGCTCTTCACCTTGTTCCACGTGAACTTCCGGTGTTTTGGCTTTTCTGGTTAAGTGAGGATCTCTTCATTTGTAACGAGGTTTCAAACATGGCACGCTGCATAAGTGTGGGTTTATTAGAGTTTATTAGGGTTATGTGGGGCACGTCCTATATTAGGCATTTAACGATTCTATAATCAAATATCTTAATTCATTCATTAATTACAAATTAATTTTGTTCGTGAAAGTTTTGTGAGAATGTAATTGTGACATTGACCCCTTTTCTACCAAATGTGGTTTATGAAGATTTATTGACCAAATGATGAAACAGATAAATATGAATTTGGAATATGTAAATTAGTCTATTACAGATGGAGACGCTCAACATGATCGTTCTAGATCCTTCTAGTTGTGTCAGAGTTCATTCTAAGCCTGTGAAATGCATTCATACGACCAGAAGCTGTCATCCTGAGGAGATCGGCCTGCGTGGAGCGCCTGTGTGTCTGTGTCGCCTCTAGGGGTCACTCAGGGGTCACTCAGGGGTCACTCAGGGGTCACTCAGGGGTCACTCTGGGAAAGACTGCTGCAGCTCGGTCCACACGCTGGGCAGAGCTTCAGGTTCAGTGATCTGTGTTCTCTTTGGTGGTGCAAAGAGACGGCCCTGGATCCAAGTTTTGTTAAAGACTTGAAAAGTTGAAAAAAGGTCCTTTGCTTTAGTTTGCATGAGGCAGTTTTAATCACGTCTTAGAAACGGGCACAGAATTCTTATTTATGGGAGAGAAAAGTTGGCTTCCACGAGCATGTCTCTCTGGAATGTTCTTTGTTCCGTAGGTTAGCTTAGCATTGCTAGGCCAGAGATGATCATCCTGTGTGGTGGACCTCCTGATGAAACTGAGGTTAGTTTTGATGTTAAACCAATCGCCATGCACGCTGAGTCATCTGGAATTTATCTGATATAGCCACTTTGAACATTAGGCCACATAGTTACAAAGGTATTGTATAGTTAAGTCACAAAACAGTTAAATGAACATGTAGAACACATTAACGTTATGTACAATCAGATGATTGTTCACTAAAACCGCAGTCTTTTTAGTGTTTTAGCTTTTGTCTTGGGAGAGAAAATGACTCTTGAGTTCATTTTAATCCCAAAGTAGCCATTTGATGGAAAAATGTTCCAACGTTCCAAGCGTGAAGTCTCTCTGTCTGCAGAGACGTCATGAATCTCCAATACCATAGTACAACCTTACTCCTGCATTCCTGTCACCATGGCAACATTCAGAGGTCATCTGCGGGTCACGACATGTGCACCAACAAGTCCACTTGAAAACTACTTTGTTGTCAGAATATAACTTAATTATCAAGACAAAAACGTTGTTAATAGATGATGTAAATATCAAAAGTAATGACAGTTATGAGATGTAAGATAAAGATGTGAATGAAAACATATACAGTCCAGGTTTCAGTACAGGCCCAGCTCAGTCCATCTCTTTGGAAATGTTTTGTTTAGTTGAGAACTCATTGATTGAGAATTTTTAACAAAATGTGTTTACCATGTAAATAACCCTTCAGTTTATATCCACTTATATCCAGACAATGTATAATGTGAGATGAGAATCAATAAATCTGAGAATATTTCTCTTTTACTGTCGAGCTGTTTAATTTCTTTCACTTGTTTTAAATGAGGTCCAAAATTATACTATTATTATTGTTTGTGACTGATCTCTGGTGAGGAATGGCCCGGTACAGACCATGACACTTGCATTGCGAGTACATGAACTCCTTAGAGAGTTTTGGTGGTCACCAGCTCTGTGGCAGGAAGTGGAACAGTCTCCTGCCTCACAGCGCGGCCTTTGACCCCACTCCAGTCCAAACTGTCAGAGCCCCTTCCCTCGTGCCACACGGGGGCGCTGTGGAGCCCAGCATGCAGGTGCTGACAGGTGCAGTGGTCCTCAGATGGGGGCAGACCATGGGGCAGACACTGAGCAGTGGCAGGTGGCTGTGGTGGCTGTGGTGGCTGTGGTGGCTCAGGTGGCTCAGGTGGCTCAGGTGGCTCAGGTGGCTCAGGTGGCTCAGGTGGCTCAGGTGGCTCTGCTCGCTCTTCCCCTGGAGCAAACAAACAGAATTGTGAAAATGGTGTTACAAAATTAGAAATTGAGTGTCTCACCGATGACAAAAAGGTCTTATCAATAGGACTATCCTTTATGTAACGCAAAATCTTCTCATATAATAACATATATATATATATATATATATATATATATATATATATATATATATATATATATGTTATATATGTTATATATGTTATATATATATACAGATGTCTTGGCATTACAAGTGAAGATACGAGATGCTGTATCTTGATACTTTTAAACACTGGTCATGCATTAGACACTAAAGCTTAATCT
Source organism: Eucyclogobius newberryi (assembly GCF_026437365.1). Lineage (NCBI taxonomy): Eukaryota > Metazoa > Chordata > Actinopteri > Gobiiformes > Gobiidae > Eucyclogobius > Eucyclogobius newberryi. Next base: position 34,531,505 of record NW_027315757.1, on the reverse strand, counting down.
GCGGAGCTGAAAAGTTCACTTATTCATAAGTTAATTTTAGTCTGGTATTAAGATATTAAGGACATTGTGAGTATAAAATGTCAATAGATTTATGTATAATCAATATTATATATTCATATATGCACAGCCCAGGATCGCTACAGGCTCATGCTCATCTGAAGTCCCTGTGCACTGCAGTGATCATGTTGTAATGCAATAAATTAAATGTGAAAAGTCTCAACTCATTTGATGTCGACTGAATCTAAACTGAGCTTGAAATTTGACGGTTATAATTGAATAATTAAATATGTATTTTTAAATGACAGTGGTCTGTCCAGCTCAACGCCTAAATATTTAAAGGAATCCTTGCAAATTCTCTACCTTAATGACAATTTCAGGTAACAAAGAAGATCATTCCTTATGGAGAAATACATGCTGCAGAATACATTGTATAGTGAGTGTAGTATATAAAGTATAGTATAGTGAGCCAGCCCTAGTCACTAAGCTTGGCCAAGTGAAAATCAAGTTGTTTTAAAAAGATTGACCAGGACAGATATCCCGACTATCCATTTAAAATAAATAAACTGAAAATGCAATAATACTAACGAGGAATTGATTAGTACTTGATTAGAATTGAATCCATCGTGCTGTGTATCTTGACCATTGTGAGATGGAGTTTTGGTTGTTGGAAAGACACTGTAAAAGATTTATTTTAATAGATTTTTACAGAGCAGGAAGGGCATCTTAAAAATCCACCTATTGTCTAAATACTCTGTTCTTTCTCTTCTGCTTCTGTTTCCTTCATGTTAAATGTTTTACACGTCCTCCCACACCAGCAGCTGCACAGCTGAAACTGGACCTCTGGGACTTGTGGGCCTCTGGCTGCTAAACTTATCTGCCAGCATTTTGCTTCCTTATAACTCTACAAAGGTATCATATTGTAGGTTGGCCTGTATACATGTTTGCATTATTTGTATTATAACGTCTCTAAGAGTCGTTCATTCACAATGTGCTCTGTGGTTTTGCCATTGTAATAAGCATATTAAAACATGAAAAATGACTAATATATAGCCCAGGCCAGTGCACACTGTGTCCTTGGGCAAGACACGTTGCCTACATTTGAATATAGTGTGTAAGTGATTGATTAGTGGGGACAGAGTGGCAGCTTCACTGTCATTCTACCTCAGTCCAGCTGTAGCTCCAGTGAGTGAATAATGCACTAAACCACTGCAACTTTGAGCGTCTGGAAAACGTTAGAGGACAAACTTGTTATTAAGTTAATTTAGCAAATAAGTAAATCAATAATATAATACAATACAGAAATAATAAAACTGAATATGTTTTAAAATAATGGCTTCTTTGAAGAGAGGAATAAAGTGTGTTTACTGGCAGGTTGTTTCTTACCGGTGTAACTCACGGTGTGTCTTCTGTATATGACCAGCCAAAGGGCCAGAGCCAACATGGAGCCCAGAGTGACCAGCATCACAAAGCTCCACAGGGCCGGGCTGAACGCTGCCACTGTCTGGTCAGAGGGAACCAGAGCTCGTGGGTGTGGCATGATGGGCGTTGGAGGTCTTGGCCTAATGTCCAGGGGAAGGCCTGTTTGAACCAGGCTGGCCCCTTTCTGTCCAGTAGCATACTTCCTCTTGGACATTGCAGATGATAATGTTGTTACAGGTTAGAACTCTACATAGCAGCCTTTCGGTGATGAGAACAGAGAGTAAACTGTTAAAACAAGTTTCAGTTCCTATGAAGAGAGGAAATGGCAGTGTCCCCTGGGATTCCTAAGAGAGAAGAGCAGTTCGACCTCAAAAGCCTCTTAACTTTATGTCTCTAAAGTGCTTTGACTGATCATCCCTTTTAGACATGAAAGATCTTTTTATTGCACTTTAGAAACATTGTTTAACAACCCAACAATGCCAAGAGGTGTCGGGCACAATGCTCCATGAAGTATACAGTGTAAATAAAAGATAGCATCATGTGTTTAATTTGCAGAAACTTGAAGATGGGGGGTGCCCACAGTGGCATTGGCATGTTATGTGTGTAATGTTTGAATTTGAATATGGGGAAATTCCCATCAGACATAATGGTGACGATAATAATATCAAGCTGTAAACACTAGGTTTCCAAAAAAGTACATCGCTGAATGCTGAGTTTTTAATTGTGATCAGAATGACATAAGAGTACAGTTTTTACAGTTAATAACAGACATTTGTGGTATTTATCAAAACATAGTCAAAACCTAGATGTTTTAGGTGTATTTTAATACTTTACTAATAAATTAAAGGCAATACAACATTCACAACATCAATGAACTGATTGTTATTTTAATTAATCCATATTGCATTTAACCAGTACCGTAGCTAAAACCTGAATTTCCTTTAGGATCTAATGTGCATAATGTGCCAAACCACAGTAGACCAAGAACCCTGAGAAACATCATCAATTATAAAAACATTGAACATGATCATCATTTATAAATAATATAACATATACACAACATCCTCCAATTCAAACCCGTTCTCATTTGGAAATCAAATACTTAAACAACACGTCGGATTTGGCAGAAACATTTAGCTCTTGTACACATTTAATCAGACTGAAGAACACATGGACTAGTGCCAGTATCACCTGTCAGTCAAGTCTCACGGGCTGAAGAGACGAGGCGTCATCGGGACAAAGCTGTAGTTGTAGACGCTCGGCAGTCCCACGTGGCTGATGTTCATGAACTTGTCCCACCTGAAGACCGGCAGTCCCCCCTGTGAGGTCGGCCCGTTCACAGCCTCCGCTCTGAAGTCCGCAGCCATGTGGAAGTCCGTCACCTGCACAGATCATAATCACAGTCGCTGAATATGATGGAACGACGACTCAATTTGGCCTATTCTGAAATTTGACCTACGTCTTTTCACATGAAAATACTAAAATACAAGTTTATGTGCTTCCTAAAACATCTCCTTGACTTCCACCTTTACTGACCTTAGTGTCATAGCAGCCTCCTGGAGAGGGGTTCACTGCCTTCAGGTCATTGCGGCAGCAGATGGACTTACAAGGGTCCTTCTTGGAGTACGGATCCTTCTTGTAATCTGCAAACACGCAAAATGTATGACTGTTTCCATTTTTCAAACCTGATTTACACGTCTTCTATATATCCTGAGCCGCATTAAGCCAATATCTTCACGACGCCTTCGCTGTCCATTCAAACCATCTCAATGTGCAGTTCATATCTAACTCTCCATAAATACAAACAAAAAGGGAGGACAACGCTGATATTCAATAATTCAGTGTCAAAAGAGTCACGTGCCATTATATCTCATGATTTCCTTGAGTGATTTCAGGTCGGTCACCGCAGCCTGGTCCCGTCTGAAGATCTTGGCCCTGGGGCAGAGGTCATAAGAGAAGTCCTCTCCAAACTCCTGCCACATCTGCCTGTACCCGCTCAGATTGTAAATGTTCTCGTGGAAGGGAATGTTGTAGGACGGCCAGTAACCTGCAAAACACAAGACGAGTTCAACATATTTGTGCTCGGATCATCATATATGTGTGAGGAAGTGCGTTTTATTGAACACGATACATATATTACTGTATTGTCAGTGCAGTTTTAGGCCTGTCACCATAACACATGTTGATGTACAATATATTGTTCCAGAAAATATCACGATAATATTGAAACTACTTTATTCCACTGATCAATAACTCGTGAACCCCAGTAAACCCTTTTCCAAATGTGAAAATCATGAAATGTAACAAATAAAAAGCAGAACGGAACACGTAGAATAATCTATGAGTCGTTTCTTTTATGTATTCAACTCTCCACAGCTCAACATTTGAATATATCGCCAAAAAATAACTAAACGTTTCTTGTTACTGCAAAGGAATACAAACGATAAATATTGAGCCCCAAAAACATCGCTTCAGTTTTAATTTACAGAACATCAGTTGGTGAAGTAATTATCATGACAGGCCTAAATACAGGCTCAGAGAATATAAGCTCACATGCATTTTTATTTGTATGTTTCCCACAAGTAGAGCGGTATTTGAAGTCTTTTTTTACCCAGTCTCAGAGCTTGAGTTTGGTCCGATGACTGCACTAACCCTGGGATCTGCTCCACCACAGTCAGAGCGCCGTCCTCCACACTGTGTCCCAGCTTCACTTTACTCCTGTCCAGCACCATGTACTGGTTGTTGTACGTGCCTAAAGGGAACAGAGGAAATGTAGTGTCCCCATAGAACGGCGGTTTACAGATCACGCAGGTCTTACCAGAGTTATATTTAGTGAAGACGTCTGCCCACTCCTGCCCTGTCGTGGCCAGGCTGTGGGCCAGTCGCACCCTCTGCCACGCCAGCAGACTCTCAGGGGTGATCACATTAAAGAGAGTGGAGTTGAAGACGTTGTTCGTGGTCTGGGTCATCATCAGGCCACTGCCCAAAAGGTAGAAGTCGTCCAAAGACACCAGGAATCCTGCAGGACGTCCACATACAACACGAGGGACATTCATGAGCTGAATCTGTATTGAAGGATTTGTTCAATTATAATGATCTATTGCTATAATAATCTATTTTTTAATTGATGAATCATGAGCATAGATTTCATGTGTATTCTCTTGTGGGATTTGTGCTTGAAGAGTGGGTGCTGCTTGAAGAGTGGGTGCTGCTTGAAGAGTGGGTGCTGCTTGAAGAGTGGGTGCTGCTTGCAGAGTGGGTGCTGCTTGAAGAGTGGGTGCTGCTTGAAGAGTGGGTGCTGCTTGAAGAGTGGGTGCTGCTTGAAGAGTGGGTGCTGCTTGAAGAGTGGGTGCTGCTTGAAGAGTGGGTGCTGCTTGAAGAGTGGGTGCTGCTTGAAGAGTGGGTGCTGCTTGAGGAGTGGGTGCTGCTTGAAGAGTGGGTGCTGCTTGAAGAGTGGGTGCTGCTTGAGGAGTGGGTGCTGCTTGAAGAGTGGGTGCTGCTTGAAGAGTGTTTGCTGCTAGAAGAGTGGGTGCTGCTTGAAGAGTGGGTGCTGCTTGAAGAGTGGGTGCTGCTTGAAGAGTGGGTGCTGCTTGAAGAGTGGGTGCTGCTTGAAGAGTGGGTGCTGCTTGCAGAGTGGGTGCTGCTTGAAGAGTGGGTGCTGCTTGAAGAGTGGGTGCTGCTTGAAGAGTGGGTGCTGCTTGAAGAGTGGGTGCTGCTTGAAGAGTGGGTGCTGCTTGAAGAGTGTTTGCTGCTTGAAGAGTGGGTGCTGCTTGAAGAGTGTTTGCTGCTAGAAGAGTGGGTGCTGCTAGAAGAGTGGGTGCTGCTTGAAGAGTGGGTGCTGCTTGAAGAGTGGGTGCTGCTTGAAGAGTGTTTGCTGCTAGAAGAGTGGGTGCTGCTAGAAGAGTGGGTGCTGCTTGAAGAGTGGGTGCTGCTTGAAGAGTGGGTGCTGCTTGAAGAGTGGGTGCTGCTTGAAGAGTGTTTGCTGCTAGAAGAGTGGGTGCTGCTAGAAGAGTGGGTGCTGCTTGAAGAGTGGGTGCTGCTTGAAGAGTGGGTGCTGCTTGAAGAGTGGGTGCTGCTTGAAGAGTGTTTGCTGCTAGAAGAGTGGGTGCTGCTTGAAGAGTGGGTGCTGCTTGAAGAGTGGGTGCTGCTTGAAGAGTGGGTGCTGCTTGAAGAGTGGGTGCTGCTTGAAGAGTGGGTGCTGCTTGCAGAGTGGGTGCTGCTTGAAGAGTGGGTGCTGCTTGAAGAGTGGGTGCTGCTTGAAGAGTGGGTGCTGCTTGCAGAGTAGGTGCTGCTTGAAGAGTGTTTGCTGCTAGAAGAGTGGGTGCTGCTTGAAGAGTGGGTGCTGCTTGCAGAGTGGGTGCTGCTTGAAGAGTGGGTGCTGCTTGAAGAGTGGGTGCTGCTTGCAGAGTGGGTGCTGCTTGCAGAGTGGGTGCTGCTTGAAGAGTGGGTGCTGCTTGAAGAGTGGGTGCTGCTTGAAGAGTGGGTGCTGCTTGAAGAGTGGGTGCTGCTTGAAGAGTGGGTGCTGCTTGAAGAGTGGGTGCTGCTTGCAGAGTGGGTGCTGCTTGAAGAGTGGGTGTTGCTTGCAGAGTGGGTGCTGCTTGCAGAGTGGGTGCTGCTTGCAGAGTGGGTGCTGCTTGCCTGGGTAGCTGCTAAAGGAGAGTTTTCCCGTTGCTGTATGTGGCTCTGCGACGTAGAAGTCCCAGTGCTTGTAGATCCGCATCGTGGCAGCGTAAGTGTACCAACTCGAATGGGCAAACAGAAGGTTCTCAAAACCAGGAAGAATCTGAGGATTTAAGCATGAACTCATTCAGTGACTCTTCAATGCTCTGGATTGAATATTGTATTAAGTCAAATGTGTCAAATAGATCAGCATTTTTCTAGTATGTGGCCATTACTGTGCAATTCATGTGCAATTACTGTCGATATCATATGCAATGGTATTTATTTATTTATGGGAGGTTTTGTCTATAAGAGATCTTCTACTGACAGTGTTTTTCAAACTTCCAATAAGTGATCTGTTCTTTTCTTCTGTATCTACCTCTGTATCAAACTGCGTTGCAACAATGAAATTTCCCCATGTGTGGACAATAAAGTATTATCTTATCTTATCTTTGGAATCAGACTTTCTGAAGTAGTGACAGAAACAGTCTGATAAAAAATCATTTTGCACTTAGTTTTAGGCTTTTTTGGAGTATAGATGGAATTGAAATGACATATAATTCTCAAGATTATTTCTGTTTGTTCTTATGATTATATTGTGACCTGAATCATCACAATTATTGATTAACCACGGCATCTTGAGCTCTCTAGTATAAAAACAGTTGCAGTTGAAGCTTTTTCGTTGTTGCATTCCTTCCTGACCTTGATGAGGGCGGAGCAGTGCCCCATCCCAGGAAGTTTGAAGTCCCGGAGCGGAGGGTGGGAAGGGTTCAGGGCTGGGATCAGATCCAGCAGATCTCCAACTGAGTTCAGGAACTGCACGTCAAACTTTGAGAGTGGCTTTGGGAAAAACAGCAGATAAACACCTGTGAGACCAACTGTGCAACTGTGCAGCTGTGCAGCTGTGCAACTGTCCAACTGTGCAACTGTCCAACTGTGCAGCTGTGCAGCTGTGCAGCTGTGCAGCTGTGCAACTGTCCAACTGTGCAGCTGTGCAACTGTGCAGCTGTGCAACTGTCCAACTGTCCAACTGTCCAACTGTCCAACTGCGCAACTGTCCAACTGTCCAACTGTCCAACTGTCCAACTGTCCAACTGTGCAACTGTCCAACTGTCCAACTGTCCAACTGTCCAACTGCGCAACTGTCCAACTGTCCAACTGTCCAACTGTCCAACTGCGCAACTGTCCAACTGTGCAACTGTACAACTGTGCAACTGTACAACTGTCCAACTGTGCAACTGTACAACTGTCCAACTGTCCAACTGTCCAACTGTACAACTGTCCAACTGTCCAACTGTCCAACTGTCCAACTGTCCAACTGTGCAGCTGTGCAACTGTGCAACTGTGTAACTGTACAACTGTACAACTGTCCAACTGTGCAACTGTCCAACTGTACAACTGTGTAACTGTGCAACTGTGCAACTGTGCAACTGTCCAACTGTACAACTGTGTAACTGTGCAACTGTGCAACTGTGCAACTGTCCAACTGTCCAACTGTACAACTGTGTAACTGTGCAACTGTGCAACTGTGCAACTGTCCAACTGTCCAACTGTACAACTGTGTAACTGTGCAACTGTGCAACTGTCCAACTGTACAACTGTGTAACTGTACAACTGTACAACTGTCCAACTGTGCAACTGTCCAACTGTACAACTGTGTAACTGTGCAACTGTGCAACTGTGCAACTGTCCAACTGTACAACTGTGTAACTGTACAACTGTACAACTGTCCAACTGTGCAACTGTCCAACTGTACAACTGTGTAACTGTGCAACTGTGCAACTGTCCAACTGTACAACTGTGTAACTGTACAACTGTACAACTGTCCAACTGTCCAACTGTCCAACTGTACAACTGTGCAACTGTGCAGCTGTACAACTGTCCAACTGTACAACTGTGTAACTGTGCAACTGTGCAACTGTCCAACTGTACAACTGTGTAACTGTACAACTGTACAACTGTCCAACTGTCCAACTGTCCAACTGTACAACTGTGCAACTGTGCAGCTGTACAACTGTCCAACTGTCCAACTGTCCAACTGTCCAACTGTCCAACTGTCCAACTGTACAACATACTTACAAGACTATGAGCTCTTTAGTGTAGTCGATCCACGATGGGACAGGGTCAGACATGCACCAGATTGTGTTGGTTCATTAAAACATGTCCATTCAACACACAATTTTTGATAATTGGATCATAAACTAATTCATATTTATTTACAAATACCATGAATTCAATTATCATCACAATATGAACTTCCAGAACAATGATACATGATCACAGGATCGCCACGGCTGTAACTTCCTTATTACACTCTATTTTTACAGCAAAGTACTTTGTACTATGTTTGTATCTTTTACATTTGACTGTAAGAGTATAAAACAAACCTTTTTTCCATGTTTCTTGGCCCAGTCAGTAACTCCAGCCTGTAATCCGTCCATCTGTGCCACGATGAAGCCTGCGTGTGCCCACAGAGGGTCACTCTGACTCTGCTTCACTTGTGATCTGACCCATGAGTCCTGTTTCCTACATGTACAAGTACAAGTTCAATATACTTCATGCAGAACTCATTTGATCAAAAAGAATCTCAAAGAAGCAAAAAGGGCAACAGAGAATCTTACTCAATGAAAGTTTTAACAAGGCTGAGAGTCTTATTGTCGCGGATTAACTGTGGCAGCATGTTGGTGTAGTGGTCCAGCATCTGCCTGAGAATATAAAGCACAAACAGTAAATTGTAATAAACCGTTTGCCTTTTATAATATGTTGTTCATTCATCCGCGGAACATGTCCAAACTCCTTTAACATATAGAGTTTAGGACTGTGCTACGGTGCTTGTCCCATAGGTTACATGCTCGTGTTTGGATTGTTATTCGACATCATGAGACACATTCAGCCAATAGTGCACAGGCAGCACATTCCTGACACTTACTGCGCTGTTAAGAAACCTTCCAAGTATCCTGCTAGATAGAAGGTGAGTTCATCCTTCTCTGGGGTCACTCCGTAGCCCGCGCGGATCTCCAGGATGCTCCAGCCTGTGCTGTCCATGGTGTTATTGAGGTAACCGTAGGCATCGCCCTCAGTCTCCAGAACCCCCTCCTTCAGCACCACAGTCTTGTGTGTGGAGTCCCAGTAAACAGTGGCTGCAGACACTGACACATGATAATATAATAATACAACTTACAGTCAATGGAGTTTTACAGGAAATATGCAGTGTGTAATAAATGTACAACAATCACAATATAAGAGACATGTGCTGATCATGGGCCTGTCTCTTGTATTCTGTAATGTTTTACTGTAATGCTGTATGTTCCATTTGTCCTGAAACTATAATAATAAACTACAATGACTGCAATTGCGTCTGACATTAGAGTCCACAGAGAGTCCACTTTACGTCTCAGAAACACAACATTATCCAGACATTCCTGACGTCACGTGACCTGCTGTACTTACTGTCTGGAGAGGCGAATGTCGCGGTCAAGCAGCTGATTCCAGCTAAAGCACAAACACACAGCCACCGTGTTAGAAACATGGTGGAACCCTGTTTTACAAGTGTGTTCACGGCACTGCACAGAGGGAAAGAGGAAAGAGCAGAAAGTGGAAGCAGGAGGGACTTTTTGTTACGAGCGAAGGAATTTTGAGGCGGTGTTTCCTGATTGGTTGAATGTGTTGACTCCTCTGCACGTCGCGTTGTGTTGTTGTGTTGGTAAAATGCAGTGTCTGTGTTTAGGAGAAGTTTAAATTAAATGATTAACTTGGAACTGACGTTTAAGTCAATTTAGTGGAAAAACACATGAAAAGAGTTCACCCCAGATGGGACTCGAACCCACAATCCCTGGCTTAGGAGGCCAGTGCCTTATCCATTAGGCCACTGGGGCTACGTAATGAGAATCACCAAGAGTAAGGTTTTTATTTCTTCTTTCTTTCTTTCTGTTTCTGTTTTTATGTTTTATACCGCGGGAGCGATAATGACGCGCTCGTGCTTCTTGTTCTGTCCCTGCAGTTTTCACGTGACGTGACACCAATGTGGAACGTCATTTTTCTTTCGCTGCGGCCGCGCGCGTGATCTTAAACGTTGCTTTTGTACTTGCTCGCCACAGCCCCCTGGTGGTGGTGGAGCACTACAGCCCTCACTACAGCCCCCTGGTGGTGGCAGAGCACTACAGCCCTGGCTGAAAATTACAATATAATTAAAGAACCCACAAGAATTGTTAATTTATTTCATTTTAATAATCGAATTATTTTTAAGTTACATTATATTTTTTCAAAGCGATGTATTGCAAGAGTAGAACAAAACACACATTTGTGAAGCTTCTTATTTGAATCATACACAAATAACACCAATCTCTTACTATTCATGATTTTCCAAAAGATCATTTTAATGATTAATTTAACCATCGAATACATTGTATAGTGGGTCACTTTGGATAACATTTAGCAAACAACAAAAACATTAAATATATTACATTTAAAAGTCACACAAATCTGAGGAAATGTAAAGCTATAGTGAAAGCTGAAAAATAAATAAGAGACATATGTTAAGATATGTAAATATAGGATTAGTTGTTGACTTATCAGTAGCATAGTATTGAAAAATAATAACATTTTTATTAACGATACAATCCAACAGGAGCCGACTCCTCATCAGGGACAGAAGGCACATCTCATGTAGAACCTTCATGTTTCTGCACACTTCATATAAATTACATACTTTGCATTCATCACTGACCTGGAACTAAAGTGAAACAACCACATGGACCTGGACCTGATGCTCTTTGATTGTTTATCCATTTTAAAAGTGAAGTTAAAACATTTTATTAGAACCACAGACTTAGTAATCGTCGATCAGCTTCTCTTCACCATTCTCCGCCTGTTGGACGGTGCTGGTTCCTTGCAGCTGATCACCACCGTCCCTCGGCTCCTCGTCCTCCTCGTCTGTGTAGGAGTAGGACTGGCTGCTGTAGTTCATCATGGTCCGGGACAGGTCCACCTCAATCGGGAACACGTCCGCCTCCTTCAGCTCTGCATAACACTCATCGTAGTAGTGGGACATGCTTGAAACGAAGCGCTGCAGCTGGAACACGATGTCTTGGACTGTGTTTGAGAGAAATGAAACAAGCACAAGTCAGTGCAGTTCACAGAAGGACGCTCAGGAGACAATCAGCCTATTGGACCTCTTTATACTACTTAGAAAACCAAGTACAATATGTCAAACATTAAAATCCTGACTTTCCTAGCACTTAAACAGGCATGGATCTCTAAAAATATCATGTTTCATAAGTAGGTCGAGAGCAGCCCCTTATGGTCAAACTAACACATGGATTTCAGAATCAGTAACTTTTTGGGGATGTTATTTAGAGCAGTTTACTTGTGGGCTGTGTAAGGGCAGTGTCCAGGAAAAATAGACTCCTTGTGGATTCTTTCCGCATCCCTGCCCCTGCCCCTGCCCCCGCCCTGCCCCCGCTCCCGAGGCTGGTGCAGGCACTGATTTTAGTCCCTTTATATTTGACTTTGGACCCAAACCACACGTACTTTAAATGTGAATCTGGCGTAATATATCATAAACATAAAAGTGGACATTTACTAGAAAATGATATATATAAATATATATAAATATATAAAATACATTACCAAGAGCCATTACTTTAACATTTATTTTGCCAAAGCCTTGGTAATGATCCGTTAGTTGACACGCATTCAGACACGTACCATGTTTCTGGTCAAGAAGTTCTATTTTCTCCAAAACATCTTTCCTCATCTTTGCAAAGCGGGCGCGGGCTTCTTGACGACATCTGAGAATCAAGCGATACTCGTAATTGCCTGTGCTAACTCTGTACAGAGGTTCACCCATGGCCTGTTGAAGAAAACCATTTATAACTCACCAATAAACAATATCCAATGAAACATGCAGATAATATTCAATGAACTCACGATGCTGCTATATTCTTCATCATCCATTTCTTTGACCTTCAGACAGTACGACTAAAAGACATAAACATGTTTTACTTCACTGTTCAACGCTCTGTAATAATAATTTGCTCAATTTCTCTTACCAAATATTCAAACTTCACATCCAGATACTTTCTGATGGTGAGCTTGGTGTCTGGAATGGCTTTGTGAAGGTAAGTGTTGAGGTCATGGAGCATCTGTAAACGAGAGTCCAGGTACGAGATGAGCACAATGACGTCCGACACTCTTTTCTCTCACATCTCACTCACAGGTTTGATGGTCTTCAGTAGCTGAATACCAGATTTTTCGATGCTGCGGTGAGCGTCTGCAAACTTGACAAACGCCTCACTGGCTGCTGCCTGAGGCTCCCGGACGCCGATGACCGAGAAGACGTCACCAAATGCTGCACAAGCAAAGAGGCGTTCATACATTTTAGACCATTTCATTTTTGATTTATAGAACAAATTTAAAGCACTAACAAATGCACCTCTGTGAGTTTGAGAAAGCTCAAAAAAAGCTCTCAGCAGTCGCTTTGTGTGCTCCATAAGTCCTGTTAACAAACATATGTTACAATACTGCAACTGTCAAAAACAAACAGCTATACAAGCGTTTTAGAACTCTTTAATTACCCTTGTAGAGTTCTGCAGTCTTTTCTAGTTCCTCTAGTCTTTTCACCAATCCATCTGCAAATCACTATCAACAGTCAGACACTGTACAAGTGTTCGAGTTTAAAATCCACATCATGAGTCTCACCGTTGCACAGAATAGCTCGACTGAGTCCGAGGGCATCTGCAGTGCCGGAGCTCATATTCTCAACAAGGCGATGCTTTACTTTTTTCAGAACTAAAACAGAGATACACATGTTCATAATTTTGTTCTATATTGTCAATTTAAAAAATAAAATAGGCTGAATAGGCAAGTATTAAATTAAGGTGAGACCTATATCCAGAGATTTCCCTTGTTTTGGATCCGCTTGCAATTTATTATAATGGATAACCGCTTCTCCCTGGAAAACAAAAATAAACACATGTAAATGAAGTGTTATTACGCTGCGACTGCCACATGAGACCCGAGTATGGCCGACTCCAGCAAAGCAAACTAATCCTTTTATTCTCACAGCACTGTCCGACTTTAATCCAGGTCCAGGATGTCATGGATTTTTCCCCCGCTTGTGAACAATGACTCCCTAAAAACAACAAAGTCTACTAGACTGATGACGTCGTACCATTGCTTTTGTTCATTGTATTAACGGCTCTAACACAGCTCCACTGCGCAGCATTACTTATGAACCGGTCCAGCGGTGCGCTCGGACAGTGACCACTTCTTATTGGCAATTTCGCAGCAGGAAACGTGAGTACAACATTTCTATGAAAATAATAATATTCATAAATGTAAAGAATGTACCTGAACTGCTTGAATCATCTTCGCTACCTCCACTTTTGTCTTTCCTTTCACTGGTTTGCCATTAACGCCCGTGAGTTCATCGCCAGCGGCCAGTGTTCCCTCCAAAGCTGCTGGAGTGTTATCAAAGACCTGCAGGAGGAACAATCTTCATGTGCCATTGTATTAGAAGATGAACGAGCAATTCTAAAGACAGTCCTACCTGCACAATGTAGAGACAAGGACAGTATTGTGCCCCTCCACCAATGCTTATTCCAATCAGGTTGTTGGGATCTTTCTGTAGAGTCACTGTTCCTGGCACTGTTGGTATCCCACTTTAAACAAAAGTCATAATTGTTTGAAGCGTTTCGCAATCCATAAATGTAATATAACAGTTATATCTAGTAAGTTAAGTTTCATTTCATTCATTTATTCAGTTATACAGGGAAAACCCAATGAGAAAAGTTATTTTTCGTGGCCCTAAAACACAACACAGAATAAACAGCAACATAGGAAACTAAAACACAAATAAAACAATCATTAAAATTAATCAAGACATGATCAATACAAGTTAAGTGACTCACAGCTTGTCTTCTTCCAATTCGTAATCCATGTCCATGAACATTGTTGCACTGACAGCTGTAGGAAGAGTAAAGTATAATAGTGAGTGATACAATAATACTGCAGTGTCTGAACGTGAAAGAGTAAAGTATAATAGTGAGTGATACAATAATACTGCAGTGTCTGAACGTGAAAGAGTAAAGTATAATAGTGAGTGATACAATAATACTGCAGTGTCTGAACGTGAAAGAGTAAAGTATAATAGTGAGTGATACAATAATACTGCAGTGTCTGAACGTGAAAGAGTAAAGTATAATAGTGAGTGATATAATAATACTGCAGTGTCTGAACGTGAAAGAGTAAAGTATAATAGTGAGTGAAATAATAATACTGCAGTGTCTGAACGTGAAAGAGTAAAGTATAATAGTGAGTGAAATAATAATACTGCAGTGTCTGAACGTGAAAGAGTAAAGTATAATAATGAGTGATATAATAATACTGCTGTGTCTGAACGTGAAAGAGTAAAGTATAATAATGAGTGATATAATAATACTGCTGTGTCTGAACGTGAAAGAGTAAAGTATAATAATGAGTGATATAATAATACTGCTGTGTCTGAACGTGAAAGAGTAAAGTATAATAGTGAGTGAAATAATAATACTGCAGTGTCTGAACGTGAAAGAGTAAAGTATAATAATGAGTGATATAATAATACTGCTGTGTCTGAACGTGAAAGAGTAAAGTATAATAGTGAGTGAAATAATAATACTGCAGTGTCTGAACGTGAAAGAGTAAAGTATAATAATGAGTGATATAATAATACTGCTGTGTCTGAACGTCCCTTTATCACATTGGACGCACTTGTTAGTAGCAAAAGCACCGACAGCTGCTCCCGCGCACATTGTAATATGATATACTCAGACTCATGGTTTCATTGTTTTTGAGGTACTTTATGAGAATATATTCACCGGGTAATAAACTGCATGCGCTAAATGAAGTAGTCAACAACAAACACGTCTAGCTAATGGTAATGATGCTACTAGCATTATAGAGCAGAACATTGTTACAAATATTAAGGAGGATTAGCATTACCTATTTTGTTTCCAAGCTCGACACCGTCGTGCTCAAAATATGTCTTAAAAGTCACGGATTTGATGTACTTTTCACCATTATAAAATGCACTAAAAGCTCATTATTTACTCTGCGGCGTCACTTCCGCCATCAACCGGAAACACCTGTCACAGTCGATGATGATTGGTCCATGTTCACTGCTCTGTCATCATGTCTGTCATACACACAGCAGTTTAACAATAGGCTAATGCGTCTTATATTATATTATATTATATTATATTTTATATTACAACTTTATACTGTAGCCAAAGTTTTTAATAGCTTGAGTGTTCAGTCTTGAGCCCTCACTGATGGGGAAAGTGAAGCTTGTGAAACAATAACATATTTTCCACAGTGACATCTCGTGGTTTGTTTTAGAACTACATCGTCCGCATTAGACACGTTCATGAGGTTAATTAGCTGCGAAACGAACTTCACGAAATATTCAGCTGGCCACTTTATGTTATTTATGAAGATAATTATGACAATCGAAGGTCAGGTATTTGAGCCACAGAAAAAGGAAGGAGGGAAAATGAAAACCTAAAAAAACAGAACATTGATCAATGCTTAAGCCTTAAGTGACAAAGAATCAAACCATTGCTTGGTAAATGAATAATAACGCGGGAGTTGCGGATCCCGTTGGATTTCACGAGCTTTCACTTCGTGACGTCAGAGCATGTCGGGGTAAATGCGGTCAGATCTGCGCAGGTGTGGTTAATCCTGAGTTTTCCCATCACTAATTGAGACAAAAGGGTTTGTTTGATTCAAAGCATTCATAATCTGTAATGATGTGACCTACACGACACTTACAGAGCTGCTGCCAACAAACAAACAAGTGGAGGTAAAATTCTCACCTTTGTCTCTTCAGGAAAAAGACCGTGTCCTTTAGTGTGTGACTCTCATCCACAAACATGGTAAGGCTTTAACTTTGTCCATGCATCTCCAGACACACTTGATGAGGCTTTTTGTGATTATTTCTGTTACATAAAATCAAACTTCATGTTAAAATGTGTCCGGGACCAAGTCATTATTCATGTTTGGCCTTTGTGTCGTGGGTTATACATTTTTACCATTGCAAAGAAAACACAAGACACACATACTTTGCTATAAGTGCCAAATCGGTGCATTGTCTGCTTATCTTGTTTATGGAAATTCAAACAATATACTGTGGACTAAACCACAAAATGCCTCATTTAATCCTCTTCATTCGTTGTTGAAATGTGTGACTTTGTCTTTTTCCACAGGAACTTGAGATGAAGAATATGGAACTTAAAGCTGGAGACAAGTTGAAAATAAAAGGAATGGTTCTGGATGACGCTGACGGGTAAAGTTAACCACCAGACTGTAGATTCAGTCAAAGCTGCATTTATTCTACACACTATTTGTTTTAGATTCCAGATCGACCTCGGTTGTGACAAAGAGGACTTGGCTCTGCACTTCAATCCCCGTTTCAATGACGACCTGGATGGAACAGTTTTTGTGTGTAACTCTAAGACGGCTGGTTGCTGGGGCGACGAGAAACGAGAACTGAACCTTACGCTGCAGAAAGGGGCTGAAGTCAAGGTGGGAAGAGGAAATGTTTTATTGATGCAAAATCTTTCTTTAAAAAAAAAAGTCTTCAATTAATTGCATCAGCCCCACCCAAACAATTTGTCTTTTTAAATATTTCTTCACATCACATAATCTAATCTTCTTTTAATTTAATTTTTTTTAAAGATTGGAATTTTTAACACTGAATCCCAATTTAGGTTTTGTCAATGTGTTGTCACGGCACAAAATGTCCGATTCGATTTCTTATACTATGGAGGAGAAAACCCAATAGCAATTTTGACACTGCTTTACTCCTTTACCATGCCCATGTTATATTTATTTTATACTATAATGTAATTTTCCATGCAGAATAGTATATTTTTTGACGTGATCATACTACTTTGCACAGTATTATAGTACAGTATATACCTTCTCAAATGTGTAGGTTATGTAGTTCAGATAGAAACAATAATTAGTTTTAGGGTATTGTTTTTTTTGTTTGTTCTTTGGTCAGGTCAGGGTTGATGCTGTTGTAAAATATAAAGTATTTAATGTCTAAAGTCTGTTCTGTTTGACTTCAGATCGTGGTGACGTTTAGCGGACACATGTTTGAGGTGGAACTTCCTGATGAACAGGAAGTGCACTTCCCAAACCGTGAGGACATGGACCTTCTCAACTACCTCAGAATCAGAGGCGACTTCAAACTGACGTCCTTCAAGATCTGCTAGATAAACTTGTATTTACACACTAGTACTTTTTATTGTCTTCTTTCTAAATTAAAAAAGTTACAAAGTAAAATGAAAATATTATCCAGTGCCTCATGTTTTGCAGCTGAGAAGCAAAAACAAGAACAATGTTCATCATGAAATCACATTTATTATATTTCATTTCAAGATTATATAAGTAAAGTGACAGCATTCTGCAAGATGATACAATCTAATTATAAACCACCATACCATGTACCACATGATCAAATCAAATACAACAACAAATTCAAATAAAGTAGTTATTTTAGTACACCTTTTATAATGGGTTTTCAAAAATCAATCTGAATAATCCTTATTTCCCTGTTTACTATTATCTCTGTGTAGGACTGGCTTTATGTTCATCACTGTTTTCTGTGCATTTACACGTATTTCGTTCAAACTCTCTATGGCGTCCTCTTTACTGTACTTTCTCCAATCACAGGGAATTTCTCCTTGTCCCACAAATTTTAACTTGTGATAATTCTCCAGTTCCTTCTGAAATTGACAAATAAACCATTTCCAGTAGACCAGCTTTGATCCGTCAGGAGTGATTAACCATTCGGCGTAGTTTGTGCCTGCAGTTTGATATATTTTGTAAGGAAAAGCCAATTGTGTGAAGGACTGAGGACGGAATTTCTTGTCACTGGCGACTAATGTTGTGCAAGAATCAATGACCATTTCCACAGTTCCTCTGACGTGCCATCCTTCGATCCCAGTGGGGCGGTGGAAGGGCACGCTGTGGTTCTCAGGACTGTGATCCTTGACTGTGTTGGTGCAAACAGCAGCACAGAAGGGACACGTCTCCCAGCAGCAGTCACAAAGCTGATCGATCTGGTCTGGCTGGAACTGGCACTCATTCATTTTATCAAGCGGCAGGTTTTTGAGCTCCTCGGTGATGGGAACAAGACGTTTCTCAATGGCGTCTCTAAGGAAACTAAATATCTTCACATCACTAAAATTTTGAGCTGGAATTTGGCCAAAATTGAGTTTCTCCCGTAGCGTTGTGTGAAAGGCTTGTAGCCACACCTCGATGTCTCCTTCTTTTACAATGTCAGTGGCCTGAAATAAAGCATGCGTCACATGATTTTTGACCTCATCAGTGTTCTTCTTTAGTAGACTCTTCACATGTGTCTCCCTCTGGACATAGTCTTGCACTTCTTCTTTGATGAAGTTCTCAATATACGTATTTGCATTCTCTATGTAGGTCATGTATCTCTGAAAATCTCCTTTCTCTGCCAGAGACTTCAGCACATGTTTCTCTAAGTTCAGCCTGCTCGCTCTAAACGCTGGATAACTGTCCCTCATGACTTGAGCGATATCGATGGCAGTTCTGTTACACACGGCCTCAGTCATGGAGGCCTTCAGCTTCTCACAGATCACTTCAGACAGAACCACCGCTGACGACTCTCCTTTGCAGGAGATCGTAAACACTGTGTAATGTTCATGTTTCATTCTTTCCAAATCCTTGTGTGTTTCTCTCTTCGCAAACTTTTCGTGCGTCTCTGAAATCCACGGCTCATTTTCGTCAATGATGTGCAGAGTGAGATCCACGGGAAACTCCTGCTTCAGAGAGTATTCCCACTTAGTTTGGAATTCCTCCACACGTGTGTTCACGTGTTGAGCCATTTCTCTCAGGTAATTTGTGCTGTAGCCTTTTGTTGCCACTGGTTTGCCCTTGATGACCTCCACAGCCTCTTCCTCTACCGTGTGGATGAACTCTGTGATGTGTTGTTTCTTAAGGTTATCCTGCTGCTCAATATAAGCAGAATAATCTTCAACCTTTGACAGATTTTTGTAGCATTTTGAGTTCTTACGTGTAATTATAAAAGTAGATTCAAAACCAATCTCTTGAAGAATCTTGATTTGATCAAGCGCCAAGTTGATTTTCCTGATGCATTTGATGTGTTCCTCCAGTTCAGGAACACAGCTTTCCCACACGGAGCTGAACTGTTTCTCCAGGTCTTCGTCTTTCATCTTGTCTTTCAGTTGATGAGCAAGTTCAATGCTTTTCTGAAACAATTTGTCCTCTAATTGGATCTTCTTTGCATTTAGCTTTTGATTTCTTTTCCTTTCTTCAAGAATATCACTCAGATTTCTTTGTGTTCTTCTGACCATTTCATCACAAAACTCTTTAATCTTTTGTTCATGTTGTTCTTGCCAATGAACCAGCAGTTCTTTGTGTTCCTTTCTGTCAAAGTATTTGGACATAGCTGTTTTTATTTCCTCATATTTTTTGCCGATTTGCCCATTCAAATAAGTAAGGTCGATTTTGTCAATTGTCCCATTTTCAATACTTGTCTGAAGCTCTTTTTCAATGTTGAGCATTTCACTCCTTAAGGCCCAGGTCCAGTTTCCAAACTCAACCTCAAGTTTCCTGTAAACAGAGATCTCAGTAGTATTTTTGAAGGTGAAAACAAAGTTTTCGTTTAAAAGAGCATTCCAGAGATCCTGCACTTTAGTCTTGAATTCAGAAAGAGTGACTCCAGGAGACTTGGATGCTTTGGAGAGGATGAAGCTCTTCAGGTCTTGGACACTTTCGCTGTAACCTGGATTTGGAGGAGCCATTGGAGGACTTCCCTCCCACAGCGGAGCAAAGTATTTGACGTCTTTTTCAATGTCAAACTCAATGATTTCACTAAAACTTACAGCGTCACAAACCTCCTCTTTGGCGGCGAGCTTGACAATCTGGTCAAGTGTTTCTTGCAGTTTCCTTTTTCTATCCGTGTTTTTCTCAGCAGCGCTAACATCTGTCACATTCTTCTGAACAAACACACAACTTGGTGAAAGTTTGACTTTCTTCATCCTCATGAAAGCCTGAACCACAATCTGCAGAATATCTTGCATCTCAGAGGGGTTTTCTCCACAGATGTTCACCAGAGTCATGTTTCCCACACCAACAACAAATGTGGCCAGCTCGTTGTCGTGGTGAATTGTTGCATTTCTGTCGCACTCCAGAGCTCGCAGACCCTCAAGGTCCACCATGAGGATGTAGTCCCACTGAAAGTCTTTCCTCATCTCGTCTGACAGTTTGACCAGCTGCATGAAGGCTCCTCTGGTGCATCTGCCTGCACTGACCGAGAACTGGAGACCAAACATGGCGTTCAGCATAGTCGTCTTCCCACTGCCCTGTATGCCCAAAGCTGACAAAACAAACACTCTCTTGTCCCCCAGTTTGTGAATGACCTGATCGATGAGGCTTGAGATCCAGATTAAAGGGACGTGGCCTGAATCTCCATCCATCAGCTCCATGGGGCGTCCTGAGATCATCAGCTCTGCTGCCAGCTCGGGGAATTTAGACCAGTCTTGCTGCGCCGCCTTTGGTGGTTTAGATAGAGACTTATGGGCTTCATAGATCTGTTCCATTTCTCTGAAGATGTGCTCCAGGCCACATGTTGCTGACTGAAGTCTGGATGATATTTGTTCAAGTTCTGCTTGTTTTGATTTGAATTCAGAAGAATTGTCAGCACTTTTCTTCAGGACCCAGATCTCAGCCCACTTCTGTTCATAGCTTTGTAGAATTGAAGAAAGTTATCTGTGGTATGAGCGTCCAGTAAGATCTGTGTCCATGTGAGGAAATACTTTCTCTCTGTAGGAGGTAAAGATGAGAGGTGTCTGACAAAAACCTCCACCAGGTCATCACAGGAAGCTTTGCACTGATCTTCTCGTAGCTTTTGCAACTCATTCTGCTTCTTACATCTTTCTTTCTCAATATTTCCTCTGAGACGATACTGTTCTTTGTTTATTCTGCACCACTCCTGCAGCAGTTTACCTTGGCAGGGAAGGAGACTGCTTTTTATTTCGGTTATTTATCTTTTGAATGGTCTTCATCACTTCCATGGTGGCAGAAAACCCCTTTGAACAGCAGAGATCCTGTTCATCCACTTGGACTCCTGTGGTTGACATTGACTCAAGCTGAAAGGACTCACATGGACCAGATAAAATGTCTCTGATGATACTTTTCAGCTCTTCAGAAACATCTGACTGGTTTGTGTCTTTAATGCCGACGTTGTATTTTCCCTTCTTATGTTGAACCACACAACTGCCACTGTCTTCAGAGAGAACGATGAGCGGTTTTGAAGACTCCAGGAGAGCAGACATTACTTCAGCACTCACATGATCGTTTCTCAGTGTTGGCACAAAAACCACATTGACTGAGGACTCCATTAGTATATTCAGTTGTTCATGATGAGTCAGACCGTCCCCGTGAAGGTTACAGAAGGCCACACTCTCAGTGAATCTGTCATTGGGTTTTCCATCAGGATAGTACCAGGCAATCTCTGCTACACCGTCAATCAGAAGGCGGCTTTTGGTGCTGCCGGGGCAGTTTCTGTGGAAGAAGGTGCTGTGGTGGTCATTAATCAAAGTGTTGATGAGCTGAGATTTGGACACAGACAGAGAGCCCAAACGGAAACAAAACACCATTGGCATTTGTTCTCTGCAGATGGGAACTGCTTTCATAGTCACAACTTCAGAATTCTCTTTGGCCTTAGTTCTTGTTTTTTGAATCTGTCTGTACGTCCACAGAGGACACTCAATGTCCTTAGTGAAAGGGTCAGGTACCAGCAGAGGTAAGGCATACTGACACATGGACAGTTTTGTGACAATAATCTGCCTTAAAAAGTTGTCTGAGCAGTGGAACACGGCCATCTGGACGTTCAGAGGGTAGATGCTACTGGACAATACTTCTGCGCTATCATCACTTTGATCTTTAGAGCCTTTTGCTTTAATCCAAATATTCCTAGCCCTGTAGTCTAACATCAAGAGTTTGTGCAGATAAACAGAGCAGAGATCACTCTCAGATAAGTCTTGGTCACGTTTCAGAGCTGGACTGATTTGAAGAAGCTCTGCAGAGGTCAGTTTATGCTCAAATCTGTCCTTTAGGTGCAGTCTGGCCAACAGAGCTTGGATTTGATGAATTTGGCTTTGCTCCAAAGGCGTGTCCTGTGATATTTAAGTTTAAGATGTTAAGACATATTTTTTATTTCATTTTTTATTCACTTTTGTCCAAATATCCAAGCATGACCGAGGCTCCTAGAGGCCACCACAATTATGTCCATTCTGTCAAATTAGTAAAAAATATGGCCGTGGCTGGAGAGCCGCGGCGCGGTCACATGGCCGCGCAGTTTCAGGGACCGCGGCATTTCCCTTATAGCCCGTTATAGCCTCATGGCTAACCCTAACCTTAACCCTAACCCTAACCCTAACCTTAACCTTAACCCTAACCCTAACCCCTAAGCCCGTTATAGCCTCATGGCTAACCCTAACCTTAACCCTAACCCTAACCCTAACCTTAACCCTAACCCTAACCTTAACCCTAACCTTAACCTTAACCCTAACCCTAACCCCTAAGCCCGTTATAGCCTCATGGCTAACCCTAACCTTAACCCTAACCCTAACCCTAACCTTAACCCTAACCCTAACCTTAACCCTAACCCTAACCTTAACCTTAACCCTAACCCTAACCCCTAAGCCCGTTATAGCCTCATGGCTAACCCTAACCTTAACCCTAACCCTAACCTTAACCCTAACCCTAACCTTAACCTTAACCCTAACCCTAACCCCTAAGCCCGTTATAGCCTCATGGCTAACCCTAACCTTAACCCTAACCCTAACCCTAACCCTAACCCTAACCCTAACCCTAACCTTAACCCTAACCCTAACCCTAACCTTAACCCTAACCCTAACCCCTAAGCCCGTTATAGCCTCATGGCTAACCCTAACCTTAACCCTAACCCTAACCCTAACCTTAACCCTAACCCTAACCCTAACCTTAACCTTAACCCTAACCCTAACCCCTAAGCCCGTTATAGCCTCATGGCTAACCCTAACCTTAACCCTAACCCTAACCCTAACCTTAACCCTAACCCTAACCTTAACCCTAACCCTAACCTTAACCTTAACCCTAACCCTAACCCCTAAGCCCGTTATAGCCTCATGGCTAACCCTAACCTTAACCCTAACCCTAACCTTAACCCTAACCCTAACCTTAACCTTAACCTTAACCCTAACCCTAACCCCTAAGCCCGTTATAGCCTCATGGCTAACCCTAACCTTAACCCTAACCCTAACCCTAACCCTAACCCTAACCTTAACCCTAACCCTAACCCTAACCTTAACCCTAACCCTAACCCCTAAGCCCGTTATAGCCTCATGGCTAACCCTAACCTTAACCCTAACCTTAACCCTAACCCTAACCTTAACCCTAACCCTAACCTTAACCCTAACCCTAACCCCTAAGCCCGTTATAGCCTCATGGCTAACCCTAACCTTAACCCTAACCTTAACCCTAACCTTAACCCTAACCCTAACCATAACCCTAACCTTAACCCTAACCTTAACCCTAACCTTAACCCTAACCTTAACCCTAACCTTAACCCTAACCTTAACCCTAACCTTAACCTTAACCCTAACCTTAACCCTAACCTTAACCCTAACCTTAACCCTAACCTTAACCCTAACCTTAACCTTAACCCTAACCCTAACCCTAACCCTAACCTTAACCCTAACCTTAACCTTTTTCGGCCGCGCGCCGCGGCACTGCAGACACTCATGTCCTCATGCCGTGCATTGTTTATATATGACTTGTACTAAGCAGTAAAACACACGTAAAATAACTTCTTAAATAAGTAAATATCAAGCATAAATTATTCTATTTGAAACATATTTTTTCTTACCTTATTGTCGACAGAATGAACAATCTCCTCCAGTATGTCTGTACATTAGTAAAAAAACATATTTACAGTATGTTCTGCTTTGTATTGTTCTTGTTCCTCTCATACCTTTGTGTTCAGAGTTCATGTGGATCTGGACTTGCACAAGGCTCTGCTCATGTCCAGCCAAGAATGTTACATTGTCATCCTAAACAACAGATTCATAATTATCAATCTATTTAATTAATCAAAGTTTACTTTAAGATGTAATATGTTTTTATGAAGTATAAATATATATATTTCATAGTATTTCTTACCTTCAACATAAACACAGGTCCATTCTTGTTTGGTTGAGCTGTGAGTGTCAGAAGTTCATCAGAACATGGTCATTAATGTATGTTACATTCATATGCATATTAATAATGACACGTATGTCTCATATCTCACCTGATTCATGTTCCACCTCTGTCTTTTGTTCATTGTCCTGCTGCAAGAAGACCAGATGAAAGATGCATGTTAAATATGAAATACTTTGCTCTGCAGGATTCTTTAAAAGTACACTGTGTAACTTTTCTGGTAGAGGACAGACACCTGCTTGTCTCCATAGAGATTGTATTGCTTGTCTGGAATGTTGCACAGTTTGGCATTATGCTTCCTATCTCCATGGAGACAAGCCAGTGATGCCAGGTCAAGTTGTAAGATCTGAACGTGTTCAATAAATGCAACAAAGATACGTTTACATCGTGCACCTTTAACAATAATATACACATAATAAATGTATAAAAAAGAAGCACCTGCACCTTTGGCCTGGAGCCTGGGGTCATGACCTGGACTTGCACATCTGAGGTCTCAGACTTGACCTGGACTTTGGCTTCACAGGACGGAGAGCGAACCTGGATCTGCACTTCAAAGTCTTTAGTCTCCACTTTCACTGAAAACATGGTCTGTGTTTTAGATGATTGAAGGTCACTGTCCTCTGAATATTTGCCTGGAAAAGAACAAAAAACTGAGGATCAGCACGAGTCCACAGTTGTACTTGTTTTGTGTAATGATCAAATACTTTGTGTCGTTGACTCCATTGTTACTTCGTCTTCGTCTGACTCCATCGCTGCACAAAAAAAGATAATATTATTGAGCTGCAAAGTTATGAACTGTATTTTCTACATTATAGAATTGCAACATAACTTGTTAATAAATGTTACAGATCGTAGTAGCTGATAAAAAATAAATAAACTCACCTTTTCTGTTGTTGAGCCTCTCGTGTTGACCCTCCTTAGTAGGCCATATAGGCCATAGGCTGTAGCCTGTATCGTTCAAGTTCGCTACACCTGTCACAAGACTAAAAAAAAACTTCAAATATAAAATTATCATTGTACCATTAGCTCATGACCAAAAGTTCTCCACTCGGATCGCGCCAGTTTTTTTACGGCGATAACTTAAATGCGGAACTATATTCTCAGCCTGATAGCGCAATATCCCTACGCCTGAATCATTCCGCCTCTGAATCAGCCAATCAGGTGAGAGTTACAACAACAACATAAAAGATGGCTGCTCCCGTGGAGCGGCATGTTGTCTCTCGAGCCGATAGAAAACACTATGAAAATATGGATAACACGTGCATCACACACATTTCATCGGTAGAAAAAGAACAAACACAACCACAGACTGTTGTCCTCTGGAGGAAGCTGTTGTCCTCTGGAGGAAGCTGTTGTCCTCTGGAGGAAGCTGTTGTCCTCTGGAGGAAGCTGTTGTCCTCTGGAGGAAGCTGTTGTCCGCTGGAGGAAGCTGTTGTCCGCTGGAGGAAGCTGTTGTCCTCTGGAGGAAGCTGTTGTCCTCTGGAGGAAGCTGTTGTCCTCTGGAGGAAGCTGTTGTCCTCTGGAGGAAGCTGTTGTCCTCTGGAGGAAGCTGTTGTCCTCTGGAGGAAGCTGTTGTCCTCTGGAGGAAGCTGTTGTCCTCTGGAGGAAGCTGTTGTCCGCTGGAGGAAGCTGTTGTCCTCTGGAGGAAGCTGTTGTCCTCTGGAGGAAGCTGTTGTCCTCTGGAGGAAGCTGTTGTCCTCTGGAGGAAGCTGTTGTCCGCTGGAGGAAGCTGTTGTCCTCTGGAGGAAGCTGTTGTCCTCTGGAGGAAGCTGTTGTCCGCTGGAGGAAGCTGTTGTCCTCTGGAGGAAGCTGTTGTCCGCTGGAGGAAGCTGTTGTCCTCTGGAGGAAGCTGTTGTCCTCTGGAGGAAGCTGGTGACTTGTGCTCAGAAGTGAATAGAAATCGATGGAATAGACCGCGCGTTAGCGGCAGCTGTTTGTGTCACAACGATGACTTCGCCAAACAAAACTATCCTACGTCTTCTGTGGCTTCTTCGGACGGAAATCTTTCTAATTTTCTGGAAAGTAACAAGCCAGGCTTTCACCCTACATGCTATAGACGTTTCACCCTACATGCTATAGACGTTTCACCCTACATGCTATAGACGTTTCACCCTACATGCTATAGACGTTTCACCCTACATGCTATAGACGTTTCACCCTACATGCTATAGACGTTTCACCCTACATGCTATAGACGTTTCACCCTACATGCTATAGACGTTTCATTGACAAGAAACGAATTACTAGTGCTGAAAAGCAAAACAGTCGGTATGTGGGCAGCATGGCGAGGGTGAGAAGGTGAATCTACCACATCAACTCTGCCACCTTCTCCCAAACGACTGAGATCTACCACAGATGTAAAGACAAAATCATCTAAAAAGTCAAGCGATGTACTTCCTGCAGTTTGCATCATTGGCAGAAGGTTGATCGCTGTATCAAAGAGGCTCACAAGACAAAGAAAGATAAATTGGTCCAAGCTGAAACTTTAACTGCTGGTGAGTAGATTATATACTGATTCTTGCATGTGTGTTTTCTCTTGCTTGTGGTAAATAGGACTAATCACAATGAAATAAGTTGGCCAAAATATACATAGATAAGATAAGAAAAGATATTCCTTTTTTGTCCCACATGGGGACATTTCATTGATGCAACGCAGGAAGATCCAGAGGTAGATACAGAAGAAGAGAACAGATCACTATAGGAATATGTGCCTAGTTTATGACATGTAGGTGTAGATGTAATGTACGTGAGACTGTATGATGATGTGAGTTGAATAAAAAGGCAATACAACTTTTGCGATTGTTTACTGATTGTGCTCACCCTTGATTGAAATTCTTTTACTTCTCCTTTACTGGGAAGTTTGGTCAAAGCAGCTGAATCAAGAGCAGATGAATCCATCCTGATGTGTACCAGAGGCACCTCTATCACAAGAGGTGTTACAAAGAATACACAAGCTTTCTGACAAAGAAGACAAGTGATGAAAGGTAACATTTTGGTAATCAAATAAAATATATATATTTCCATATATTTAGATAAATTCATAATTTAATTGAAAATTATTGTAATGACTACACGATCATTTTAAAGACGTTTGAATCAAAGCAAATTTCTGTTTGTAGTGAGCTAGTATATTTCAATCACTGCATTTCCTTGCTTTATACAGGTGAGCTAAAGTCTGGGAGTACGGCAGACATACAGCATTCTGTGACACTGTCATCCGGACACGACTGATTGAAAACCAGGAAATCCTCAGAATGAAGAAGCTCTTGTCCCTGTTCCAGAAATTCATCAAAAAACACCCTGGTCATGGAAGTTACCGGTAATTAAATTATTCTTATTGTTTATGAAAGAAAACAATAGAAGATCAGATAAACATCACAGCTATGTTTATTCATGAAATTTCATTCAAGATCAAACTAATCCAGTTAGCTACAGGAGTCTACATATTCTCATTCATTTTGTTTATTTATACAGGGAAAACCCAGTGAGAAAAGTGGTTACCCTGTTAAAACACAACACAAAATAAACAACAAACATAGGATACTAAAACACAAATAAAATAATAATTCTAAAACTAAAACACAAATAAAATAGTAATCTATCAATACTTATGAATTTCTATTCCTTGTCTAATTTTTACAGATCCGATCTTCTGAAGAAGAGATTACAGCCAGACTTCCCACAGCTGAATTTTCACAAACCACCAAGAAGAAACCTGAGTGAAATGGTTTCCACGGAGACGACAGGACTTCTCCACCAGGTTCTTCCACTGAAACTGATATGTCAGTTTCTGAGATGTCATGTAGTGATGGAGAAATGGAGCCAGAAAGTGGTAAAGATGCAGCACTGCGAGAGCTCTCAAGGACAGTTTACAGTGCAGGTGTATCACTGAAACAAGCGGTCAAGAGTGCCCCTAGTATGGATGAAACAAGCGGTCAAGAGTGCCCCTAGTATGGATGAAACAAGCGGTCAAGAGTGCCCCTAGTATGGATGAAACAAGCGATCAAGAGTGCCCCTAGTATGGATGAAACAAGCGGTCAAAAGTGCCCCTAGTATGGATGAAACAAGCGGTCAAAAGTGCCCCTAGTATGGATGAAACAAGCGGTCAAGAGTGCCCCTAGTATGGATGAAACAAGCGGTCAAAAGTGCCCCTAGTATCACTGAAACAAGCGGTCAAAAGTGCCCCTAGTATCACTGAAACAAGCGGTCAAAAGTGCCCCTAGTATGGATGAAACAAGCGGTCAAGAGTGCCCCTAGTATGGATGAAACAAGCGGTCAAAAGTGCCCCTAGTATGGATGAAACAAGCGATCAAGAGTGCCCCTAGTATGGATGAAACAAGCGGTCAAAAGTGCCCCTAGTATCACTGAAACGAGCGGTCAAAAGTGCCCCTAGTATCACTGAAACAAGCGGTCAAAAGTGCCCCTAGTATCACTGAAACAAGCGGTCAAAAGTGCCCCTAGTATGGATGAAACAAGCGGTCAAGAGTGCCCCTAGTATGGATGAAACAAGCGGTCAAGAGTGCCCCTAGTATGGATGTAAATTGGCCTCCTACATCAGAGGATCTAAATGTTTCCTCTGCCAGAAAGATTGTGCCAATTGAACTTTATAACTTACATTTTTGGTGTGTAGGTGCTAGTGATAAATTGACATTGTCTAACATTGTAAATGTATCCGAGGAGGTTGAGCTTTGTTTACTGTCAATTTGCCAAGATATATATTTGTCCTCAAAAGGTAAAAATCAAACCAGTCCAATGTCATGGCCTCATGTTAATGTTGTACTTACACATTTTGACATCAATCATACTTATATCATTCCTCTGTTTGTTTGTATATCCTATTCTGCAGAAAGTTTGCCTTATACTAGATCGAAAGATGTTAATTAGCCTGTTTATCACGATGTAAATACTGCTTTTATGATTGTAATTATTCATATTGTTCATATTGTAAATACATTACATAAAATTATATCCGTTCTATAGAATAAAACCTTTACCAATAGCCTATGTTTTCTTTCTTCAAATGGGCAACTGGTGTTGAAAGGGTTAAAATACTACTTTTAGATTATGTTTTTATAGTGTAGTATGAATCAAGACTAGAGAATTTGTAATTGTTGAAGCATCAGTTGAATACTAAATGTGGAGTAAGAGTTTTCAAGTGCGTAACGATAACATGCAAAATTGTTAAAACTGTTTTTTTAACTTACATTTGCACATAAACTAAAGCACCCAGAGTCTTACCACTTTACATCCTTCAAGAAAGTAGTTATGTCTCTGAGAATCTGAGTTTCTGAAGTAATCAATCAAAGAATGAAAAAAATAAGAAGGTATGAAGATGGGTGTACAGCCCAATTTGTCACATATTTGGGTAAACTGGCAACTTCGACACCTATTTTCTCAAATACTGGCAGAAATCATGCGGAGAACTTTTTCCCCCAGCTCAAGTACATCTTTGAGATTGGAAAACCACTTTTGAAAAGTAGTCTTGATGTGGTGGAGCGAAATTCATTTTCTAGCCACATTCTGAGTTACAGCCTATGGCCTAATAGACGAGGTGCTACAGGAGGAACCTGGATGATCGTGGAGAAGAGGGAATGTTGAGCCTGATTCACTTCATTTGCACTGGATCTGAATCCAAAGCAGCATCAAAAGTGTGTTACGCATGAATGTTTAAGCACAACAGAAACACACTCCAGATGAAAATGTCATGTTTATATACATTTATTTTTTTGAACATATTATAGTTTGATCTGAAGTTCATAAAATTCCCATGTGTCGTGTAGCGCTGATCACTTTCTTAAAGGTTGAATGGACGATTTTTTTGTCCCAAATTTGAGTCTTATTTCCTCGTGGCGTGGACTGTCGATTAGTCCTGCCACGTATCAATCATAAAACGCACCTACTGCTCACCTGCAGAGCCTCGTTCACCTGCAGCCGTGTGTCTAAGCGCATTGATCTATCATAATATAGTTCCCTCAGTGTACGGGACAAAATGAAGACGGAGAAAGACCGTTCAAGCTGACTCAGAAGAGACGGAAATCTACGGGAGACGAGAGATGCGATGCAATCCATCGCGCTAATAAACAAACGCACGTGTGTGTTGTATCAGTCCACACGGGGGAGTGGCATGTGCACGGGGGAGTGGCATGTGCATGGGGGAGTGGCATGTGCACGGGGGAGTGGCATGTGCATGGGGGAGTGGCATGTGCACGGGGGAGTGGTATGTGCACGGGGGAGTGGTATGTGCACGGGGGAGTGGCATGAGCATGGGGGAGTGGTATGTGCACGGGGGAGTGGCATGTGCACGGGGGAGTGGCATGTGCATGGGGGAGTGGCATGTGCACGGGGGAGTGGTATGTGCACGGGGGAGTGGTATGTGCACGGGGGAGTGGCATGAGCATGGGGGAGTGGTATGTGCACGGGGGAGTGGTATGTGCACGGGGGAGTGGCATGAGCACGGGGGAGTGGCATGTGCACGGGGGAGTGGTATGTGCACGGGGGAGTGGCATGAGCACGGGGGAGTGGTATGTGCACGGGGGAGTGGTATGTGCACGGGGGAGTGGCATGAGCATGGGGGAGTGGCATGTGCACAGGGGAGTGGCATGAGCACGGGGGAGTGGTATGTGCACGGGGAGTGGTATGTGCACGGGGGAGTGGCATGAGCATGGGGGAGTGGTATGTGCACGGGGGAGTGGTATGTGCACGGGGGAGTGGCATGAGCACGGGGGAGTGGCATGTGCACGGGGGAGTGGCATGAGCACGGGGGAGTGGCATGAGCACGGGGGAGTGGCATGAGCACGGGGGAGTGGTATGTGCACGGGGGAGTGGCATGAGCACGGGGGAGTGGCATGAGCACTTCCGCCTGAGTTCTCAAATCGCCGAAAAATCGTCCATTGCACCTTTAATGTTTATTTCATACTTTAATCTCTTCCTCGTCCTCTGAAGAAGTAGATGCTGACTTCATGTGGTGGTTACAGACAGGAGACATGTTGTCATGGTTACAGACAGGAGACATGTTGTCATGGTTACAGACAGGAGACATGTTGTCATGGTTACAGACAGGAGACATGTTGTGGCGGTCACAGACAGGAGACATGTTGTCATGGTTACAGACAGGAGACATGTTGTGGCGGTCACAGACAGGAGACATGTTGTCATGGTTACAGACAGGAGACATGTTGTGGCGGTCACAGACAGGAGACATGTTGTCATGGTTACAGACAGGAGACATGCTCCTGTCCCCTCTGCTCCGTGTGAAGGACGCGCCTCCATAGTGACGGGACAGGACACTTGCTGCTCTTTGAAAACTCTGGGCCTGGATCCCACACTCGGGACGCTCCTGTGGCTGTGTGAAGTCTGAGCCACTACAGCGCCCCCTGTTGTTCATATGTCTGTCGTACACTCTCACACAAGGGTCAGGGGACAGGACCTCAGGGCTCTGTACAGGCGTGGAGTCTTCCTCTTCTTCCTCCTCCTCTTCCTCCTCTTGACCCTCTCCTTCCCTCTCTGCCTGGCTCTGATTGGACATCTGAAGGCAGCTGTGGATGTCAATCATGCTGAGCACCTCAGTCATGAGGGAGGGGCCCAGGTCAAGGGTGAAGGAGGTGAGGGAGTCGGAGCGTGGCAGGGAGCCCCGGCAGGACTCTCCATCCGGGCCCGGTCGCTCCATACGGGAGAGCCGGGGCAGGGACTGGTAACCTGTCCACACAAAACACATGATCATTATTTACAGACAATTCAGTCTGATCAACTATATACATAAGGTAAATATAGTTATAGTTAATTATGCTGCAGTTATGGTTTAAGCAATGTGCAAATAATAAATGTTATTATGTTGACTACCTTTTTTATGCATAGTAACCCAGACAAACTGTTCTGAAAAGAAGTGGCAGTTTTACACTTTCACCAGGAGGGGGCAGTGTGGGACCAGAGGAGCCGAGCCTTATTATAAAGTAATAACCAATATAACAACAAGGTCTAAACCAGGATTAAACGGTATTATGGTTATTGTTTGAGAGTATGACAAAGATATTCAGTAGATCATCTATAAAAACATACTATAAAACATTTAGGTATATGTACAGTACTGAGGACAGTTTAGTGTGTATATTGTGTGGTGTGGGCCCTATGTCACCAGCCCTGTCCCACTCTAAACAGACCCTCTGAGCAGCAGAGGACGAGTTGTGACCATGAGGGGACAAGTTGTGACCATGAGGGGACAAGTTGTGACCATGAGGGGACAGGTTTGACCATGAGGGGACAAGTTGTGACCATGAGGGGACAGGTTTGACCATGAGGGGACAGGTTGTGACCATGAGGGGACACGTTGTGACCATGAGGGGACAAGTTGTGACCATGAGGGGACACATTGTGACCATGAGGGGACACGTTGTGACCATGAGGGGACAAGTTGTGACCATGAGGGGACAGGTTTGACCATGAGGGGACAAGTTGTGACCATGAGGGGACAAGTTGTGACCATGAGGGGACAGGTTTGACCATGAGGGGACACGTTGTGACCATGAGGGGACACGTTGTGACCATGAGGGGACAAGTTGTGACCATGAGGGGACAGGTTTGACCATGAGGGGACAAGTTGTGACCATGAGGGGACAAGTTGTGACCATGAGGGGACAGATTTGACCATGAGGGGACACGTTGTGACCATGAGGGGACAAGTTGTGACCATGAGGGGACAGGTTTGACCATGAGGGGACAGGTTGTGACCATGAGGGGACACGTTGTGACCATGAGGGGACAAGTTGTGACCATGAGGGGACACGTTGTGACCATGAGGGGACAGGTTGTGACCATGAGGGGACACGTTGTGACCATGAGGGGACAGGTTGTGACCATGAGGGGACACGTTGTGACCATGAGGGGACAGGTTGTGACCATGAGGGGACACGTTGTGACCATGAGGGGACAGGTTGTGACCATGAGGGGACACGTTGTGACCATGAGGGGACAGGTTGTGACCATGAGGGGACACGTTGTGACCATGAGGGGACACGTTGTGACCATGAGGGGACAAGTTGTGACCATGAGGGGACAGGTTTGACCATGAGGGGACAATTTGTGACCATGAGGGGACACGTTGTGACCATGAGGGGACAAGTTGTGACCATGAGGGGACAGGTTTGACCATGAGGGGACAAGTTGTGACCATGAGGGGACAGGTTTGACCATGAGGGGACACGTTGTGACCATGAGGGGACACGTTGTGACCATGAGGGGACAAGTTGTGACCATGAGGGGACAGGTTTGACCATGAGGGGACAAGTTGTGACCATGAGGGGACAAGTTGTGACCATGAGGGGACAGATTTGACCATGAGGGGACACGTTGTGACCATGAGGGGACAGGTTGTGACCATGAGGGGACACGTTGTGACCATGAGGGGACAGGTTGTGACCATGAGGGGACACGTTGTGACCATGAGGGGACAGGTTGTGACCATGAGGGGACACGTTGTGACCATGAGGGGACACGTTGTGACCATGAGGGGATTTCCAGTGCACTTGGTGCTCACTGCTGCCTGCTGTGCTTTGATTGGCTGAAGCATGTTTACTGATGGTTAGACAGAGATGACAGGAAATGCCCACTTTGTCCTTCAAACCAGCTGTGTATGTTGCTGTTTTGAGGTGTTTTTGTTTACTGCTGTTGCCTCGGTAACCACAGTTTTACTATGGCGAATGTGGGAATAAAGTTAGCGTAGGGAACTTCATTCACTATTATTGGTGAGCTGACTGACATTTACAGACTAAAGCTGAGTTATTAGAGCGGGACAGAAACATGGATGGTTTTTGGTCGATCATTTACCTTTTCGCTCATACTTTATACATGTAGGATACGATAAACCCTCATGAAACCCTCATGAAACCCTCATGAAACCCTCATGACACCCTCATGAAACCCTCATGAAACCTCATGAAACCCTCATGAAACCCTCATGAAACCTCATGAAACCCTCATGACACCCTCATGAAACCCTCATGAAACCTCATGAAACCCTCATGACACCCTCATGAAACCCTCATGAAACCTCATGAAACCCTCATGAAACCCTCATGAAACCTCATGAAACCCTCATGAAACCTCATGAAACCTCATGAAACCCTCATGAAACCTCATGAAACCCTCATGACACCCTCATGAAACCCTCATGAAACCTCATGAAACCCTCATGAAACCCTCATGAAACCTCATGAAACCCTCATGAAACCTCATGAAACCTCATGACACCCTCATGAAACCCTCATGAAACCTCATGAAACCCTCATGACACCCTCATGAAACCCTCATGAAACCTCATGAAACCCTCATGAAACCCTCATGAAACCTCATGAAACCCTCATGAAACCTCATGAAACCTCATGAAACCCTCATGAAACCCTCATGAAACCCTCATGAAACCTCATGAAACCCTCATGAAACCCTCATGAAACCCTCATGAAACCTCATGAAACCCTCATGACACCCTCATGAAACCCTCATGAAACCTCATGAAACCCTCATGAAACCCTCATGAAACCTCATGAAACCCTCATGAAACCTCATGAAACCTCATGAAACCCTCATGAAACCTCATGAAACCCTCATGACACCCTCATGAAACCCTCATGAAACCTCATGAAACCCTCATGAAACCCTCATGAAACCTCATGAAACCCTCATGAAACCTCATGAAACCTCATGACACCCTCATGAAACCCTCATGAAACCTCATGAAACCCTCATGACACCCTCATGAAACCCTCATGAAACCTCATGAAACCCTCATGAAACCCTCATGAAACCTCATGAAACCCTCATGAAACCTCATGAAACCTCATGAAACCCTCATGAAACCTCATGAAACCCTCATGACACCCTCATGAAACCCTCATGAAACCTCATGAAACCCTCATGAAACCCTCATGAAACCTCATGAAACCCTCATGAAACATCATGAAACCTCATGACACCCTCATGAAACCTCATGAAACCCTCATGAAACCCTCATGAAACCTCATGAAACCCTCATGAAACATCATGAAACCTCATAACACCCTCATGAAACCTCATGAAACCTCATGAAACCCTCATGAAACCCTCATGAAACCTCATGAAACCCTCATGAAACCCTCATGAAACCTCATGAAACCCTCATGACTCCTCATGAAACCCTCATGAAACCTCATGAAACCCTCATGAAACCCTCATGAAACCTCATGAAACCCTCATGAAACCTCATGAAACCTCATGACACCCTCATGAAACCTCATGACACCCTCATGACACCCTCATGAAACCTCATAACACCTTCATGAAACCTCATGAAACCCTCATGAAACCTCATGAAACCTCATGAAACCCTCATGAAACCTCATGAAACCCTCATGACACCCTCATGAAACCCTCATGAAACCTCATGAAACCCTCATGAAACCCTCATGAAACCTCATGAAACCCTCATGAAACCTCATGAAACCTCATGACACCCTCATGAAACCTCATGACACCCTCATGACACCCTCATGACACCCTCATGAAACCTCATAACACCCTCATGAAACCTCATGAAACCTCATGAAACCCTCATGAAACCCTCATGAAACCTCATGAAACCCTCATGAAACCCTCATGAAACCTCATGAAACCCTCATGACTCCTCATGAAACCCTCATGAAACCTCATGAAACCCTCATGAAACCCTCATGAAACCTCATGAAACCCTCATGAAACCTCATGAAACCTCATGACACCCTCATGAAACCTCATGACACCCTCATGACACCCTCATGAAACCTCATAACACCTTCATGAAACCTCATGAAACCTCATGAAACCCTCATGAAACCTCATGAAACCCTCATGAAACCCTCATGAAACCTCATGAAACCCTCATGAAAACCTCATGAAACCCTCATGAAACCATCATGAAACCCTCATGAAACCTCATGAAACCCTCATGAAACCATCATGAAACCCTCATGAAACCTCATGAAACCCTCATGAAACCCTCATGAAACCTCATGAAACCCTCATGAAACCCTCAATAAGCCCTCATGAAACCCTCATGAAACCCTCATGACACCCTCATGACACCCTCATGACACCCTCATGAAACCCTCATGAAACCTCATGAAACCCTCATGAAATCCACAATAAACCCTCATGAAACCCTCATGAAACCTCATGAAACCCTCATGAAACCTCATGAAACCTCATGAAACCCTCATGAAACCCTCATGAAACCTCATGAAACCCTCATGAAACCTCATGAAACCTCATGAAACCCTCATGAAACCCTCATAAAACCTCATGAAACCTCATGAAACCCTCATGAAACCCTCATGAAACCCTCATGAAACCTCATGAAACCCTCATAAAACCCTCATGAAACCTCATGAAACCTCATGAAACCTCATGAAACCTCATGAAACCTCATGAAACCCTCATGAAACCCTCATAAAACCCTCATGAAACCCTCATGGTCTCTAGAATATGAGTTCAGATTTTTACAATACATCTGTCAGATTCAGTTAAATAGCATTTGTTTCCAAGAGGCTCTGGCGAAAAAAGTACTCTAGTTTGTTACTTAAATAAAAGTACCAAAATGAGATGTAAAAAAAAATTCTACTTATGTATTGAAGTGGTGCCTTTTTAAAAATTTATGTTAAGAGTAAAAAGTAAAAGTTCACACAGATTTTGAGAACTGTTTTACGTGTTAAATGTCGTGATTTTGGTATAGAATAGTCAACAAATGTCAATTAAAATACATTTCTTAATTTTTAAAGTTAATTTTATCTGTATATTTTGTTTGCTCAAAGCTGGGTCTTGAACTCAAGATAAAATACCTCCTCAACCCAAAAGATCAGTACTTTTTCAGTCCAGTTCAAAAATGTAAAAAGCACAGATTCCTGCTTTCAAATGTAGTGACGAAGCGTCCACTGTAAAAACGACTTAAGTAAAGCACAGATACCTAAATACTTAAATACACTACTTTTACTTTTGTACCACCACTGCCAAGAGGACAGAGGAGACTCCAGCGGGAGCACGGTCTCTTTGACTTTGACCGCTTTGAGCTAAGGTAGTGTTTTAGAAGGAATGTGACTTATTGTATTGTCTTAAACATTTGTATTAAAGGTGGTATGGACGATTTTTTTCAGCAATTTTTTTATCATATTTCCTCGTGGCGTGGATGAATCATTTGTCCTGCCACGTATCAATCATAAAACGCACCTATCGCTCACCTGCAGCCGCGTCAGGCTCGTCCCCACGTTTCCGCGTGCCTAAGCGCATGGATCTATCATAATATAGTTCCCTCAGTGTACGGGGCAAAATGAAGACGGAGAAAGACAGTTCGAGCTGACGCAGAAGTGGACAGAAATCTACGGGAGACGAGAGATGCGATGCGCTCCGTTGCGCTAATAAACAAACGCACGTGTGTGTTGTATCAGTCCACACGGGGGAGTGGCATGCGCACTTCCACCTGCGTTCTCAAATCGCCGAAAAATCGTCCATAGCGCCTTTAAACATTTGTCTTAAACATTTGTCTTAAACATTTTGTCTTAAACATTTGTCTTAAACATTTTGTCTTAAACATTTGTCTTAAACATTTTGTCTTAAACATTTGCACAAACCCAGATTCCTGAAAAAACGTTTGAATGTGGTTCTCAAACCCTGGTCCACGTACCACTGGTGATACCGTCTGTGATGCTTGTACTGGTTCATCCAAGGCAAGGTTAAATCTTGCTTCAGTCCTGATTTATTCCTAATCTTTGCTGTGCGTACACTACCAATAAATATATTTGGGAAAAGGGCGTCATGTCTGCCTGACCACAGCCAGTAAAAGGACATAAGAAAGTGAAGGCTCTCACCGTACGTACAGAGCACATCGTCTGCAGAACTGAACGAGGTGGTCAACACTGCCCTCTGGAGGCACCCAGAGTCCACCATGTTGAGCTGTGGCAGGGAGATGGCGTTTTTGATGATGGGCGATACATCTGGGGGCGGAGATGACAGGTCACGTGACCCGCCTCTCGGGCGCGGTCCAGAGTTCTTGCGCACGTGTTTGAATGTGCGCGTGAAGAAGCTGGTCCTGGAGGTGGTGGAGTCAGGACTGCCCGGCTCCCTGGCGCCCCCGCCATAATTACTGAGGAAAGACGTGTCCCCAAAGACATCGCCCCCGCGGCCCACGTGCATGGTGTGGCGGAAGTCCCCCATGGGCGGGCCGATCATGTCCACAGACAGGTCACTCTTGAAGCGCCTTTTGGCCTGAGAGCTGGACACAAGGCCCTTTATTCCAGGCACTTTAGCCAGACTCATGGTGCTCTGCTCTTCCCTTATCCAGTCTTATCCAGTCGCTTCCACTGACGCTTCAGCGATCTGTCCAATGAAAAGAAGAATAAAGTATAAACGAGGAGGTTGTTCTTCTGCGTCTGCAAGTTCTGTCCCTCTAAATTGTGATGTTAGAATTAACCGTTGAAAGACAATTTTGAGGATTAGAACTTTGTCTAACATTTCCTGTGGAGGGTCGCGACACCTGTTTGTCACCATGGAGATGTGGCCGCTTTGCCTGGAATGGTCACAGGCCTTAAACATGTATAACTCCATAAGAACAAGTAGGTGATGTCTCCAGACAAAGTTACAGGTCTGATCTGTGGAGAGCCGAGCCCCCTCATGATAACAACACACGTCAAGGTCAATTTGAGCAATGAAAACATACTTAAATAAATGCAAGGTAGATCATTATAATGCCATACTGTGAGACGCTCCAGGTAAAGCTAAACCATTTCCATGGAGACAAGCAGAACCTCCACCAGAAAAGTTACATGAGACACATGCACAAGGCCTGAAAGCTAGATTGTTTCTGCCCACGGGTGATTATGTCATGTTACCGCTTTAATTACCACTCTTTATTATTCTGGTTTAGTCTCATTCCCCCAAAAAATGAATAAATGAATTGGATGTTGTTTCTTCCACTTAACAGGCTGTGTGTGTGTCATTTGTGCCTCTGGAATAACAGAGGAATCTCTGAAGCAAAGTTTATGTGGTGTGGACCTGGCAGAGGATTCACTTTTAGCTCTTTGTGGACAGAGGGAGGAGAAAAAACAAACGCAACCGTAAATAGATTCGAGATTTAGATTCAAAATCTCAGCTGCTGCCAAATAAAATGTGAGTTTAACGTGCTGCATCTGTGAAGACTTTAAGGCCGCTAAACACATACGAACGAGACATCACCTGGGCATGTTGTGTCTGTCTCCAACATGCTTCGTCACTGTAATATCATTCAGAAAACCATCATCTCTATCTATAAGGATACATCTCTTTTTTATTTACCTCTGCAACTATCGTTCATCCGATTCACTGACCGACTTCCATCCATGTAGATTCTTCCGTCCATTGGGCTGTGCTGAAGAGTTTCGTCCATGTGTAACAGCCACCGGCCCATGGGAACCGCCCGTCACCACCACCTGTCACCACCACCCGTCCCCACCACCTGTCACGGAGCAGTTACTCTCTTGTCCAGAACCAGTGACATCTACCAGAGCAGGAAATGGCTTACACGAACAGACTAACGGAGTAAAACGTCCTAATCCAGCCGGTGTTTTGTCTGCACGCTGCTGTGGTGAGGTCAGGCTGCTCACTGATTGGCCGTGAACAGGATTAGACCATAATCTCTTCACTCTACCTTCTTGAACTCCAAACACTTGCTTTCTGTCTTCCTTCAATCCCCTTAGGGCTCACAGTGGAGCAGATCGGGGGCTTCGCCATCGACTCCTGGTTCAATCAAGGCCGACTGAGAAGGAAAAAGAGACATTTTGAGGCTTGTTGGATGAACTCGTTTGTTATGATCCAAATACACAGTGAATTTGAGTTTGATGACTTTGTAGGGAACTATATACTGGAAATGATGTGAAACTGTGGAAGTTTTGAGTCCATTGGCATTGTTTTCTACTTACAATATTCCAATGATTAGTATGTCAAAGCACATTTCCTGCATTTTAATTTGGAAGAGGCTTTTTCTATATGTACTTATGTTTCTATTTGTGTGACGAGGAATCTTAATCTTTTTACCTTCAAAATGATGTCTAAAGAGAAGTATTGGAAATGTACGATGAAGAATGTCCTCTACAATATTGTAGAAAAGGTTTCATCTGGGGGCAAATTTCAAATAAAATATTATCCAGATGATCCTTCAAAACCATGAACTATTCCTGGACAAAGGAGGGATTTCATCACTGGAATAAAAACACGGTTAAACTCTCTTGAGATAGTGAATCCTGGGCAAGAACAAGACTTACAACATTTACAACATGTGACTTCTTGAGAGCAGATCCAGGATTAATGTCACGCCAAACAGACCGTGGTGATGGTGCCACTGCTGTGGCATAGATTAACTCTAAATGAACTAATCCTAGTCCAGGAGCAGGCCAGCAAATGTTTCAGTTGTATGCTGAGATATCATCATATATATATATAACCTGGACATAAACAGAACCACTAACCCTGCAGTTACATGGTGCCCAGTTTCACATCCTTACGACTCGTCCACATTAAAACATATTATAGACTGAATCATGTTATGTATTAGATTTCAATATTGTAAAAACTCTCTATACTGCACAAATTTGAATCACTTTTCAAAAAAGCTATAAAATTAAGTTGATATGTTAAGTTTATACGTTTAATGCATGTGATGTGTAGTGACTGTCCATGACTGACAGGTGAACATATTTATGAATATATAGGTCTCACCTCCATGTTTACACTCTCTTTTATGTTTATGTCTCTTTATTCTGTCTTACATCATCTCTTTCTTTACACAGCTCTAAATCAAATAAGTTATGCTATGAAGAGATGCATTGTGGGAGTGGTATGCACGCAGACAGGGCTGTGGTGCAGTGTGGGTCAGAGTTTTCTTCCTCTGCTGTGGTTGTGGTCACTTCGCTCTGACCAGTGCAAGTCGTTCCAAAATACAACAAGTGCAACGTGGCAGAACAATCTGTGCAATGCAGTTTATCCTGAACAAACATCTTAAATATGACATGTGTAAATGATCCCAGGGTGACTGGCATGTGACTGATCAATCAAAGAGTTTAGTTTATAATTTAACACAGATTTAAGTCCCGTTTCAGCACAATCTGTGGCTCAAAGTTGCAAACATTGTCTTGGAAAAAAAATGGCCTTGTATTTGACTTTTTTGCACTTTGTAACTGTTGTGGTGGAAGGTCTGCTGTGTACTTATCTCCATGGAGACGACGCTGCCTTGCTTGGAATGTTTCACTGTATTGAACTTAACCATCTCCGAGCAGATGATGCCACCAAAGCCAAGTTACAGGTCAGATCTATGGCGAGGTGACCCCTGCTCACGGTAAGATTGAAAGACATTTTCCATTTGCTAATTTCCTTGCTAATTAAATGCTACATAGATAGATTTAATGCCATTCTGTGGAACATTCCAGGCATCTCCATAGAGACAAGCGAGTGGATCCCTCTCCTGAAACGTTACAAAATGCATCTATAAATATAAGATAGATTTGCTGCGCTGTTTAATCCAGACTTTTCAAATGCATAAAGTCTGAAGACATGATTCAAACTGTATGCCCACATACGGTCCGTGCATTTCAAACAGCAGCGGCCTGAACAAGCACATGATTATTTACGGTCACACCCGCCCTGTGCGGCTCTTTAGGGGAAACGGAGTGAACAGTGTGAAGTAAACACGTCTCAGCGCACGACAATGGCCCGGCTGCGAAACGTTTCAGAAAATGTTGTCAGTCCAAACGTCACACAGACGTGCAGAGAGGTGCACGAGGCGTAAAGCTGAAAGAATCCAAGCACTTCTGTTTGGTGTTTGTGTCCCCGACTAAACTGTGCAATAAACTGTGCAATAAACTCAGTTAAAGTGATCAACGTATAAGTGATGTTTATTAAAATACAGTTATAACTAATGAAATGCGAGACAGTTTTGGTTTCATAGCAAGTCACATCACGTTAAGCCTCAGTCATTTCTAATTATATGCTGCATTTAATAGTATTTAATAGTATTTAATAGTACTCCACAGCATCCTCTGTAAGAACATGGTTTTTTGGAGCAGACTTCAAGAAGAAATTTGACTATATTTTGTCTTAAATGGCACTGATTAAAAGTATATTTTGAGGACATTTCATATTTAAAGCATTTTTAATTTATTTTTATGAAGACAACTAAAAAAGTGTCCCTATATTATCAAAATATAAGTAACAATAAAAATCTTGGTCATTTCTTTTCTATTGTACCGAGTCTTATATCAAATTATACAACATGAATGAAGCGGTGACAGTGAAGTTCGCTCACTTTTACATTTAGATTGTAGCTATAACAAAACAGGGTGAATTCTTGTTTCAAAAATGTAGTTGATATTGACATTGATGGTAAAGCTGGAGGTGTTAATGGTCTCATCACTGTTGACCAAGAATAAACATAACTATGACAATGTTTTGTGGTTATAACAACAAAATAGTTGTGCTTTATCTGCATTAACTGCTAAAGTCTGAGAGTAAATTGTTAATATAAAACTTAAAATAATGCTCTTCACCGCTACAATAATCCTACAACTAGAATGAACAGGACGGATGGAGGTTTAAATTATTTACTTGAAAAGATTTTATTGCAAATATTAGAACGCAAGCTGTTTCCTTCAGACGTCTTACCTTTAAGTGACAGTGAAGTATTCCTCTGGTCATTGGCTCTGCACGAGTGTTGCTCTGGGCAGCTGCGTGTTCTCTTTGAGCTGCGACTCATGGAGATGAAGATGAGAGGGAGGAAGAGGAGGAGGAGCGGGACGGGCTAAATACTGGACAGGACACAACTGGATTAGACACGGCTGAGGAGAAAAGCATGTCAAACTGCTTCGCTTTCATTTATGCCTTTCATTTTATGATAAGTTAACCACGTTTTAAGGTAATCCAAGTATTATAGACACAATTCTACAGATTTTGCAGCGACTGGCAACACTTTGATGAACTCACATAATTAAAAATAGGACCAAGTCAATTATTAAATTATTAAATGCTCATAAAAACGTAAAGATACAGTTTAACTATAGAAAAGATCCACCTAACCCATAAATTACATTTTCACCACAAAAAACATGATGATGATCTTA
This sequence comes from Eucyclogobius newberryi, assembly GCF_026437365.1. Taxonomy (NCBI): domain Eukaryota; kingdom Metazoa; phylum Chordata; class Actinopteri; order Gobiiformes; family Gobiidae; genus Eucyclogobius; species Eucyclogobius newberryi. Next base: position 34,488,012 of record NW_027315757.1, on the reverse strand, counting down.
AAGGGATTAATCTGTGTCTAGTGCAGATTCATCCACTAAAGACACAGCAGCGTTCTTATGGGCTCCAGATGTGGACATGGAGAGCCTCATTCAGGAAGTGAAGCTGAACACTGGATATAGTGTAGGTCCTTCTCTGTGGCTGTGTTTGGGCTGCGCTCCTGTCTCCGTGTCCTGGGACAGGACAGGAAGTTAGCCAGCAGACAATAAACCTTTGTAATGTTAAACCACTGCTTTAGTAAATAAAGAGTAGAAGTACAGCTCTTGGACCTAACAGGATCTGATTGGTTAGAAACATTTAAATGTACAAGGCAATGTGAGGCTGATTTTTAAAGCTCCCATATTAGGATACTAACTATTGTTAGCCAGGATAGTCACAACTGAGATTAGGAACCTAATTTTCAGGGAAATTCTATCCCCTGAGGGAAGTGTACTGTACATTTGTAGTGTTTTATGTGGTAGAGAAATCTCTGCCCAGCAGTCAAACCCAGGACCTTGTGAGGCTAAACTGGTCAATATCATATACAAAAATATATTTATGATATAAAATCAAGTCTACTAATAACATACTGACTCATTGGTGTCTGTTGACATCAGATAAGTGTTCAAAAGAGAATAAGGAATCATAAAATTAGGTTTAAAAAAATCTCAGAAAAGCTGATTTAGCAAAACACAAGAGCTATAAATGTTAGAAGAAGAAACTGAAGAACTTGACATTTCACTTCCTGACAGAAATAAAACAAATACATTAAGGATAATTAGAATATAATTCAGGAGAGTGAAAAAAGTGAGCGGAGAGGACTCCAGCAGTGGCTCCACAGACACTGGAGAACAAGCCCCTGAATGTCTCCTCCAAGTGCACGCTCGAAACATCCATTGTGCTGTGAAGATGAAGCACACACACACTGAAGATGAAGCACACACACACTGAAGATGAAGCACACACACTGAAGATGAAGCACACACACTGAAGATGAAGCACACACACTGAAGATGAAGCACACACACACTGAAGATGAAGCACACACACTGAAGATGAAGCACACACACTGAAGATGAAGCACACACACACTGAAGATGAAGCACACACACTGAAGATGAAGCACACACACACTGAAGATGAAGCACACACACACTGAAGATGAAGCACACACACACTGAAGATGAAGCACACACACACTGAAGATGAAGCACACACACTGAAGATGAAGCACACACACACTGAAGATGAAGCACACACACACTGAAGATGAAGCACACACACACTGAAGATGAAGCACACACACACTGAAGATGAAGCACACACACTGAAGATGAAGCACACACACTGAAGATGAAGCACACACACTGAAGATGAAGCACACACACACTGAAGATGAAGCACACACACACTGAAGATGAAGCACACACACTGAAGATGAAGCACACACACACTGAAGATGAAGCACACACACTGAAGATGAAGCACACACACACTGAAGATGAAGCACACACACACTGAAGATGAAGCACACACACTGAAGATGAAGCACACACACACTGAAGATGAAGCACACACACACTGAAGATGAAGCACACACACACTGAAGATGAAGCACACACACTGAAGATGAAGCACACACACACACTGAAGATGAAGCACACACACTGAAGATGAAGCACACACACACTGAAGATGAAGCACACACACACTGAAGATGAAGCACACACACTGAAGATGAAGCACACACACACTGAAGATGAAGCACACACACACTGAAGATGAAGCACACACACACTGAAGATGAAGCACACACACTGAAGATGAAGCACACACACACACTGAAGATGAAGCACACACACACTGAAGATGAAGCACACACACTGAAGATGAAGCACACACACACTGAAGATGAAGGACACACACTGAAGATGAAGCACACACACTGAAGATGAAGCACACACACTGAAGATGAAGCACACACACACTGAAGATGAAGCACACACACACTGAAGATGAAGCACACACACACTGAAGATGAAGCACACACACACTGAAGATGAAGCACACACACACTGAAGATGAAGCACACACACACTGAAGATGAAGCACACACACTAAAGATGAAGCACACACACACTGAAGATGAAGCACACACACTGAAGATGAAGCACACACACACTGAAGATGAAGCACACACACACTGAAGATGAAGCACACACACTGAAGATGAAGCACACACACACTGAAGATGAAGCACACACACACTGAAGATGAAGCACACACACTGAAGATGAAGCACACACACACTGAAGATGAAGCACACACACACTAAAGATGAAGCACACACACTGAAGATGAAGCACACACACTGAAGATGAAGCACACACACACTGAAGATGAAGCACACACACTGAAGATGAAGCACACACACTGAAGATGAAGCACACACACACTGAAGATGAAGCACACACACTGAAGATGAAGCACACACACTGAAGATGAAGCACACACACTGAAGATGAAGCACACACACACTGAAGATGAAGCACACACACTGAAGATGAAGCACACACACACTGAAGATGAAGCACACACACACTGAAGATGAAGCACACACACTGAAGATGAAGCACACACACTGAAGATGAAGCACACACACACTGAAGATGAAGCACACACACTGAAGATGAAGCACACACACTGAAGATGAAGCACACACACTGAAGATGAAGCACACACACACTGAAGATGAAGCACACACACTGAAGATGAAGCACACACACACTGAAGATGAAGCACACACACTGAAGATGAAGCACACACACTGAAGATGAAGCACACACACACTGAAGATGAAGCACACACACTGAAGATGAAGCACACACACTGATATGACAAATATTACTACAGGTTCCATCCCACCAATCAAAATAATAATTAGAAAAACCTGTGTTTGTGTCCAGCTTTGTCCATTGTTTACATGATGGTTGCTATAGTTACATATATAATGACCTTTTCCTCTGCTGCCCATGTCCAACCAGGAAGTACACTTTTAATCTATGGTCAGAATTACTCATTTGTGCAACAATACACTTTCAGTCAGTTGTTACAGCCGGACACGATGGTAGCTTTATCCTCATTACAGCCGGACACGATGGTAGCTTTATCCTCATTACAGCCGGACACGATGGTAGCTTTATCCTCATTACAGTCGGACACGATGGTAGCTTTATCCTCATTACAGCCGGACACGATGGTAGCTTTATCCTCATTACAGCCGGACACGATGGTAGCTTTATCCTCATTACAGCCGGACACGATGGTAGCTTTATCCTCATTACAGCCGGACACGATGGTAGCTTTATCCTCATTACAGCCGGACACGATGGTAGCTTTATCCTCATTACAGCCGGACACGATGGTAGCTTTATCCTCATTACAGCCGGACACGATGGTAGCTTTATCCTCATTACAGCCGGACACGATGGTAGCTTTATCCTCATTACAGCCGGACACGATGGTAGCTTTATCCTCATTACAGCCGGACACGATGGTAGCTTTATCCTCATTACAGCCGGACACGATGGTAGCTTTATCCTCATTACAGCCGGACACGATGGTAGCTTTATCCTCATTACAGTCGGACACGATGGTAGCTTTATCCTCATTACAGTCGGACACGATGGTAGCTTTATCCTCATTACAGCCGGACACGATGGTAGCTTTATCCTCATTACAGCCGGACACGATGGTAGCTTTATCCTCATTACAGCCGGACACGATGGTAGCTTTATCCTCATTACAGTCGGACACGATGGTAGCTTTATCCTCATTACAGCCGGACACGATGGTAGCTTTATCCTCATTACAGCCGGACACGATGGTAGCTTTATCCTCATTACAGTCGGACACGATGGTAGCTTTATCCTCATTACAGTCGGACACGATGGTAGCTTTATCCTCATTACAGCCGGACACGATGGTAGCTTTATCCTCATTACAGCCGGACACGATGGTAGCTTTATCCTCATTACAGCCGGACACGATGGTAGCTTTATCCTCATTACAGTCGGACACGATGGTAGCTTTATCCTCATTACAGCCGGACACGATGGTAGCTTTATCCTCATTACAGCCGGACACGATGGTAGCTTTATCCTCATTACAGTCGGACACGATGGTAGCTTTATCCTCATTACAGCCGGACACGATGGTAGCTTTATCCTCATTACAGCCGGACACGATGGTAGCTTTATCCTCATTACAGTCGGACACGATGGTAGCTTTATCCTCATTACAGCCGGACACGATGGTAGCTTTATCCTCATTACAGCCGGACACGATGGTAGCTTTATCCTCATTACAGCCGGACACGATGGTAGCTTTATCCTCATTACAGCCGGACACGATGGTAGCTTTATCCTCATTACAGCCGGACACGATGGTAGCTTTATCCTCATTACAGCCGGACACGATGGTAGCTTTATCCTCATTACAGCCGGACACGATGGTAGCTTTATACTCATTACAGCCGGACACGATGGTAGCTTTATCCTCATTACAGTCGGACACGATGGTAGCTTTATCCTCATTGCAGCCGGACACGATGGTAGCTTTATCCTCATTACAGCCGGACACGATGGTAGCTTTATCCTCATTACAGTCGGACACGATGGTAGCTTTATCCTCATTACAGTCGGACACGATGGTAGCTTTATCCTCATTACAGCCGGACACGATGGTAGCTTTATCCTCATTACAGCCGGACACGATGGTAGCTTTATCCTCATTACAGCCGGACACGATGGTAGCTTTATCCTCATTACAGCCGGACACGATGGTAGCTTTATCCTCATTACAGCCGGACACGATGGTAGCTTTATCCTCATTACAGCCGGACACGATGGTAGCTTTATCCTCATTACAGCCGGACACGATGGTAGCTTTATCCTCATTACAGCCGGACACGATGGTAGCTTTATCCTCATTACAGTCGGACACGATGGTAGCTTTATCCTCATTACAGTCGGACACGATGGTAGCTTTATCCTCATTACAGTCGGACACGATGGTAGCTTTATCCTCATTACAGTCGGACACGATGGTAGCTTTATCCTCATTACAGCCGGACACGATGGTAGCTTTATCCTCATTACAGCCGGACACGATGGTAGCTTTATCCTCATTACAGCCGGACACAATGGTCTCACACGCACATACTACAGTGTCACATATTTCTTATGCATTCTCTGACTTTTTTTTGCTTTCTTGCTGCAGAAAAGTCCTGAACAGAGTCTTTCTTCTTGTTCACAAAGGGCCAATTCTGTGCACTCGTCCCCCTTGAGTCATGGACAGAGCCACTGGGGGTCAGGGCCAGTGTTGTGTGCCAGAAACGGGCCGAGTGGGACAAACGCAGTCACGAAAGACCCCAAAAAGCTCTTTAAGAATGTGGTGGTGGTTGTGTTAAATGCAGTGAGAGTTGTGTCTCTTCTTGCATCGTGGACTGCAGTGTAAAATGTAAAATGCATTCATTCTCTTATTTCTTATTACTACTTATAAGTGCCACTTCCTCTCTAACACCATAATAATGTGTTATTCAAGCCTTTGTAACGTCTTATCACTTTCCCTCTCTCGGTGGAAGAACTGTGGGCCGGTGGAACATGGGTTAGTTGTTGAACACGATCTACTGCTGTGATTGTTTTATAGTAAAACGATGGTTGAGTCTTGGTCTTGTGTGAGGTCCAGTGTGATGTGTGTGTGGCATTCCTGCACAGACCATGGGCCCCGGGTGTCAATGGCCCCTCTGTGTCGCCGTCACCTCAGAAACTACTGGAATGCTCATTCTTTCCCCTGATTCCGGGATGCTCTGGACTGACTCTGAAAGGCAGAAAAGCAGACAAAGGTGTGTTCACGCTTGTAAATTGGGATTAAACTGGAACTAAACCTGGATTAGGCCTAAACCAGGACTAGAGCAAGACCAAACCAAGACTACATCTGAACCAAACGGGGCTTAAACCAGGGCCAAACAAGCAGTGTGAAGCCAGTGAGGATCTACACACAAACTATTTTACACTTTATAGCAGGCTTATTATAAATACTACATACTTACTCAAAACAACCGTTCAATTGTAACATGACGGCTTTTTTCCTCAATTGCTTTTTATTAATACACTATTATCTTCAAGCCTCACCCAGATTTCAGACGAGCCAAAACAATAATACCCTAAATTGCTCTCTACTTATGACATAATTGTTCTAAATGTATAAATGAGACTAACTCACAGCTTCCACGAGCCCAAAGTTACAAACAATATTGCCTAAATCACTGTTTTTTACTCTTTTAGTCCTTTTATTTGCCTCTGCAGTGACTGACACTTCCACCTCAGACACTGTTCTCACCTGTTTCCAGTGCATATGTGCAGTGTTGTACCAGTGAGTCACGATAACACTCTTCATAATGACATAAGAGTAGATCATAAACTAGAAAGGCTTTTTGAAAAACGTTTGAGATAAATTATTAAACTGAAAGTCAACACATAAATTGTTGGGAGTGGCTACAGAGCCGCTGCCAGGCTCCTGAAACTACTGGGCTATTTGACCGCGCTGCGGCTCTGTAGCCACGGCCTGAATGGCTTGGCTGTACTGAGACGCCACCTAGTGTTAAAAAAGAAAAGTGCACATTCATTTTGCTCACGTAGAAGACCCGAGTCCAGGGTCCTGACAGTATGATCCATGGTCCTGGGACATGGGCCGGGACATGAGCCGGGACATGGGCCGGGACATGGGCCGGGACATGAGCCGGGACATGGGCCGGGACATGGGCCGGGACATGGGCCGGGACATGGGCCGGGACATGAGCCGGGACATGAGCCGGGACATGGGCCGGGACATGGGCCGGGACATGGGCCGGGACATGAGCCGGGACATGAGCCGGGACATGGGACACTCGGCCGCTGATTGGACACTGTTATCTGTGGAGGTGCGCGTGCTCCCGCCCACGTCAGACTGACCTCACCGCGCAGTTTCGCCCCGGTCTCCTCTGAGTCTCTGTGTGTCTGTGTCTCTGAGTCTCTGTGTCTCTGTGTCTCTGAGTCTCTGAGTCTCTGTGTCTCTGTGTCTCTGTGTCTCTGTGTCTCTGAGTCTCTGAGTCTCTGAGTCTCTGTGTCTCTGAGTCTCTGAGTCTCTGTGTCTCTGTGTCTCTGTGTCTCTGTGTCTCTGAGTCTCTGTGTCTCTGTGTCTCTGTGTCTCTGAGTCTCTGTGTCTCTGTGTCTCTGAGTCTCTGTGTCTCTGAGTCTCTGTGTCTCTGGAGGTAATAACTTAAACTTGGATTGATCACATCCTTCGTCTCGTGATATTGGACAAAATGAGTGGTAAGTCGACATTTTCTGTTTTTGTTGCGGTGTTACAGAAGTTTGTTTGTTACTTTTATCTGACACTTGTAACTGGTACAACTCAAACATAGATCCAGAAACTCAAATCAGAAAAACAATATAGTGACTTGTTAAACTGGACACAGGTGTTTGATGTGGCTCTTTATTATAGAGCATATGTCAGTATTCTGTTGTCTACTTAACTTCAACTATATTTCACGCATGAAGTACAACTGTAAAACCGAAGTAGAAATAGAGAAGACTAATAATTGCACAGATTCCGGAGCACCACAGACTTGTCCCAGCTTGTCCTTATCCATCTGAACAGCTGCATGGTCCCCTTTGTACCAGCCAGAGAAACAACTCACTGGACAATTCAGTATTTACACATGAAAAACCATACTTACTCAACATATTTCCATCCTTGTTATTCTTAAATGGCAATGTGTAAGTGTGGATCTTTGCACAAAGTTCATACATGACAATAACAACATAAACTCTATAGTTTAATGTTATGCAACACTTCATAGAGATTTGTCAGGATAATCCACTTTCCATAACTCCAGTTGGGGAAATCACCTGAAGCTTTTCACTGGGGTCCCGTTCTCCCTTGTTTTTAAAGCACCTCGTGACTCACTCCATTATTTTCATTCCATGGCTCTGAGACACTGACCCTTAGGTTAAGACGGGCCCCGGGTGTGAAACAGACTTTACTCCCAATTAAATACATTCTTTTAAAGCACATGTGTCATTAAATCAGTTCTCATTATTTTAAATGTTGTCAATGATTGTGATTGTTTCCTGGTGTCAAACAAAGAGCTTCATCCCAACAGCTGTTTGTTTGCTAAATACACTGAAACTTGCGCCTTAAATTGTTCATCTGTGTGATTCTTTTTACGCTGACTGTGAAGTTTTAGTTATGGGCTCTAACCTCTTATGTTTTTAGCTCCGGGGAACTCTTGTTTTTCATCTATGACCATATGTCTGTTTTATTTTATTATGTGTGTGGTTTATGAAATCCACCTCCAACTGCAACAAGTGACATGAACGTGAACAAACAATATGTCACTTTCTGTGTCCAGCAGTTGCTTGAATCCGATCCAAATCCAAGCAGTCTACAATGTTGGACCCTGAGTTTCAATTGCAATACACATTTTGAATTTGGTTATTCATATAAATAATTAAATGCAAACGGTTCACACAATTAATGATTATTTTTATGCAGTCGATTAGTCTAGTGATTATTCCTTTGAATCATTGATTAGTTGGTTCGAACGTGAAATGCCAGTGAGAGTTTTATTCAGTTTTACCCAGATAAAGCTGAACTCAAGCCGTTTGTGGATGTCCTGCTGGAGAATACCTGCCAGAAGAAAATCAAAAAAATAACAATAAAAGTAATAAAACCAGTTCTCTCGGCTCATGGCTCGTTTGTAGTCTGTGTATGGACCAAATAACAATGATTCCGTTACTTAATTAGTCAAAAACTATTTCTATAATCGATTAGTTGTAACTTTTTGATCAGAGTTTGTAACGCCACACTATAATCAAACATGTCCATACAATATTGGCCCTATCTTGCAATAGTTTCTTCTGTTGGTCTTGTCCAGGTGTGACCGAGTGGGCAGAAGATGCGGACGGCGTTGCGCGGGACGAGGTGCGGTCTCCGTCCTGGACAGAGGAACACTGTCAGGAGCTCTGGGACCGGATCGAAGGCGTACGACACAAGCTCACGCGCGTCCTCCACCCGGCCAAACTCACGCCGTATCTGCGCCAGTGCAAGGTCATGGACGAGGAGGACGAAGACGAGGTGCTCCACTCCACACAGTACCCTCTGCGGATCAGCAAGGCGGGTGAGAGGCTACGGGGAGACAAGTGCAGAGGACAGAGGAGACAAGTGCAGAGGACAGAGGAGACAAGTGCAGAGGACAGAGGAGACAAGTGCAGAGGACAGAGGAGACAAGTGCAGAGGACAGAGGAGACAAGTGCAGGGGACAGAGGAGACAAGTGCAGGGGACAGAGGAGACAAGTGCAGAGGACAGAGGAGACAAGTGCAGAGGACAGAGGAGACAAGTGCAGGGGACAGAGGAGACAAGTGCAGAGGACAGAGGAGACAAGTGCAGAGGACAGAGGAGACAAGTGCAGGGGACAGAGGAGACAAGTGCAGGGGACAGAGGAGACAAGTGCAGAGGACAGAGGAGACAAGTGCAGAGGACAGAGGAGACAAGTGCAGGGGACAGAGGAGACAAGTGCAGGGGACAGAGGAGACAAGTGCAGGGGACAGAGGAGACAAGTGCAGAGGACAGAGGAGACAAGTGCAGGGGACAGAGGAGACAAGTGCAGGGGACAGAGGAGACAAGTGCAGAGGACAGAGGAGACAAGTGCAGAGGACAGAGGAGACAAGTGCAGGGGACAGAGGAGACAAGTGCAGAGGACAGAGGAGACAAGTGCAGGGGACAGAGGAGACAAGTGCAGAGGACAGAGGAGACAAGTGCAGAGGACAGAGGAGACAAGTGCAGAGGACAGAGGAGACAAGTGCAGGGGACAGAGGAGACAAGTGCAGGGGACAGAGGAGACAAGTGCAGGGGACAGAGGAGACAAGTGCAGGGGACAGAGGAGACAAGTGCAGAGGACAGAGGAGACAAGTGCAGAGGACAGAGGAGACAAGTGCAGGGGACAGAGGAGACAAGTGCAGAGGACAGAGGAGACAAGTGCAGAGGACAGAGGAGACAAGTGCAGGGGACAGAGGAGACAAGTGCAGAGGACAGAGGAGACAAGTGCAGGGGACAGAGGAGACACGATAAACATGCCTGAGAACTGTTGGAATCTTTCTTCTTTCTTCATGTTATGGCTGTTGTTTTGTCCATAGAATGTCTCGGTTCATGTCCTCCTCTCACAGGCCGTCTGCTGGACATCCTGCGAGGTCAAGGCCAAAGAGGTCTTCAGGCTTTCATGGAGTCTCTGGAGTTCTACCACCCGGAGCAGTACACGCAGCTGACGGGAGCGCAGGCCACGCAGCGCTGCTCTCTCATTCTGGGTGAGCGTTTGTACAAACCCTCTGGTCTGGACAGGACAGAGAGGTGAGTGACCGATGATGTCCGTGTCTTTTTCAGACGAAGAGGGTCCTGAGGGGCTGACACAGTTCCTGCTCCTGGAGGTGAAACGGTTGCGTGAGCAGCTCAGAAACAGCCGGCTGTGCGAGCGCCGCTTGTCCCAGCGCTGTCGAATGGCCGAGGAGGAGCGGAGCCGCGCCGAGCGGAAAGCACAGGAGCGACGCCACGACAGGCTGCAGCTCGAGAGGTCGGGTCACTGGGGTTTTTATATTTCTTAATCCTCAGTTCTATTTCATGTGGAAGTTCATTGTTGCTCCAATGATTCTGCTGGAAAGTGATGTTTCTGCAGAGTACAAGATATTCTTTATTTGACCTTGAGGAGCATCAATAAGATTTATGACAATATTCCTGTCTCTGCTGCATGGGGTCCTGCTGTGTGTGTCATACCAGATCTTCTTTGTTCTCAGAAGCTAAGTAAGGATGGGACAGGGGGCCGGTAGTGCACATGCCATTGTGTCCTTGGGCATGACACTTCACCCACCTTGTCTCCAGTGTCCCTGTATGAATGAGAGTGTGTTAGTGGTTGAAAATTAGCCCATGCTACAATCTGGTGTGTTTACAGCGTGTGTAACATGTATGTTCATTCACATGCACTGCCCTGACTAACTAAAGTCCTTCACAACTGTAGACATTCCCAGGATGGACCTACCACAGAGCTTAAACTTAAACTCACAATCTCTAAAGTCATTCAGAGGAAAGTTATGCACCCAAAGCTATGTCCCAAATGTAACCAAGGGTCTTATCAAGCATCTGAACGTGACACTGTGTGTTTGTGTGCAGGCTGCGTCAGGACTGGGAGTCGGCCAGTCGGGAGATGGGCAAACTGAAGGACAGACTGTTGGAGCAGGCTGTGAAGTACTCCAGAGCTTTAGAAGAGCAAGGGAAAGCCACGAGCCGAGAGGGAGAGCTGCTGAGGCAGGTTTGTAAACCGAGGGCCGCATTTTCCAACTTATCCGGAGCAGAGGGCCACAGACAATGTCCAGTTTGTCCAATGACAAAGTTAATGATTTGAAATTGTGCTTTTGACATTGTTTCGATGCGCCCCCACACCTTTAATAAGAACATTCATATTATGTTGGTATTACATCAAATTGCTTGAATGTTTCCAATTTTACAGTAAAAAGTATTACTATTTGTTGTTTGAACCAACTTAGCTGGAATTTAGAAAATAGCATTAGTTTGGACATGCCTCTATTTCATAAATATACAGTTTAATTTGCTACTACATGGTCCCAAAACGAGGACAAAGAATATAGTTTTGTTAAGTTTTGATTTGGACATAACAAGCCAAACTCCAGTCAGCACAATACTGTAAAAACATGAGTGTTGTTCTGTGCACGTCGTGTCACAGCACGTCACCTGCACCAGCAGCATTCTTCTGACACTGGGCATTTTTGAGAATGCTTTTGTGGGTTTTATGCTTGTATTTAGGTGTCTATAATTATATACAATTATACAACAGCAACTTTAATTTAGACTATACTTAACTCTCATCAAAATTGTGTAATAACTGTGACTTTGTAACATGGTTTAGCAGTGTTGTGTGTGTTGTGTGTGTTGTGTGTGTTTGGTTTAACAGTGTTGTGTGTGTTGTGTGTGTTTGGTTTAACAGTGTTGTGTGTGTTGTGTGTGTTGTGTGTGTTTGGTTTAACAGTGTTGTGTGTGTTGTGTGTGTTTGGTTTAACAGTGTTGTGTGTGTTGTGTGTGTTTGGTTTAACAGTGTTGTGTGTGTTGTGTGTGTTTGGTTTAACAGTGTTGTGTGTGTTTGTCGATGCAGGTGGAAGCGCTAAAGTCAAGAATGGGCGACGCTGACACATTCTCAACAGAAGCTCACGACATGATTGTGTCGTCCAGACGGGACAGTTCAGTGTCGTCCAGACGGGACAGTTCAGTGTCGTCCAGACGGGACAGTTCAGTGTCGTCCAGACGGGACAGTTCAGTGACCAGTGGGTCACAGCCACTTCCACCTGCTCTGCCAGAGAAACCAGTGAAATGTCTCAGAGCAGACCACACGGGCAATGGCACTCGGGATTCAGGGGTAATCGTATGTATAGGTCTACGTCTTTTTCTTTTTGCATTTTGAAACATTTAAAAGCACAAATTGGACTTCACAAAGAACGCAATATTTAGCAACCTGATGCTAAAGAATCATCAATAAATGAAATCACTATATGCAAAACTCTTAAAGCAAGGAGACTCTTAAAGCTTAATGACTTCTTAAATACACATGTACTATTTATTAATTCATTTCTTTATTAACCGTTATTTTACCAGGTAAAACCCATTGAGATCGTAACCTCTATTTCAAGGGTGAAAATGTAGCAACTCTACATTTGAAAACACATACTATATTTTACAATATCAGTTATAATAAAGATGTATTTGATGTATTTGGTAGTGCAGTAAAAGCTCTTTTGCCCACTGTTGTGTTGCATTAATGCAGTGTGTTTGTGATTTCTCAGGCTTTGATGGACATCCTGCAGCAGGACCGCAGAGAAGCAGCAGAGGAGAGACAGGAGCTGTGTGACATGATCACCACACTGCAGGAGGAGGCACATGGGTCTGAGGAGCAGATGGGCCAAGTCAGTACATGCTCTTTTCTCCTGGAATACAGATGTGTTTCATTTGAATGCTGATGCTGACCTGTGTCTGCAGCTGGAGGAACAATGTGAACAGCTCCAGCTGAAGATCAGGACTCTACAGTTGGACTGGGAGACGGAGCAGAAGAGGAGCTTGTCCTACTTCAACCAGATCATGGAGCTGGAGAAGGAGAGGGATCAGGTCAGACTGTGTACATGCAATATATTATGATTCTGTTTCATTAGCACTGCCATATCCACAGATCCACATCAACCTTTTTGCTTTTCTCTCTGCGTTGGACACATCTTTCTCTTCTGCTCCCACAGCAGCAGACTTACTGATCTTCCCTCTGACCTCTGACCTTCCCTCTCCTCCGGTCACTCCTGCTCCTTCTGCCTGTCCACTGTCCGCACCCTTGACTCTCACCTTAGACACAGAGTTTTCACTGACTAATGGGTCCACATCCACGTCTCATTTAAGGCAGCCGTAAAGCCACTTGCATTTCAAACGTGGTTCAGTTAATACTTTTACATTATTATCACATTACATTATGCCAAGTTTTGTTTTTGCTCTTGGCTGCCACTTTGCACACAGATGTAGATTTAACAATCACATGACATACACAGGACAGGTTAGTGAGAAGGGATAGATATTACATCTTATTTTAAGTGTGCATTTGGATCAAGAGAGTTATTATGAGATCGGTAAAAATGTGTGCTCAGTGATTTGTGGGAGCAGGATCAATGCTGCTTCCAGTGACACTGTCCCACTGAACGCAGCAGCAAGGCAGGTCCATAGTCTGTAGTTTAATCAATGAAGTCCTCTGACCGGCCGAGTTTGGGATAAAAGTGTGATCAAATATAATATGGCACAGGTTTACCAGATGAATATGCTGAATTGAAATGAATACTCAATAGGCCCTTCGAAGCAGGGACAGCCTGCAGCTGGAGTACACAGACTGCCTTCTGGATAAGAACCGTCTGAGGAAGAGAATAGCTGAACTTGAGGCCAGTGTGGAGCAGCAGCAGAGGGAGCTGGAGAGAGAGAGGGCTCGAGGCCAGATGAACCAGAGCACCTCCTGTCTGCACTGTGTAAGTGTAACTGTGTCCAAGTGTAAGTGTCCACGTCTTCTGCTGTGACCACAGACCATGGGCTTTCACTGCTGTTTGTCCCCACAGTCTCATCTGTCTCTGTGGAGTGAGGACCAGTGTTATGGCCCTTGTTGTTCCCTGGGCCTGAGCCCCCAGTCAAACAACAACCTGCTGCTGCGGAAGGTTGGATCATCCACCTACATTCAGACTATGGGCCACACTTTGTGGTCATTGTTAGCTGCTCAAGTAACAAGGCACATTCAATTATTTTAACTATATTTTGACTCTGTCTCAGACACACTTAAGAGGGAAAACAAAGGCAAACTCTACTGGTAAGATATGGCTCAGTATACGCAACAATCATGCAGAATGTTACCACCACTAGGTGCGAGGTTAGGTTGACATTTACAAAGTTTTAAAATAACAATTGCTTCTTAATAACAGATTCTCATTCCACCTCTGAAGAAAACCTCCTGATTTCAGTAAGTACAATTGTTTACATGAATTGATTATGAAAGCCATTGGATTTCATTCACCACAGAAGTTCCTTTTTAGGCAGAAGACAATGAAAAGGAGATCAATCGCCTCTCTACGTTCCCCTTTCCTCCCTGTGTGAACTCCATCAACAGAAGATTTAATGCAGAGTAAGTTTGGTGACTTTTGCTGGCTGTATAGTCTCATTCATCTTGTTTTCATCTGGATACAGATATATTAACTACACATTATCATTTATTTATAGGTTGGACTTGGATTCTTGGGGCAGTGATGAGAATGAAAACACAGCTGGTTGGTTAGTTTCTACGTTCACAAACGTCTCTACGACCCTGATGTTCTTATTCATTGCAGGTGAACAAAGTGAACTTTCTTTGTGGGATTCATGGACCTCGTTACATTCGCAGTCATTTCCCCCTGATCTGATTAAATTACCAACCCCCAAACTCACTGACGAAAATATCCCAAGGTAAAATTCATACAAATCTCTGCTTTGACTTGCTAAGATACAACATGCTCTCTTGCAGGACGCCCCCGCTCACCCCCTCCAGCCCCCCGACCTCTCCTCGGGACAGAAAGGCCAGTCTTGCCGATGACATCACAATAGTGGGAGGAAACCGAACAGGGATCTTTGTTAGCCACGTGAAGCCTGGCTCTCCGGCTGAACAGTGCGGCCTCACACAGGGCAGTGAGCTGCTGGAGGTGAGAGGACAGGACACAGGGTCAGGAAAAGAGACATATTGAAACATCATATTGAAACCTGTTTCAGGCCTGATTTATTCCTAGATTTATCATCTATTAATTATTATTATTATTACTATAATTATTATTATACTATCCTAGTTTAGTTCTGGTTTAGTTGGTCTTGGTCTTGTTTGGTGCTTGTTTAATGTCCTTATCTTCTCTGCAACCTCAATAATACAATTATTTTAGAATCCAGAAAGTCTTTGGGGTAAAGTTTTATTCTGCGTTGGATATTTGGATATTGAAGCATGAGGATATTTGTTCTGCTTTGCAGCTGGAGCGTGTGTTGTCTGGTGGAGGCAGTGTACAGTTGGCTCAATGCACTGCAGAAATAGCACACTTTTCTCTTCAGTGGTGGACGGAGCCTTCTTCACTTAAACACAGAAGTAACCCAGAGGGTGAGTGTAAGCAGGTCTCAGACAACTTGTTTTATTTATTCATGATATGTAGTCATTTTTACAGACGATTGAATGTTGTGTTGAGTCCTGCCTTCATTCTCTCCTCAGCCTATGCCAAACTGTGCTCCCAGATCCAATCTTCTTCTTTTATGGGGGCCGACTCATTCTATGTTCGTGCTAATCTCAATATGGAGCCTCATGGGGTTCCCCCATCTCTGGGCGTGTCCTGTGATGACATCATATACGTCACAGACACCAGATTGAATGGCAAGTATCACTGGTGCTGTTGGCGGGTCGACCCCAACACAGCCACGCCCCTGCAGGCAGGGACCATGCCTAATTACAATAGGTACACAAAGACACAGTATATTTTATTCATTTTATATTTCTGAGCGTAATATATTTTGATAATCCTTGTTTTTGAAGGGCTCAACAGTTGTTGCTTGTGAGGTTAAAGAAACTGGCACTTGAACAAAAAGACTTCAAGAAAAAAATGGTAAATCTACAGAATGTCTAAATTATTTGGTTCGTTTTGTGGGTTTCACTCTAATGTTATAGGTACCATTTTGTGGACTTTTCATTGTTCAATAGATAGAATGTTATTCTGTTTTGAAATGTCCTTGAAGCCTACTCCAAACCCACGGAATGGAATATTTTTTGAATGAAGTAAAAAGCTATTTCTATGTTTTCCCAACAGTTTTTAAAGAAAGCAGCCGGGCGTGTACGTCTTGTTAAAGCTGTGGACCCGAGCTTTCGTGGCATTGGCTCTGGGCAGCAGGTTTTCTACACTCTCAGTAAACGTAAGACAGAATTATGTCTGCATTAGGCCTTATGCATTTGTTCTCACATTTGATTGTATTTCTCCTTCCTGTAAGGTCACGAGGAGCACCTGATTCCATACAGTTTAGTGAAACCATTACAGGTTCAAACTAAACGACCAGTTATTTTCTCCCCTTCTCTTTTGTCTCGGGGTCTTATAGAGAGGCTGATGCAGCCTGTAGACTCAAGTCTTAACTTCAGTACCTGCCCCCCTGGTAAACACTCTATATGTTGTATGCATGTATATCATATAACAATAAGAAACCAGAAAGCTTACCTGTTCTTTCTGACTTGTCAGAACATATCCCCATTTCAGAACAAGGTGACCAGAAAGTCTTCATGTTAGATTCTTACACCCCAGAGCAGGCTTTGGGTGTGCGGGTGCAGTCTATACAGGACGTAATCAGCCAGGTAAAGTACACATGTTTTTTAATCAAATATCCAATAACCTATTATACTTTTCCCCTTTTTTCTTGTCTATTTGTTGTAGGACAAACATTGTCTGTTGGAACTTGGTCTGTCCAGTGTTGAAGGCCTATTGAGACAGGGAATGTACCCTATTGTGATCCACATTCGCCCGAAAAGCAAAAAACACAAAAAACTAAGGCAAGCTTTGCTATTGGATTATATATATATATATATATATATATATATATATATATATATATATATATATATATATATATATATATATATATATATATATATATATATATATTATATTTCTTATTTATTTCCTTAAAGGAAGTTTTTTCCACGCTGTGGGGAGGACATGGAGGAGGCGTGTCGTGCTGAAGAGCTGCAGCTGGAGATGTTGCCTCTGCTTTATCACACTCTGGAGCCAAACACTTTGAGCGCCACAGAGGAGCTTCTGTCCTCCTTACACAGTGTCATACACAGCCAGCAGAGGGCCGTGGCATGGGTAGAATTGGATCGGTTGCAATGATGCACTTTGTGGTGTAACTGAGTCATGCAACAAACAATAATACATCATAAAAAGCATCTGTGCTAGTCGTTGTCATCGTTATTACTAATGCAACTAGCAATATTTGAACTTTTTTCATATACATTTCATGGATCACTGTGGTGATCACTGTGGTGATGAGGAGAATATGTTTGCTATTATTGCACTGCAAAATGAAATTAAAGTTGAAAGTTGAAACAGAGTCTCCTGATGCATCTATTCAAATAAGAGACAAGAGAAGCGTCTGCACGGTCTGTACATGACAGCGTCCTCTAGCGCCCTCTAGCGCCCGAGGCCTGCTCTGCACTGGCTCCTCCCCTCTGTGATCAACAACAGCCCCGCCCCTCGCGCGCGGCCGGAGCCTGGTGATATCATACGCTGCTAAAGCCTACACAGAAGCAAAATGGCCGATTGTAAACTAACCGATCATACGGTGTCCGACAGTCATCAGAGGATTATGCATGATTTGTTTACCGCGTGAGAACCAGAGTTAGACAAAGGGGAAATCGTCTTTACACGTTTTACCGTCTAGCATTTCGTCGTTGGTTGATGTCATTTATTACACAAGTTCGCCTTGAAAGCCTCGAGCTAGCTTGCTAGCCTAGCTACTTAGCTAGCTCGCTAGCGGTGGCTCTGCAAAATATTTTTGCACAGAAGCACTTTATGTCTTAACTTCATGTGAATCCCGAGGTAAGTGCTATTTGTTGCTTGCAGAAATGTTACATTTTCACTCGTGCTTATCAGCTCACAGCACTCTGCATTTGTTAGTGGCGTTGTACATTTTGTCTGATATTGGATGACTTGTTCGTGAGATTATAATTTTGGAGCCAATAGCAACATTATCTGAATTATTTGAGTACGTTAATGCCTGGTGAGTGTTCACGCGTGTCGTGTTGTGTGCACTGGCTGCAGACCGCCACCTTTGAACCTCTCTTTGCCTCTTTAGGTCACAAGAGGACCACTCTTCTCCTTTAGGGGCAGTCGACAAAATCGTTACTTCTGTCTAATAAATGAACAAAACGCAAAACTTTAAACGTATAGAATCGATGCAAGCCTATGATTTCGTTGTGGGTACACGTTCGACACTAAAACATTGCTTTAATTTACAAGAATATGTTTGTTTTGTAGGACTCATTATGCAATTATATTATGTACGTTTTTAAGAATCCGGGTAATTCTCAACCTCTTGTTTTGTATTGCATAAACAGAACTCGCCTGTCCTAACTATACTTTGCATATCGTACCGAGTTGTGAGCGGTGCTTTTAGGCAGTTGTGTCACCAGGGAGGTGTTTACAATCTTACCATAGTAATGAGCGACACCATTTTCACAACTGAAAGAAGTCCTTCAATATGCTGAAAGGATTTCCCTCTAGAGTCTAATCTGAGGTCAATCTGTTTGCTCCACCAATGCCAATGCTGTCCATGTTCTAGTTAATGAATTATGCAGTGAGAGGCGAGAATACTAAGGCAGGTTGACAAGCTGTCTACCCCAGGCTAACATTACAGCTCAAACAACATGGCCTCTGCCTCAGTGCTCTGCCCTCACACACATGCAACCAAGGCTGTACATTTAATGTACAACTCTTTCCTCTGACAGAAGCATCCAAAAGGGAACTGTGTTTCATGGAAGACAAGAAAAAGAAGAAAGAGGAGAATAAGAAAAAGGAAACTCCACAGAAGGTAAATGTATACCAATCACATACTGACTTGCAATTGTTTTAATGCATTTATTAATTGACATATTGATACCTATTTTTTCCCCTAAAATTAATAAATTAGAGCTGGGTAATATCCCGACATTAATCAGACCCATTTGCTGTTACTAATTACTCTTAAATTCCACTCTATTCTTCTGTTTAAGGTGCCAGACCAGAAAATCAAAGGTAAGTTTTAGTTTCAAATTTCATACATGATAATTGCATATGTATATTCATTGGACAGTTTGTTTTAATTTTTAACAGTGGATGCATGTTATATACATTACATTTTCTTATATTAGAGGCATATATATTTAGCCATTATCAGTCTCTCTTCATGGGCATGTGTGTATTTCAGTGCCAGAATCGACCAAGGTATCCAGTCCAGGCTCACACTCCAGTCCAGGCCCAGTGTCCCCCTGCCCCGGCCCAGCCGCTCCTTCCAGTCCCGGTGCTGCCAGAGCCTCTGCACCAGTTGGTCCTGGTGCTGGGAACAATGCAAAGCAGCGGACCTCTGTGGCCAACGGACAGCCCACCTCCTCATCTTCTCCTGGAAACCAGGCCCTCCAGCAGCAACGATACATGTCCAGAGAGGTTCCACCCAGGTTTCGCTGCCAGCAGGACCACAAAGTGCTACTGAAGAGGGGCCAGCCTCCCCTGTCCTCCATGCTGTTGGGGGGAGGAGGAGTGGACGAGGCTGCTGCGGCCAGTGGCTGCAGTGCACCGGGAGAAAATAACCCCAATGCAAAATCACCTGGAGCTACAGGTACAGTTCGTAGCACCGAGTGCAATTTCTAAAGCCAAAAGTATTTCTGTGAGAATGTGTTAAGAGTGTTTTTTTGTAAGTTGGAAGTTATCGTAACAGATCACATAAATGTGTTTTTGTTTTCTTCAGATTCCAATTTGGGTTCATCTTCCCCTTCAGCCCATAATTCATCCTCATCATGCGTGGCTCCTCTGTCGTCTTCTACAATTACTACTACTATTAGTACTACTTCAACTTATGCAAGTTCCACATGGGGGGCCGGCTCTAGCAGCCAGTCCTCCCCTCAGGGCTGCGGGAGGACGGATGGAATGGCTGCAACGGACTGGCCCAAAGCATGTTCAGAGGCAGTGAGCGAAGGGAAGCAGGAGCAAGATAACCGTGGTAACAATAACAACAGCAGTGCCTCATGGAGCGAGACCAACACCCAGCAGAAGGGAGAAGGGGAAGAGAACATGAACAATTCTTCACCACCTTCTCCTCTCTCCCCCTCGACCTCCCTTAACGAATGTGCTCAGTCGTGCGGTGTTGTGGCCTCTCAGGTGGAAGTGGGGCAAGGATCAGCAGCTATTCACAATTCCAAAGTCTCCCATCTTCAAGAGAGACCTGGTGCCAATTGTAACCCCAGCTCCAACTTGTTTGCCCACCATCAACAGTCTGGCACTACCGTTTCAGCTTGTGACAGCCTTCCTTTGCACTCATCTGTGATTTCCTCATTTTCTGCCAGCAGCCATCTACTCTCCACCAACTCATCTGTCAGTCAAGCAGGTGCCCATCAGCAGCAGCAGCAGCACACAGGAACAGCTCTGGGCGCCAAAAGTGGAGAGCAGCAGCAAGCAGCAAACCTAGCAACAGATTTAGTCGATGGCGTTGGACCAAATAAAGAAAATGCTGAAGCAAAGCAAGGGGAAGAGAGTACAACTTTGTCTTCCTCCACTGCTTCAGCTGCCGCTTCCTCTTGGACAGCTAGGCCCCCTATGGATACTGTTGCTGAAGGGAAGGAGGGAAATTCTTGGGGTTTGGATGGTGGTTCAATTACCCAGGTGGCATCTCAGGGAGAAAAGGTAGTGTGTAGTCCAGAGGGGGAGTGGGGCAGCACTGTGGGAGGGGGTAATTCGGGTCACTTAGCAATAGGAAATGGAAAAGGCGAGGATGGTAGCAGTAGTGGTGGCAGCGTTGTGACAGACTCTGTATCACCAAAGTTTGCAACTATGTCAAAGGCATGGGACAATCAGAAGGAGGCAGAGGGTGACGATGGAAAAGTGGGAGAGTGGGGCACGGGAGGAAGCAAGGATGAGGGGTCTACAGCTGGAAGCAGCGGTGCGGGGCAGAAGACGGACCGAACAGGACAACGCCAATCCCACCAGATCAATGCAGACGTGGCCTTACAGAGCATGCTCAATCGATCAGACTTGGACCCCAGGGTCTTGTCAAACACAGGCTGGGGCCAGACCCAAATCCGACAGAATGTGGCTTGGAACCTTAGTCGAAATGATAAAAGCACTTCATTGTCATCAGCAAATGTAAACACTAGCACTAATCGTGGAGCTAACAATCCTGGATCAAGTTCAGTGAGGGAAGGTTGGGATGGGGGAAGGACCAGTCATGAACGGGAAAGCGAACCGGGAAAGACAGAAAGAAGCTGGGGGGTACACAGCACTGAAACCCAAGGAAAAGGATGGGGGAGTGAAGAGCAGTGGTCTGACGGCAAAGCAGGGGGTAAATGGCCAGAATTAGGAAAACAGGGTACTGGATGGGAAGACCATCCAGAAGATAAAGGGATTGGAGGATGGAAAAATGAGGCTCGTGGTGGCGATCCTCGTGGTGGCGATCCTCGTGGTGGTTGCGGCGGCGATCCTCGTGGCGGCGAGCCTCGTGGTGGCGGCGGCGAGCCTCGTGGTGGCGGCGGCGAGCCTCGTGGTGGCGGCGGCGAGCCTCGTGGTGGCGGCGGCGAGCCTCGTGGTGGCGGCGGCGAGCCTCGTGGTGGCGGCGGCGAGCCTCGTGGTGGCGGCGGCGAGCCTCGTGGCGGCGGCGGCGAGCCTCGTGGCGGCGGCGGCGAGCCTCGTGGCGGCGGCGGCGAGCCTCGTGGCGGCGGCGGCGAGCCTCGTGGCGGCGGCGGCGAGCCTCGTGGATGGAGTGGGGAATGGGGGCAGAGAGACTCTTCCTCTGGGAGAGGATGGAGTGATGGACCGAGTAGAGAGGGCATTTCAGAAGAGGGCTCATCATGGAGCGAGGGTGGCTCTCATCGAGGTGGGTGGGGTGGGGGGGAACCGGGTGAAGGTAAATCTCTTCAAAACTGGGGCAATGCAAAGCCCCATACAGCAACAGCACAGATACCAAACAGCCAAGTGGCACCTCTGAAAGCCCCAAATCAACAGCCCCAATCACAGGGTCAGCAGCCCGGAGGGCCCATTCAAGGAGGGTGGGGCAGTCGGTCCACACCTGGAGAACCCCCATCCAAAAATCCAAACCAAAGTACAGGCTGGACATCGGGTCCAATTCCACAGATCCCAGGGGCTCCAGGAGACTCCATGGAGTCCAGTGGGTGGGAGGAACCGTCCCCTCAGTCCATCAGTCGTAAAATTGATATTGATGATGGTACTTCAGCCTGGGGAGATCCCAATCGCTACAACAGTAAGAATGTTAACCTGTGGGATAAAAATGCTGCTGCTGCCCAAAGTCTTAGTCAGCAGCCTCCTCCAATGCCCATGCAACCCCCAGTCCAGAGAAGACAACATGTGCCGCAACAACCAGGTAAGCCCACCCCTCCACTTCCTGAATAATCTACTAAAAATAACAACTGGCCATTGTTAGTCCCTCTCCTAACTCTGGCACACAATAAAATGTATCTACGGTTACTTTTGCACTAAAATGAATATTTCAGCTTCAAATATTTTAACACATATTTTCTAACTCAACCAATTATTCCCTAAAAAGTTTGAGTCAAATAAATGGCAAAATCATTGCACATTTGAGCAGTTTTATTTTTTTATTAGAGACATCGTTGACATGTATTTGACTCGACTAGTGTGCTCGGCTAGTCAACTACAAGATTCACTAGCCGTGCAAACCGTGTCTCTTAAGTGGTCTTAAGCTTTATTAAACGTTGAAGCAGATACTTAGTGCCTCTCCTCTCGACAGGGCCTGGCATGTGGGGCGGAGGTGCTCAGTGTGCAGATGCAGGGACTGGCAGTTGGGGCCAGACGTCAGAGGCTACCACAGGTTGGGGTGACTCAGATGAGTCCAGTAAACATTCAGGCTGGGGTAATCCTCCCTCCAGCTCTGCTAAATCTGGTAAGAATCAATATGTCAGTGTCAAGTTTGTGTTTGTACATAGGTTGTGCTGAGCATTAAATGGCACATAACCATCTGTCATTTTATTGTTGCAGGCACAAAGTCAATGGAGAACTGGGGTGGGAAAGGGGAAGGCTCGATGGCTGCGTCACGTCACTCCAGCTGGGACGAGGATGATGACTGCACTGGGGGAGTGTGGAACAGCGCCGGACCACAGGGAAGCAGCTCCTCCTATAACTCTGGAGGATGGGCTCATGGAGGGAAGAGAGGCAATCTCAGGGTGTGTTTTTCTTATCTATTTTGGACAGTGACACACATTTTGGTATTTGGCCTATTGTCAAATCTTATCCCATGTTACCTTTGCATAAGAGCTCGCCCATTCCTATTGCAGATTGGATCTAACTGCTTCAATGTGTTTTATTTTGAAGGGAGGAGGAGGTGATGGCTGGATGAACCCAATGTCGCGGCAGTTTTCAAATATGGGTCTTCTGGTAAGTTGTTTTAGTTTTTTTTTAGTTGAGGTCAGGTTTTGGTTTAGCATTTTTACATTTTATTATTAGTTTACAGATTAACTACTTGAAAGTCAAGAAATAGGACAAATACGGAATTAGCTAATTGGGTTTTATTTGATGAGCACAGAACAGTACTCCTGTAGTGCAGGGGTGTCCAAACTTTTGTCACTAAGGGCCACATTTTGAAACTTTGAGCAAAAGGCAACGCACAACCCGACAATGAAGTGAACCATTCAAAATGTTGCATTTGACATGGTTTCAATGCACCGCCGCACCTTTTTAATAAGAACATTAATATTAGGTGGGTATAACATAAACGAACCCTGCGACAAGTTGGCCACTGTCCAGGGTGTACCCCGCCCAAGGCCCGAAGTCACTGGGATAGGCTCCAGTCTCCCGCGACCCCGAAAGGGAATAAACGGTAGAAAATGGATGGATGGATAACAAACGAATTGAATTGAATTGAATTTTTCCAATTTTACAGTACTTTTTGTTGTTCGGGCCGGTTTTAACTTAGGAAGTTTGGAAGCAGGAAGCCTGAGGGCCAACAAAAGTTGTCCTGAGCACTGCATTTGACCCCCGGGCCACAGTTTGGACACCCTGAAGTAGAGGAGCACAACGGCATTTTGAACTTTGTTGTATAAACGTGTCATAATGAATGTTTGATTGTAGGGCGAGGATCCTAATGTTGACAGAAAGATGGATAGTGAAAAAAGAGGAATGGGGGACTATAACGGGGACATACGCAGAGGAGTCCGAGGGGGTGTAGGGTATCGCATGTCTGGTCCAAAAGACATGGGTCCTGCTGATATGGGACCCTATGGTGAGAAGGTATGTTTCTTATTAAACTTAATATTTGAAATTTGAGCTGCTGGAGGTTAAACCCTTATTTAATGTATAATGTCTCTCGTTGTCACAGATGGGGAGTCATGGGGTGTCTGCTGGCAGCAGTGGAGGGATGCCGCCGCCTCGAGGGATGCACCAGCCTGGCATGCATCCCATTAATCCCACCCCAGGGTTACGTGCTCAAGTGCCTCATCAGTTCCTGTCTGCTCAGGTCAGTCGACCCTTACAATATGTTTGGGTTTATACATTTTGGCATCGTTTGTATTATATTTATCAAGTAACTTCAGGCTATGGCTCTGAGCTTCACTAAAGGACACATTACTATTGTTTGTTTGGAAGGGTTGGGGAAATTGCCACAAGTTTGTGAATACAAGTAGAGAATGATATCACAAGATTTATTTCTAAATTTGGCACAGGTTTAAAAAGAATAAACGCCGGGAAGTTGCATATATACAGTGTTTGAGCTTGACTTGCAGATCATATTATGACAGAACATTTAAAACTCTGTCCCAGCATTATTTTACTTTTGATTGGACCAATATTGACATCTGAAAATGATACGTGATGAGATGTTTTCTACATCCATAACTTTGTTTTAATCCCCCCCTTCCCTCTCAGCAGAGCTAAAAAGTCTGTATTGACAAAAGTAAAAGCATGTACAGTATGTCAATGGCGTTAATTTTTATCCCTTTTATTTTGACACGTTAAGATTCATATAGAAATGCTGTATCGCAGAACAACAAAAACGATCAAAAATCTTGTTCTCATGTCCCGTCTTGTGAGAATTCTTCTTCCCCCCGACTATTGTTTGGTTTAGACCACAAAGCATATGTCAAATAATTCCATCTAGTGGCGGTGTGTCGTGTAGGTGCCAGGTCCTATGCTGAAGCAGATGCCTTCTCCTGGTGGCAGTATGGGAGGAGTGGTCGGAGGAGTAGGAGGTGTTGGGGGAGTGGGAGGTGTCGGCGGGGGAGTGTTCCCTCCTCAGATTTCGCCGCAGCAGCTAGCAATGCTCAGCAACATCTACCCTCACATGCAGCAGTTCCATCTGGTAGGTGGCAATGGATGATTCATCAATTAGTTGTCAATATATGAATTATGGCATGTAGAAAAATCATCACTGTTCCAGATTTCCATCAAACAAAGCAGTTTGGTTAAAATGACAGATATAAAAGATAAACAATTATTTAGTTTATGCAACATATTACGGTTTACAAAATCAACTTGTATAGCTTTAAACCAATTTAAAATATTCTTAACCAATTTAAAACAATGACCTGAAAGTCTATGGAACCACTTTTCTTATCTATTTCTATAGATCAATATTGTTTACAATAATATAAAATAAGGGTCTATTCTGTACTTCCTGTTGAACCTGAAGGCGTGTGCTGCTGCGCCTCCACAGTTCAACTTAAATAAGACATTTTTGCATTGTATAGAAAATCTGCGATTAAGGCACTATTATCAGTGTATTGTGCGGTAACAATAACACAATGTACAGTCTGTCCAAAGAAGTGGATCTCATCACGTCTGTTTTTTGGGAGGGTTTAGGGTTTACTCCTCCTTTACTAGGGTTTTCCTAGTAAAGGAGGGGACGGATGCTTAGGAGCAGTTTGGTTTGTTTTGCATTTGTGAAGCTCAATGAAGCGAATGCTGTGATATTGAGCTGAACAAAAATAAATGTATTATTAATGTTATTTTATTTCCAAATTACAGGCTTGTCAGCTACTACTACAACATCAACAGCAGCCACCGCAGCAGCCAATGTTTCCAAATCAGAGGAAGTTTCCACAGCCTCAGCCTGTGAGGCAGCAGTCAGACCCGCAGCAGGTACGAGTATCCAGACTTTGTTTCCTATGTCTATGTTCAGTATTGTACACTTCACTCATACCAAGTGAGCCCTGTTTCTTTAAGTTGGCCCGAATCATGGCAATTCTGCAGCAACAGAGGCAGCAGCAAACTGGGGTTGGTGGACCAGCACCTATCGGAGCAAACTCCAAACTGTCACCTTCTCATTTGGGAGGAGGCCTTTCCAAACAATCAATTGTAGACCCTCTGCAACACCCCGGGATGGGTGGCCCACTGTCAGACCTTCATGCCAAAACTCAAGGCATGTACTCTGGTAAGCACTAATGTGACTTGAAAACCTTTTTTAAACTAAATACATTTTTTCTAAGTGAGTTGCTCTTGATCCCTCAGGAATGGAACTTAGTTCTGTGATGGGGGGAATGAAGGACACTGGAGGACAGCAGTCCCGCTTCAAATGGATGATGGAGGGACACTCTCCTGTTCCATCTCCCCCTGATCTCACACTCAACAAAAATGGTGTGTTGACGGATGGTATGTTCTGTAACACTATATACTCTGGATTTGTGACTAAATGTATTGACAAATCTGAGTAATCCCTTATTTGTCCAGAAGTGTTGCATCGTAGAAAAAGATTCAATTGTAGTCGTCAGGACCCGGTTTCCACATTTTAAATGGGATCATTCTCAATCTGTGGAGCTTGTTTGAATACTCAGATATTTATCCTTCTCTGGACTATGTAAGCCCTTCCCTCTGAGGGGCTTCCTGATAACGAGCTGTTTTATGAAACAATCGGTTTACACTGTCTAAGTTTCACTTGAAACAAATTGTCTTTGTTAACCTAACGACCCTGTAATGGGCCAAAGAAATCACATTGTTTGCTGACTGCAACTCCCTCACCATGATAAGTGCAGGACTGGTCTGTACTGTTTCCTATCCAGGGCTTCAGAACGTAGTTATAAAAGTGAACCTTAAACCAACATTTCTGTTTTAAAGGGGGATTATCTTTATTTTATTTTAATTTTATCGATTTTTTTTCAGAAATAGATTTTTATTAAAGAGTATCCTTCTTTATTTAGAAATTGTAGGTTGAGGTTCAGAAATGGTGGTTTAACGTTCGTTTTGCCAAAATGGTGGGAAACCCAGAGTAGGTCTGTAGATTGAGAATGACTTGGATGAAAATCGAAAGGTCTTGTTTTTTTAAAACACGGATAACTACAATTGAATCTGTTTTTACAAACACAATGTTCCTACTTGCGTTGACCGCTCATCTTTTTTAACCTGAATTGTTTACTTGAAAGTTTGACACATTTCTGACCTGGGTCCTTTAGCTGGAGGTATGAAGGTCAGAGGAGGCTCTCCTTACTCTCAGTATGACATTATGGCTGGTGATGCTTTGGGGATTCCTCCTCAAAGTTCTGACAACTGGCACCGCTCACCTGGCAGCAAAATGGGCCACAAAGCTGCCACATCCAGCTGGCCTCCAGGTCGGTCCACTTTTACCGCTGTTAAAACACACTGGAAGATAAAATAATGATGTCTGTTTGTATAACGTACAATGTTTTTGCTTTGTTAAGAGTTTCAGCCAGGCGTTCCATGGAAGGGAATCCAGAACAGTGGAGACCCAGAGTCTGACCCCTACATGACCCCTGGTGGAAGTGTCCTTGGATCTCCTGGACCCCCAGGACTCAATGACTCAGACCATCAGTTGCTGAGAGACAACATAGGTACTGAACCTAATGTGTAAAGGGTCTTTCCCTTCCCTTTGCCTTCTCACTGGCTTTTGCACGTGCTCGTGAAGCTTTTCATTGAGTGGCACCTGAAATGATCAGGCCCCAAGGGAGGGGGGCTGATGAGGCCCTTGATGCTGGTGACTAAACACCATTGTGTAACACTGGAGTGTTTTCCACTTTATTATAGATCTTTTTATGTGTATATCATGTAAGCATTTATAAACAAAAGAGAAAATAATACTGAGACACAATATGCATGTATTGGTTCTGGAAAACATTTTAACCAAGATTATTACATTTCACATCTTTTACTCACTTACAAAATGTAAATTTAGGCTGATCTAGATTGGCACTAATCAAACATGCATTATGCATCTTAGTGCGCCATGATGTGAAGACCATTGAGTCAATATAAAATCAAAAGTGGTCCAAGTACTGCATTCCACCTTTAAGGAAAAGTGCAGATACATTTGGTCAAATATTACTCGAATGTTTGAATAAAAGTAGTTTCTCAAAATACTTTTTTCTCCCAAATTATTTTAAATAAGCACAATAGGCTACTTGTAAAACAATGATGCCTATTTGTATTTTGGATATATATTGTTCAGTGACAGCCCCCCTTGCATAACTAGCATGAATTATTTATTATATATATATATATATATATATATATAAGTGTGTACAGCTTAAACAAAAGGCCACCTCTCAGCGGGTGTGAGGCGCTTGGGAGGATGAGCTGCTTTGGGAAAGAGCTGAACTAACTGCTTGTGGCTTGTGAACATGGTTTATTCCATTGTGTGTTACATAATCGTCTGCCTTTGATTTGTGTTGTTGTGCAGGGCCAAACCCTTCTCTCAACACCTCGCTGCCTTCACCAGGTGCCTGGCCCTACAGTGCCTCAGACAGCCCTCTCAGCAATGCACACAGCACAGGTACTCCTCACTTTGACCTAAACTCAACTATTTCATGCTTTGACAACTTTAATGAACTTGTTCCAATGGTGCCTTTTAACATAGGTGCAAAAGAGGAGAATCTTGGGGAGAAAGCCCTCTTCAATTCTAATTTCAGTGGTTTGTTTGTTCAACTTATTCCCCCCTTTCCTCCCCCCACCTCCATTTCCTTTTCAGGAAAGTACTCTGAGTACAAACCCAGCTGGCCTCCTGAACCCATCGGACAAAACAAGATGTGGAAGACCAATCGCAACAGCTCTCAGCTGCCACGCCCCCCTCCTGGCTTGACTAATCAAAAGCAGGCCTCTCCCTCCCCTTGGGGAAGTGGGGGCCCGCGGTTGGCTCGTGGCTGGGGAGGGGGTGGGGTTAGCCAAGAGTCAAGATTTGGGCAAGGTCCTGCTTGTTTTCAATAAATAAATGAGATTTGACCACAGCATAATCAGAAGTCTTTGCTTAGTCTTTGTTTTGTGATCATTTCAGCCTGGAGCGATGGCACAGCCTGTCGGAGCAGCTGCTGGTTACTGCTCAGCAATCTGACCCCTCAGGTAAAGACATTGTTGTGCTTTTTGGTGACACTAGTTTTGGTAACGCTACTTACAATTGCTTGATCTTTTCCTTATTGTTATTGTTAGGCTCGAGCGCCACAAGCTGGCGAGAGGCCTATTAGCCTCGTAAGGCCGTGCGAAGCACGGCTGCGAAAGTGCGCACACAGTGCGCACGAAATCGAGCACAAAGCGCTCGCCCACTTCCAAACACTCACTAACGCACTCCTCCACTCATGCACGCCCCGTGCATACTAATTAGTAGTAGGAAAATGGAACATTACCGTTGTAAACGGGCGAAGCCCGTGCAAAAGTGCGCACTAAACGAGCACTTTACATTGGGATGACAAAGCGATCGTCATCCCCATATAAAGCACTCATTTGCGCTAAGTAGCTCACGAATACGTTCCCCATCTCTTGCATGTTCCGTGCATATAAACATGTAATGCAAAAATTGAACATTATTACTCTATAGAGGGCCAAAAACACAAAGTGGGCGGAGCCCACTCAAAATTAACGAAAGTACTACTACTACTGCTACTGCTACTGCTGCGGCGTTGGCCCTAAAAAGCTGAAATTTGGTGAAAATGCTACTGAGGAGTGGGACATCAAAAGTTATTCAAATTACATTGATCCCTGTCACGGTCTCTGTGCGGCAAAGCCGCAAACTGTAGCTAGAATTTCAGAAATCTCCCAAATTTAACATTTCTGCCGTTTGCGCAGATAAAGTCCGAATTGCCAAAAAAGTCAATGAGACCCATGTCATAATTGTTATGGTTTTGCCGTAGCGATGACCAAAACCTCCCACGTTATTCCAATGGGGAAATCACCAGAACATGTTTACACTTTAGACTTTCACAAACTCCTCCCAGGACGTTAGCGCTATTAACCTGAAATTGGTGAGACTCATCTTCAGGACCATCAAAAGTTATCCACATTTTTATTCAAAAAGTCACGGTGTCTGTGCGGCAAAATTGCTTTTTGATGGTAAAACAAAGGGGAGAAGATGTGACAGCGTCACAGATTCAGCAGTAGGCATAATAAAAGGACAATTGGGGCGCGTTAGCGCCCCCTCCTCTTGCGGCGTGGCGAGGGCCGATCATTGCCGCTTGCGGCTTTAATTTTAGTTTATTCTTGTTACTGGAACAATTTAACGTTAAAGTTGTACGTTCTTCTTTTGTCTGACAGATTGATGGTTCCACGTTAAGGACTATATGCATGCAGCATGGCCCCTTGTTGACCTTCCACCTTGGCCTGACCCAGGGCAGTGCTCTGATTCGCTACAGCAGCCGACAGGAAGCAGCGAAGGCCCAGGGTGCACTCCACATGTAGGTTTTTAAATTACAGGTCATTTTATTAGATTTTAGTTCATTTAGTTCAGTTTACTTCACGTTTGGGTCATTCCTGTACCCTGCACCGCTCCTTATTCTGCCTATACTACTACTATAATACTTTACATGTACTTTGTGAAGGAATTCTTAGTCCGCCTGTTTTAAGCCCTCTTGGATCAGCAGTTTACTGCAGCGGCCACGTTCACACTAGGACATTGGCACCGCTCTCGGAACGAAGGTTCCTTTGCGTCGACCTAACTAGAGTCAGTGTGTATGTGAAGAATGAAAGAAACCCGGAGTTTAAGAGGTGACCAGCCCTGAGACGTTGTCAGTGGATTGAAGTACACATGTTGTTTAAAAAAAGACTACACACACAATTTAGTACTTTAGTGCATTAAAATATTAAACAATTTAAGTATTTATCATCCGATTAGTTAAAAATGGTAAATTGCTAATTTAATTTAAAATCTAAAATCAAGTATAATTCATTAAACTAAGGTTTGTAATTGAGCCTAGGCCCCTTTTTATTATTTAGTTAATTTGGTCAGACATGATACACATGCTGAAAACACGCTGGAATGTCATCAGTTGTCCTGCAACACTCTCACATTCATACACCTACTTACATGCACACTGGAGGCTGGGTGGGAACAGGAACCAGATCTCTACAGATGTAGCTTGTAAATCTAATCTATTATTGTTTTTATAGGTGTGTCCTGGGCAACACCACAATCCTGGCGGAGTTTGTTAGTGAGGAAGAAGTTGCCCGCTATTTTGCACATTCACAGGCTGGAGGAGAATGTACCAGCCCAGGGACAGTAGTAGCAGGTGGAGCCCAAAGTTCCTCTGGAGCCGGTGTCTCTGTGGTCAGTAGTGGAGGAAGCTCCCCGGGCAGTGAGCGGGCGTCGGGGGGCACTGCCTCTGGTGAAAGTGGCAATGGCGGAGCAGGGGACAGTGGAGCAGGTCTGCCTGCTGTGAGATCCTCCTCCTCTAACTGGCAGAACCTGGACGGTACTGGCACTTCTACAGAGACTCTTTCAGCCCAGGGATCTGGACTGGGGATATTCTCCCAATGGAGCACCAATGGGGCCGGGGAGGGACCCGTCGTAGGTGGAGTAGAGTCTGGGAGGTCTGGGCTGTGGGGGGGTATGGCCGCAGGTTATCCCAGCAGCAACAGCCTTTGGGGGGCACCACAAATGGAAGAGAGGCACCAAATGGACAGTCCTGCAGCACTGTTGCCTGGCGACCTGTTAGGTGGAGGGGCTGATTCCATCTGACCAGCCTTGTCCATTTGTACCATTTGATGTAGAATTTGAAATGGCATACACTGGGTTACATATGTACTTTAGCACACTTACACATTGACATGTATGCATATTATGAACGTGCACATACAAAGACACAGGCGTACTTCAACAAGGTATGGCCGTTATTGTGCACACACAAAGCAGAAATGTGAGACTTGCTTACACACATTCTTGTGGCCAGACTTAAGCTATTATATAAATTGCAGGGACTGTTAGATGTGTATCAGCCTTTTTCCACAGATGAAGATTTCAACTGTATAGACTTGAAACCTGAAAACTAATGAAAAGTCAGTTGGTCTGAAAGACTTGAATGGAATATGTTTATTAGATGGTGGACTTGTCAACAGATTTACATCCACATGCACACACCAAATACAGACAAGCCTTCAGACAGACAGCACTATAAACAGCATTACCTTCATTGTGTACAACTTCAAACTACATAATGTGATGTTTGAGTGCAGTTTGTATTAACATCTGTAAAGATGGAGACCGAATCCAAACACATGCAAAGAGTTCTGTCTGATATGAGAATTGTATCTTACTGTGTATGTTCTTTTTTTCAGTTAGTAATGTATGGCTTTAATTTGAAAGTGAAAATATGGAAATTCATTGTTTTGTTTTTCAAAATGCTGACCTCCTACTGTTGTATCTCACGCACTCTATATTATTCTCTCTTGAAAATGTTTGTTACTGTTGCAGTGATAAATGTTTAATTGCAGGCAGTGGTTTTGAGTTGAGGCTACGTTGCATTT
Organism: Eucyclogobius newberryi; assembly: GCF_026437365.1. Lineage (NCBI taxonomy): Eukaryota > Metazoa > Chordata > Actinopteri > Gobiiformes > Gobiidae > Eucyclogobius > Eucyclogobius newberryi. The sequence continues at coordinate 34,454,927 of NW_027315757.1, read as the reverse complement.
CTCCATGTGCTGATGCCGAGCGCAGTATCACACACCTTTTTGAACATTACGTATGAGTGAGGCGTTGAGACCAAGTAGGTGGACGTGAACCACCAGTTTGTGTGTGAATGTATGTCGTATGCATGTTTCTGCCTGTGGGCAAGGCTGCTTACTATAAAGAAGGTCTATACAAAATGTTTGAGTGCATTTGATATATACTGCTGACTGTGTTGAGAATTATTGGCACTAATGCTTTGTTTCTTTCATTTGAAATTGTTTTTTTTATTAGCAGATGTCTTTTTTATTGTCTGATCTGCAATAATAAAAAAAAGAACATTTTAATGATACAAAGAGCTGAAGGCATAAGCGTTGAGAATGGACATGCCAAATCTTATCAAACTGTGTTGACCGGGCGGGGCGGGGCGGGGCGGGAGGGTTGTTTACAGATGCATAAGAGTTACGTACGTTTTTAATGTTCTGTTGTGTATTCATTTTAAATTAAGACAGGCTTTAACACTCCTGTTCAGTGTTTTTGTTTTGAGATTTTACAAAGGAAATTTTATTTAAACATGAACAAGATTAATAAAGATGAAAGTATTGGCTTCTACGTTTTTCTTTTGATTTTTGATTTATCATTCTCAAGTATGTTGTATGAAGTAACGGAATATATGTAACAAAAATACACATTCAGAATACTAATTTAGAGAAACTATTCTGAAACAGTTACTCTTTCATTTGGTGGAATTCACTTCTCTAATCGGAGGAAAACATGATGGAATCAACCTGAGCAACGCGTTTACGCTTTCAAATTGAACAGAATTAGTGGCGAAAATAGAAAGTCTTACGGCGAGTGCTTTGGCAATTATTCCTTCTCTAATTTGTGAGTTTTCTTTAAATCCTTAACAAAAGCAGAACAAATGTGTATTTACACTAAAACAATGTTTTACTTCAAATATTCAGAAAACTGATTAGACCAAGTAATAAAATATATTAGAAAATACACTTTATTGCAGTATTCAGTATTCAATATACATTTTAGAAGTATTCTCCCCATCACTGAATACATTACATTCAAGGCCAATAATAATAACTTTTATTTATATGGCGCTTTTCAGTGACCCAAAGACGTTGCAATGTGTACAATGTGTACAATATGTGTACAAATATATCCCAGAATAACAGACCAGCAAGTCCATCTGCCACTTAAAGGCCACAATCCGATCCCAATTAACACCGCGTCATGTCACTAAGCCCCGCGCACTATGAAACGACACGGAGACTCGCCTGTGCCACTCACCTGTGCCACTCACCTGTGCTGTGCCACTCACCTGTGCTGTGCCACTCGCCTGTGCCACTCACCTGTGCTGTGCCACTCGCCTGTGCCACTCACCTGTGCTGTGCCACTCACCTGTGCTGTGCCACTCGCCTGTGCCACTCACCTGTGCTGTGCCACTCGCCTGTGCCACTCACCTGTGCCACTCACCTGTGCTGTGCCACTCGCCTGTGCCACTCACCTTTGCTGTGCCACTCGCCTGTGCCACTCACCTGTGCTGTGCCACTCACCTGTGCTGTGCCACTCACCTGTGCTGTGCCACTCACCTGTGCTGTGCCACTCACCTGTGCTGTGCCACTCGCCTGTGCTGTGCCACTCACCTGTGCCACTCACCTGTGCTGTGCCACTCACCTGTGCTGTGCCACTCACCTGTGCTGTGCCACTCGCCTGTGCTGTGCCACTCGCCTGTGCTGTGCCACTCACCTGTGCCACTCACCTGTGCTGTGCCACTCACCTGTGCTGTGCCACTCGCCTGTGCCACTCGCCTGTGCCACTCGCCTGTGCCACGGGGAGTGTCTACAGAGCCGCGGCGCGCGGCCGAAACAGCGAGGCTATTTCGTGCTGAATATAATGCCTATAAATAATAATAATAATACACATGTGGAATTAGGTCTGTGCTGTGGTTTCTTTAGTTTGTTTGACCTGGTGTTTTTCTACTAAAAACCTAAACAAACTAAAATAATAGAAATCATGAAGCGTATTCCTTTGTGGGCAGTGTCCGTGACGTTCTCCTGACATGACATCACGTTGTGACGTCACGAGGGGGAGACAGACTCGAGTGGCGCGCGGCCGCTTTGCTGCTGGAGCTTTCAGGGATTATCTACAGGGAGCGCTGCCGACGACAGAGCACCGAGCTGGGGGAATGAGAGCCGCAAGAATCCGCTCCCATCCTCTTTCACCCGGGGCCCTATCGGACTGACAACCGCGGGAGCAGAACCTCCACCGACACCGCTTTCTAAAGAGCCCAGTATCGGGTGAGTTCTGGTCCGGGGAGCCGCAGGAACCAGGGGGGAAAAGCGGCCTGATCCGTCCGACTCCGAGTCTAGTGTTGTCGGCTACAGGAGAGGGGGAGGGGGCCTGCGGCCGGATGTCTTCACCGTGTTCCACGCACTTATGGCCGCGGCGGAAAACACCGATAGAATGATTTTTAATACTTTACAACTTGTGCATTTGAGGCTTGTTTTTGTGTCGTATGTTGTGGTGCAGTACGTGCGGATCACGAGTTACGCAGCTGCCGCGCGGCGCTAACGCGAGTAACGAAGTAACGGGCTCAGCACACTTTCTGTTTAAGACACATTTACATCATTTATCATAACCGAACATACATTTAACCTAAACAAATGATGTCTTTTCAGCAAAACTATTCTTCCTTTTCACTGTTACTTCTGCTCGAGTGCATTTGCAGCATCTTATTTGAGCAGCATTAGAACATCTTAATCATAACTTCTAATAATGACTAGATTAATGTTACATTTGAACGTTAGAGTTTATTCTTGGTTCTTTGTTTTGGCACGAGCCGCAGTGACAGAGGAAGAGACACTTTTCCTTCTGCTGGAACTGATCCTGAGTCAATCATTTGTTCAATTCCACATCAGTGTTTTTAGTTTACGGGACGTGAAAGTTTATAATATTCAGTTTGTGACAGAGGCAAAAACTGCTGAAATTAACCACCAGAATATTACTATTGACACTGGTTTTAGACTCACCCATGACACTAACATCTGATTATTACTGCAACATTCTCATAATAAATAAATGTTCAGCGCCCCATTTTTTGTAAAACAAGTTAATTGATGAATTGCAACTAATTGATGATCGATATAATAGTCAACTAATTTAGTAATGGAATAATCATTAAAGGTGGTATGGACGATTATTTTCAGCAATTTTTTTTATCATATTTCCTCGTGGCGTGGATAAATCATTTGTCCTGCCACGTATCAATCATAAAACGCACCTGTCGCTCACCTGCAGCCGTGTGCGGTTCGTGCCCACGTTTCCGTGTGCCTAAGCGCATGGATCTATCATAATATAGTTCCCTCAGTGTACGGGGCAAAATGAAGACAGAGAAAGACAGTTCGAGCTGACGCAGAAGTGGACAGAAATCTACGGGAGACGAGAGATGCGATGCGATCCGTCGCGCTAATAAACAAACGCACGTGTGTGTTGTATCAGTCCACACGGGGGAGTGGCATGTGCACGGGGGAGGGGCATGTGCACGGGGGAGGGGCATGCGCACTTCCGCCTGCGTTCTCAAATCGCCGAAAAATCGTCCATACCGCCTTTTAACTGGCTCCACTTGAGCTGAGAAGATACGTTTTTATGACTCAAATTGAGCCACAATTGCATGAAAAAGATGAAATGTGTAATTTTAAACACTTTTGATCAATAAATATGCTCCACCAGATCCTCAAGTGACTTAAGCCTTTTAAACAACTCAAATAATAGAAAAAAAAAGAATCCGTGTAATGGATAAACAAAAGGATAAATAGCTGCAGCTCGATGATGATTCACATCCCTCGCTCTGTTGACATATGTCAAAGGTCACGCTCAGGCTCACTCTGCGGTTGCCATGGTTTTTATACGTGACTCGTCTTCATCAGTTGTTGTGAATGTGTCGTCCTCACATGGGACGTGTGAGGACGCTTTGTCTTACAGAGGTCATGAGGCTGCTTTTCTCCTCTGTCTCAAACATAACCACTTATTGTTCAATATAATATTCATCATGACATTTGTACCTTTTCTTTGCACTAGTGGAAAGTATTGTCACTTTTGTTGAAGTATGATAAAGATTTGAGCTTTAGCGGGACGTAAACAAACTTTATTATTTAAGTCGTATAGAAGTGTTTCATTTTGCTATTTTTTCTACAGCTCATGTTTTTCAAAACAATATTGTACATTTAGAAAGGTTACTGTAATTTAATATGGTCTTTAGTGATATTTTCTGTATCATGACAGTGTATTGCACTTCGAGCCTAAATTAAGACGTCTCCTTCTCGTTTTTAAGATTTATAACGTTGGTTCAGTTAATTTAGCGATTATTTGGCAATATTTTTTCGCATTGTCTCGAAGTATCTATAAACCACATCTAAAAATACACTTCTTTTTACACTTTTTTCTTCACTTGACCATCCTTTTTTAGATAAGTTTGAACAGTTTTGATTATAGCATATTCCAAACGACAATCACCGTGTTTCAATGTATCTGAAGCTGCTCTGGTGGAGGTTATGGATGCTTTTGTGGCCTATAGAGTTTCACTTGAGCTCTACAAAATGATCAGACACTGATTCCATCTCAGCTTTGCTCTTCTGTCTGAAGCGCAGATGAAGCGTTTGTGCTGCTCATGCTTGAACAGAGACCGAACACTGAGCGATGCTACGTCACAGTCACGTGTGGCATTTCCTTGTTTTCGTCAAGTCTGTATTGAATTTTATTGAATGTTTTTGTGGCGCTTCCTTCTTCTGGGCCTGTACGTGACCAAATGGCTTTTACTCCGGCATTTGACTTATTTCAAGGCCAGTGACAGAGTCAAAGTTGCAGGTTTTTAAATGACAAATTATGTTTAATGACCTTATTCTTCTTTTGGTAGTGACTTCTTTCAACGATGGAGCTGAGAGTGGGGAATAAGTATCGGCTCGGGCGGAAGATAGGAAGTGGTTCCTTTGGAGACATTTATCTTGGTAAGTGATTTAACACACGAAACAATATATATTGTGTTGTATGATTTTATTTTAGAACATATAAAGAACACAAAACACACAGAGCAGTTATCAATGGTAAAGAAACACAAGTAGCACAGAACAATCACAGAAAACACAATCACAACTCGCTAAACTCTGTAGCACTTAATGGATCTCAGTACAGCAGTATTACAGTGTGACAGTATAATAGTATGATAACAGTATTACAGTATAATGACAGTATAATAACAGTGACAGTATAATAGTATAATAACAGTATTATGACAGTGACAGTATGACAGTGTGACAGTGTGACAATGACAGTATAATAACAGTGACAGTATAATGACAGTATAATAACAGTATGACAGTATAATAACAGTATGACAGTATAATGACAGTATGACAATGACAGTATAATAACAGTGACAGTATAATGACAGTATAATGACAGTATGACAGTATAATGACAGTATGACAGTATAATGACAGTATGACAGTATAATAACAGTATGACAGTATAATAACAGTATGACAGTATAATGACAGTATGACAGTATAATGACAGTATGACAGTATAATGACAGTATGACAATGACAGTATAATAACAGTATGACAGTATAATGACAGTATAATGACAGTATAATGACAGTATAATGACAGTATAATGACAGTATAATGACAGTATATGACAGTATAATAACAGTGACAGTATAATGACAGTATAATGACAGTATAAGACAGTATAAAGACAGTATAAGACAGTATAAGACAGTATAATGACAGTGATAGTATAATGACAGTGACGGTATAATGACAGTGTGACAATGACAGTATAATAACAGTATGACAGTATAATGACAGTATAAGACAGTATAATGACAGTGATAGTATAATGACAGTGACGGTATAATGACAGTGTGACAATGACAGTATAATAACAGTATGACAGTATAATGACAGTATAAGACAGTATAATGACAGTGATAGTATTATGACAGTATTATGACAGTATTATGACAGTATAATGACAGTATAATGACAGTATAATGACAGTATAATGACAGTATATGACAGTATAATAACAGTGACAGTATATGACAGTATAATGACAGTATAATGACAGTATAAGACAGTATAAAGACAGTATAAGACAGTATAAGACAGTATAATGACAGTGATAGTATAATGACAGTGACGGTATAATGACAGTGTGACAATGACAGTATAATAACAGTATGACAGTATAATGACAGTATAATGACAGTATAATGACAGTATTATGACAGTATAATGACAGTATTATGACAGTATTGACAGTGATAGTATAATGACAGTGACGGTATAATGACAGTGTGACCGTGTTAGTGTTACAGTTTGACATCCAGTTTCTTCAGCGGTCAGAATTTCCTTGTGAATATTGAGCACTTTGAAATGGTGTTATGAAAAAACGTGACACATTTTCCCAATAGAATTGTGATTTTGTGATCATTTACTGGCATGTGCAAAACAAAATTAAAACAGAAAAAAAATAATTCTTAAAAGTTCAGAATTATAAGCCTCAATAAATATTTAAGGTTTTTTTCCTGTTTGATTTCTTAATAACTATTTACTACTATAATAACTATTCGTAAATAACCTTGAAATTCTTGTTTTTCCCAAGCCAAAAGATTCTTTCAACATATGAAAGCTTTTCATTTGATTAGCTTTTACAACCTGGTAGAAAATATGTTTGTTATCCAGACTTTAAATCTTAAATCTGTGCTGTTGGTGCAAAACTCTGATATATTTGTTAGTTTGCATGTTCTCTCCATGTTAAAGCTCGTGCTGGAGGTTCATGTGCAACATTAATCTCAATGTTTTTCCATTGAGCTTCACTTGAGGCTCACACAGCAACGCTCTGATTGGAGCTGAAATTAAGTCATTTTTCAGACCAATAAACCGCTACCACCATTTTCTTTTGATCGTTGTCGAGTTTTGAACCGGATCTTGAGATTGATTTATCAAATTCATTGAACAGAATATATAAAATCATACAATGAGTCAGGAAAATATAAGAAACCACAAAGCATGATGTGAGAGTGCGGCCCTCTCTCGCAATGGGAGGCATCATCTTTAGAAAACATCTGAGTATTTCCCTTTGCAGCCAGTAGAGGGGGTCGATGAGTGATATGAAGTCATGTGTGCTTTTTGTAGACACATTTTTAAAGTTTTTAAACATGAAATGCCAAAGCGGAGGTACTCGCACTAACGATACAAATCATTCATAATATGTCCTTTCAAGCCACTTGCATTAACCAAACTGCTCTGGAGCGATGGCCCTTTAGCCGTGTTTCAAGTGCGTGTGCGTCTGCCCTCAGGTGCCAACATTGCCACTGGTGAAGAGGTCGCCATCAAGCTGGAGTGTGTCAAGACCAAACATCCACAGTTACACATCGAAAGCAAATTCTACAAGATGATGCAAGGAGGAGGTAAGGATCAACCACGCCTTTGACACACTCTGTACCGTAGTCTATATTCAATGATACAGTATTTTTACAGTTAGGTTCTTTTTTTTTGGCTGAAAGCCTGTAACTTAGAACATGTGGAATACTTGTGATAACATAAAGGCTGGTGTGTTTCTTCATCTGTTTTAGTGGGAATTCCCTCCATAAAGTGGTGCGGTGCTGAGGGAGACTACAATGTGATGGTGATGGAGCTGCTCGGTCCAAGTCTAGAAGACCTGTTCAACTTCTGCTCAAGGAAGTTCAGCCTGAAGACTGTGCTGCTGTTGGCTGACCAGATGGTGGGACACAAACCTGACGTGTTTAGTCAATCCTTGAACACAGAATGCATATCAGCTGTTATTAATGTCTGTTTTACACATTTATCTTTACGGGATTTTTGGGCCGCAGGTTTTATTTGATAAGACGGCTTTTAGCGTGAAATGGGGGATGAGAGACAGGGGAGGACATGCAGCATATTGTCAGAGCCAGGAGTCAAACTCCCGGCTACATTTGGAGCCTCACTGATATCTATAACTATAACCCTTCCCCCAAACATACTTGCCGGATTGGAAACCTGTGATTGGCTTTATTTTCAGCATTATCGTAGAGTATCTTATAGTTTGGACGGCGTGAAGGGAACGTGAAAGAGGCAACGTGTACCTGTAAAAAACAATGGATATTCAGCCTACTCTCAGATTTATTCTTACTATATTTATGAATTTGCTTTTCATACATTTGACCCACTACTTCTTCATGTTTCTATATATAAACCTTAGACTCTGGACCCCAAGGCTTCTGCTCTGTTCCTCGTGCATCTTTGAGTTTGTGTCATGCAGTTCTTTCATGCATGACTTGTGTTGCTGTAACAACAGTATTTTATCTGTTTGAGTTTAATGTACTTCTCTTTTCTCTTTTCCTCTTAGATAAGTCGCATTGAGTACATCCACTCCAAAAACTTCATCCACAGGGACGTGAAGCCGGACAACTTCCTCATGGGACTTGGAAAGAAAGGGAACCTGGTTTATATCATTGACTTTGGTTTGGCGAAGAAGTACCGTGATGCCAGGACGCACCAGCACATCCCGTACAGGGAGAACAAGAACCTGACCGGAACCGCCCGCTACGCCTCCATCAACACGCACTTAGGCATCGGTAAATCCATGACTTTGATCACTTTTCCTCAGCGTCACAGCTGTTGTGTTTAGTACAGAGAGTTTCCATACACTCATGCAAATGTACTGACTCTGGGGCCACAACAATTAATGTAAGATTATAAGTCGCACCAGCCAAAAAATGCATTATACATATGGAGTATAAGTTGCATTTTTGGGGAAATTTATTTGATAATATCCAAGACCAAGAACAGACATTTAATCTTGAAATTGAATTTAAAATAATAACAGATTAGAGGACATGGTGAATAGGTGTACGTATGCTAATGCTAACACCTTCAGCTACATGAGGCACAGACAGACACAAAGTGTCTGGTATGTTAACGTAACATATGAACAGTTATTCAGATATAACTATAGCATAAAGAACATGCTAAGTTTAGCAAAGCATCAGTTTTACCCCAAATCACTAAATCCATTGAATTCTTCTTCCTCTGTGTCACTTCTAAACAACTCCACAAACTCGAGAGGAAGAGGAAGTGCAGATTCTTCTTCTGCGTCACTTAGAGCCTAGAGCGCCCTCTTGTGGTTGTCAGTATGAAAATAACGAATAATATCACATATAAGTCGCTCTGGAGTATAAGTCGCTTCCCAGGCAAAACTATGAAAAAAGACTTACAGTCCAGAAAATACAGTAATTGTGCTTAAGCAAATACTTATTACTTAACCCTATATTTTGTTTTAGCCTTTTCTGTAAATGTACTCTGAACACTATAAACAAAATATACTTCTAAAGATTGAAGAAGTCCTGTATGTGTCCTTCTCTCGTACACAGAGCAGTCACGGCGTGATGACCTGGAGTCTCTGGGTTATGTCCTCATGTACTTCAACCTGGGCTCGCTGCCCTGGCAGGGCCTGAAGGCCGCGACCAAGAGACAGAAGTACGAACGAATCAGCGAGAAGAAGATGTCCACACCCATCGAGGTCCTGTGCAAAGGATACCCCTGTAAGTCAGACCAAAGGGTACCCCTGTAAGTAAGTCAGACCAAAGGGTACCCCTGTAAGTAAGTCAGACCAAAGGGTACCCCTGTAAGTAAGTCAGACCAAAGGGTACCCCTGTAAGTCAGACCAAAGGGTACCCCTGTAAGTCAGACCAAAGGGTACCCCTGTAAGTCAGACCAAAGGGTACCCCTGTAAGTAAGTCAGACCAAAGGGTACCCCTGTAAGTCAGACCAAAGGGTACCCCTGTAAGTAAGTCAGACCAAAGGGTACCCCTGTAAGTCAGACCAAAGGGTACCCCTGTAAGTCAGACCAAAGGGTACCCCCTGTAAGTCAGACCAGGCACAAGCTTGATTAAGCCCACTCTGGATCTGTCAGAAAGGGAAGTCAACTTTTGGGTCTAGAGCGCTTCAGCTAATGTTACACTGACCAGGATTTGTGCTGATGGGTCAAATTTATCATGTAATGTAATGTATATCATCCTGGCACATCACTGCTTATGCTAGAAAGAAATGGGGTTTTCAGTTGGAGCCCAGTTGTGTTGTGGAGACTGTGTTTGAGCTCATTCACTGCTGCAGTGGATTGTGTATCATTAAAGATGCACTCTACAACAGAGAAGAGAACTCATCTTATATCTGACCTTCTCTTTTCTTCTACAGCCGAGTTTTCAACATACCTGAATTTCTGCCGCTCGCTGCGTTTCGACGACAAGCCAGACTACTCGTATCTCCGACAACTTTTCAGGAACCTTTTCCACAGACAAGGTTTCTCTTATGACTACGTTTTTGACTGGAACATGCTCAAATTTGTACGTTTAAAACACAACATTGTCACGTTCACACATTCTGTAAACATGTATTTTAATAGTTGTGGGTCATGTTCTCAGGGCGCCAGCAGGACGGCGGAGGACGGGGAGCGGGACAGGCGGACGGGAGAAGAGAGGGACGAGCGCATTGGGGGGGCCCCTAGAGGGTCAGCAGCCCGAGGCATCGCACCAGGCCCCAACCCTGGTGCTGCCAACAGGGTCCGCAATGGTCAGGAGCAAGCCCTGTCCAACCCTGCCTCCCGTGTGCAGCAGTCTGGTGAGTTTTCATCACCACTGCTGTTTTTAGACCAATTTTAGTTTGATTTTTGTTTTCTTTTATACAACGTAAATGCATCATATAGGGAACTCATCACCACGTGCAATTTCTCGTGCAGAGAGGGAGAGGAAGGTGAGCATGCGTCTGCACAGAGGTGCTCCTGCCAACGTGTCGTCCTCTGATCTCACTGCCCGGCATGACCAGTCCAGAATTTCCACATCACAGGTAAATGCCCCAAATCATACGAAATACTGATTAAAGTCCAGCTCTTAATTAACGACCATACTTTTCGGGCTGAATATAAGCTGCACAAACAAATTTACAAAAATGATTTGTACATGTTTAGGCCTCAGGTGTCCACATTGTCTGTGGGTCAGTTAGGGCCACGAAAGTCATTTTATGGCAGGTTCCGCAGACTGCCGTATATCGCCCGCTCACGCCCCACGTGTGTCTTTCCGTTTGCTCAATAACCAACACTTAGTAGATTGAATTTGCAGTGTTTGGCGAGCTTCTCTGGAAAGTAAATGATTGAAAATCGTACTCTCATTTATAAGAAGAAAAGAAATGGGCTTTTAAAGACAACTGAATAAATCAATTCTGGTCATTAATCTGAAGCTTCGAAGCAAGTTACATGTGATGAGTGTCTTCCTACATCTCTGCCCTATTTTAAATATATATTGATATGAAATATATTTGTGTTAGCTGTAGGCATGTTTTAGGTCAAAGACACCTCTGCAAAGTTACTAGTAACTGTAAATTGATTACTCAGTTTTAAATTATAATGTCATTACTCTACTCGAGTAACTAATAAAGCCATGTTAAAGACTTTTGTGGTACCGAGTTTGGGCAGAATATCCAAACCCACCGCTCTTTGTTATTGTCAGACCAGGTTATCCTTCATCGCTCCTGTTCCATATTTGTTTCAATTATCAACATTTTTAATATTTAAGGTAACAAAATAGTTTCATTATTAAGTTGAATGTTCTTGTCTGCCACAGGTCAGCGTGCCATTTGAGCACATGGGGAAGTAACGCTCCGTGTCCACGTCAAACCTTCAGGTATCGCTGATGTTTTGATTGAAAAACATGTGGTATTTGTCTGCTAATCGTGGCTAATCAAATATTTTATCTGATTACAGGGCTAAAAAGATTACTCTTGGCTCCAGTTTGTTTTTACCTTCTTCAAGACTGATGCCATGGACACATGGACTTGTAAAAAAAGAACAATAAATCCAAATGATCCAAAAAAATCCACTTTTTACTGTTGAAGCAAGGATCACCACCACAATTCAAAAATGCAGTCGCATCTTTATTACCTACGGGTTCCTTTCCACATTCCCACAATGTTAAATGTGAAAACTGTTCATTGATGTTTTAGCACTACATGAGGTTTATTTGTTCATGTTTTGAGAGCGACGGCAGCGACAGCAGGTGGACTTAGTTATGTGAAAGGTTACGATGTCAAGAGTCTACATAGTGGGATAGGCAAGTTTCCAGGCTGTTGTTTAGTTTTTGTTTCACATGCCACATGGCTTGGTTCATGTTTTATTTCAAGTCCATCCAAATCCCCAGCTCCACTTCCTTTTTACGCTTTTATTTTGGTAAACTGAAGAATTGACCATAGATTTTGCAACGGCGGCGCACTCTTGAGGGACAAACTCCTCAGGAAACTTTGACCATTGCTGGTTATTCCAGCTAATTCCTCTAATCTGCAATTTTTATGCTTGTTCTTAATCTTACCTTTTTATATTTTTTGTTATTGAAAAAAATACAGGACTGGGGCAGACTCGTTACACAGAAGTCTGGATGGGGTATTTTTCTTTTATGTTTACTGTAAATATGTTGGTTTTTTTGTGTGTAAAACAAAACAATAGTTATGTTTTAGTAGAAAAATACTTTACTCTGGATTGAAATTGGGTCGGATTACTAAATTGTACTAAAGGTACTTTTATTATGCCAGCTGGGTCACTGTAGGCGAGATCCCTGCATACATGACTTTTTGTGTTCCGTTCCGATCATATTTTATTTCTGCCCATGACGTGCAACACTGGGGAAAACCCTCTAGCAAAAAATATGTTGTGATATCAACTTTTGGATTTCACTCTTTGATGTCACTAAAATTGTAATGCACGTGTGGCAGGGATGTGTAAATAGCCGTGTATTGTGTGTAATTACTTGTACAGGCCATGACCCAGTGGCATTGTAATGGTTCAGTTTGGGGTTCTGGGGAATTTACTTTATGTATGGTGTACTGATATCTTGTACAGTTCTTTAACACTTTATTTACAGTATTTGTGTATATTTTATGAAGTAATAAAAATGAATTATGTTGCTCACAAGTCACTAGGCACCGTTGTGTGATGTTCTCCCACAGTTTGGGTCCTTGCACCGTGTATTTTAATTAAATTACAAATGTACATAAATTCAAGCAGAGTTCATGTTTGTCCCACGTCTTGATCGAATAGTGAAACGTGCCTCGGTTGTCGGGTGATCAGCTCAAATTGTTGGAAAAAGGGATGGATCCAGGAATGTTACGCTCATAGATAATAACCAATAACACACTATGACTTTTAGTTTTCTATCAATTGTACAGACGTTTGAATAGCAACCGGTTCCAACACACAACACTTACACTCATAAAATCTTGAATTTCTTAAAACAAACTTAAGGATTGTATTTGTAATTTTCACTTTAATTGATCTATTGTCAATAAAACGTGGGACACAGGCTTGAATGTGCAGGACCCTCCTGGGGTAATTATGATCTGGTTATGTGTAAAAATATACACATGGAGCAGAGATTCCGAACCAAACATGAGTAAAAACCCATGAACATAACATATAAAACAAAAAAATATAGGTAATAAATGAATCTATAAAAATGATATAAATGAAATAAGGAGTTGAGACATATCCTAGAAAGTTATTTGAGCTGTTTGGAGGGAAATATGATATAAATATTAACTGAGTATTACAGCTTTACTTATTGACTATTAGTATGGCATTTTCTTAGTTAGGTGAGGAACAGTTTGGGTGTCATTTCGATTAGTAGTTGAAAACACGGTTTGGATTTTGAAAATATAGTTTAGTGGATATGAAATTTTCAAACAAGAATAATCAAAAATACAGCCGCAAGCGGCAATGATCGGCCCTCGCCACGCCGCCGCCACGCCGTAAGAGGAGGGGGCGCTAACGCGCCCCAATTGTCCTTTTATTACATCTACTGCTGAATCTGTGACGCTGTCACATCTTCTCCACTTTGTTTTACCATCAAAAAGCAATTTTATTTTGAATTCTTGGCAAAATGTGCGGCTTTGCCGCACAGAGACCGTGACTCTTTGAATAAAAATGTGGATAACTTTTGATGGTCCTGAAGATGAGTCTCACCAAATTTCAGGGTAATAGGGCTGACGCCCTAAGAGGAGTTTGTGAAAGTCTAAAGTGTAAACATGTTCTGGCGATTTCCCCATTGGAATAACATGGGAGGTTTCGGTCATCGCTACGGCAACGCCATAACAATTATGACATGGGTCTCATTGACTTTTTTGATGGGGATGCTAAAATTGAGTTGTGTGTCAAATTTCATAAAATTTCACAAAACTAAACATTTAACCTCCATATAAAATCTGTAGGGGGCGCTGTGGCGCCAAATTAATTTCTTTCACTTCAAGTAGGTTTAGGGCAAAGAGTTTAACAACTGGTTCTAATTTGACGCAATTCGGACTTTATCTGCGCAAACGGCAGAAATGTTAAATTTGGGAGATTTCTGAAATTCTTGCTAAAGTTTGCGGCTTCGCCGCACAGAGACCGTGAGAGGTATCAATGTAATTTGGATAACTTTTGATGTCCCACTCCTCAGTAGCATTTTCACCAAATTTCAGCTTTTTAGGGCCAACGCCCTGGGAGGAGTTTGTATGTTAAGCCATTTTTGAAGCAATATGGCCGACATTTGGTTGGGCGGACGGCGTTGTCGTGATAATATTTTTTACTTCTCTTGTCACCATCTACCTCTGCGCTAAATTTCATGATTCTACGATCAGATTTTTTTTGGGTCATTTTCTATCTCTCAATGCATTTTTGGTACATTTGGGGGCGCTGACGCGCCAATTTTTTTTATTATAGAAAAGGGAAATAGCCAGAATGTATAGAGGCACGATTTTTAGAGGCGTGAACATTTTTGTGACTTTTTGTCAATGTTCACTGGGTGAAAAATAGGGGGGTTGGTCCCGAGAAGAAGAAGAAAGAAAGAATAATATTCCGATGCGAAAACAATGTTTCCCATTTTTCAAATACCATAAACTATACATTTTCGGAAAGCGCTTGCGCTTTCCTACCTCATGGTGTGGGTCCCTGGTCACTGACGGGTACTTTCGTTAATTTTGAGTGGGCTCCGCCCACTTTGTGTTTTTGACCTTCTTTACAGTAATAATGTTCAATTTTTGCATTACATGTTTATATGCAAGGAACATGCAAGAGATGGGGAACGTATTCGTGAGCTACTTAGCGCAAATTAGTGCTTTAAATGTAAAGTGCTCGTTTAGTGCGCACTTTTGCACGGGCTTCGCCCGTTTACAATGGTAATGTTCCATTTTCCTACTACTAATTAGTATGCACGGGGCGTGCTGAGTGGAGGAGTGCGTTAGTGAGTGTTTGGAAGTGGGCGAGCGCTTCACGCTCGATTTCGTGCGCACTACGTGCGCACTATGTGCGCACTTTTGCAGCCGTGCTTTGCACGGCCTTACGGGACTAATAGGCCTCTCGCCAGCTTGTGGCGCTCGGGCCTAATGAATACAATTTTGTTTGTTTTGATGTGTGAAAAGAGTTCAATATAATCTGGTCATAGATATGACAAACCGCAGTGTTTTAAGGGATGGAAAATATGCCTCATGCATTTTCCTCCAAAGATGGTTTAACGTACCTTCATTATTTCCAAAGGTACATGCACCATAAACACACTATTACATGGTGTATAAGACCCTAAACATACTATTACATGGTGTATAAGTCTAAACACACTATTACATGGTGTATAAGTCTAAACATACTATTACATGTGTATAAGTCTAAACACACTATTACATGGTGTATAAGTCTAAACATACTATTACATGGTGTATAAGTCTAAACACACTATTACATGGTGTATAAGTCTAAACACACTATTACATGGTGTATAAGTCTAAACACACTATTACATGGTGTATAAGTCTAAACATACTATTACATGTGTATAAGTCTAAACACACTATTACATGTGTATAAGTCTAAACACACTATTACATGGTGTATAAGTCTAAACATACTATTACATGGTGTATAAGTCTAAACACACTATTACATGTGTATAAGTCTAAACATACTATTACATGTGTATAAGTCTAAACACACTATTACATGTGTATAAGTCTAAACACACTATTACATGATGTATAAGTCTAAAGATAATTTACAAATACAAAAATGTGATTAAATCATGTGTGAACGTGAATTAGAGGGATTCACGCTTGATCTAATATTAGATTCTATAAGCTCTAATGCTCTATGTGGCCCTAAACATACAGTGTTTGTTCCCCTGGAACTTTTACACTATTTGTCACAACCACAAACTTAAATACGGTAAATTGTGAAAGAGCAGCACAAATTGGCAAAACATTTTGAAGTGGAAGGAAAATTGTACATTATTTTCAGATTAAACTGAAAGTTTCTTTAATTTAACCTCCACTTCACGATTGTGTGCCATTTTGTGTCGCTCGTCCACTCCAATAAATCCAGTACAATTTATTTGTTTGTGGTAAAGGGAACAATGCTCACTTTCTGCACTGCAAATGTAAACTCAACTGTACATTCGTGTACATATTAAGCATAATTTTTAATCTTATTCTTATTTTTTATCTTATAGCACATTGATATTTTTATCCCATAGCAGATTTAAATTATTTCTCTTTTTGACTTATTCATTGTTCATTGTTTTATGTTGCAAGACAAGTTCCTGTGTTGTTGTTGTTGTTGTTGTTGTTGTTTTATGGCGGTTGGCATCCAATTGTTGCATTGCCGCCAGACTTTATTCCTCAGACTTTGTGTTTGTGATTCTGTTCTGACAATGGCAATAACCCCCCCCCCGGGGGGTAATAAAGTCTAAGTATAAAGTATAAAGTATAAAGTCTGAAAAAGTCTGGCGGTAATGCAACACTCGGATGGACACAACACTGCTGCTGTCAGACTATAACAAACACTGTTAGTCCTGAACACTCGCAATACGACTACCTCGTGCACTTGGATGCCAACTGCCATAAAAAACAACAACGACAACAGTTTGGATATTACGGCAACATAGAGGAACGCCTCGGTCCGTATGACGGGGAAGAAGAAGAGGAAGCGTGACCTGGTCGGTGACGATATGAACAGCGGGGAGGACCCCCCTGGAGCCACTGATCCTGTGCAGCGTAGGGCGTCTTCTTGCTCGTCTATGGAGGGCTCTCTCAGTGAGGAGCAGGGCGGGGGGGTTGCAGATGTCGGGGATGTGAGTTCAGAGTGTAAGGTGTTCATAAAGCTCGCGCAGGATAATGCGTCCTTTAAGGGGTGGGATCCGATGGCGTTGACAAGGAGCCTGACTGTAGCTGTGGGAGTGGTCAAGCATGCGAGTGTCCTTAGGGATGGCTCGCTGCTGGTCGTGTGCAAGGACGTGGCTCAGCAAAGGAAGGCGATTGAAGCTAAGTGTCTGGGGGGGAAGGACATTCTTGTGTCTGATGCTGTAAGAGGCACGGTCAGGGGAGTTATAGTAGGCGTCCCTACGACGACATCTGTGGATGACATAAAGGAGAATTTGACTGGAGCTAAGGTGGTGGATGCTAGGCGGTTGAAGATGACCCGGGATGGGGTAAGGTGTGACAGCCTGTCGATAATGATTAGATTTGAAGGTGGGATCCTGCCTCGTGTGGTGTGCGTTGGGTACATGCGCTATGGCGTACGCCCATATGTTCTGCCGCCCCTGCGTTGCTTCAAGTGCCAGCGCTTTGGGCATATTGCAGCGGTCTGTAGAGGGAAGCAGAAGTGTGGTAAATGTGCAGGAGACCACGAGTATGGGAAGTGTGACGACGGAGCAAAACTCAAGTGCTGTAACTGTGGGGGAGAGCATAGCTCTGCCTACGGGGGATGCGTGTTCAGCAAGAGGGCTGCGGAGGTGCAAAAAGTTAGAGCCTCTCAAGGCATATCCTACGCGGATGCGGTCAAGAAGGTGTCTGGTAGTCAGGTGACGGTGGATGCAGTGGGGGCTGCCAGTGCTGCTGGTGTCCTAGGCGACAGGGGAGGGGGCAGCGTTGCCCGCGGCCAGGGGGAGGTCCCCACTGGGATGCCTGTGAGTGTGGCTTCCACGGGCAGAGGCCCTGTGGGTGCAGAGGATGTACTGGTTGTGAAGAGGAAAGATTTCTTCCTCTTTATAGTGGAAGTGATTAACTGTACTGGGCAAACCAAGAAGAGATCCGAAAAGACTAAGATCATCGCTAAGGCTGCAGGGAAGTACTTTGGAGCTGGGGGCCCCGAGTGGACGGAGATAGAGGATGCGCTACGGGAGGGCGCCCTGCCCCATTCTGGCAGTGGGAGTGGGGGGGCTCCCGATGCGCCGTCAGGTTCCGGGGGCTCATAATGGCGGTGGTTGTCTTGCAATGGAATGCGCGTAGTCTTCGTGCTAATGGCCAGGAATTTAAGCGTTTTGTCTCTACCTTGTTGAACAAGCCTCACGTTATGTGCGTGCAGGAGACTTGGTTACGACCTAGGTGGGGTTTTGGGATACAAGGGTATGTGTGTGTTAGGAATGATAGGGAGCAGGGTAGAGGCGGAGGTGTGGCTGTGTTTGTCCGAGATGACCTAAATTACGTTGTTGTCAGTGTGAGTAAAGCGCCGGAGGCCCTGGCGGTGAGGGTCTGGCTGGGTGGTGAAGCTGTTACTGTGGTTAACCTTTATAATCCGTGTGGTGAGTTAACGTTAGAGTCCTTACATAGTATCGGTAAGGATGTTCGGGGAAAGGCCGTGTGGTGTGGGGATTTTAATGCGCATAGCGCTTTGTGGGGCGGTAGTGGTACCGATAGGTATGGGCAGGTGGTAGAGGGTTTTATCAATCAAAGGGAGTTGGTTTGTCTGAATGATGGGGGTGGGACCCGCTATGATATGGGGACCGGTGCGGAAAGTGCAATAGATCTTACACTTGTGTCCAAGGAGTTAGCTGGTGTTTGTAGTTGGGAGGTTCTTGGTAATCTTTCTTTTGGTAGTGATCACTATCTAGTCCGCACCGTGATTGGCTTTGGGAGCTGTGTGGTCAGGGGGACGAGGATCCAGAGGTGGCAGTTGGCAAGGGCGAACTGGGGGGCTTTCCTGAGGAAAGCTGATGATGGTTCTAGGGTTCTGCAGGAAGGAGGATTGACTCAGGTGGATGATCTCAATAGTGCAATTGTCTCGCTCATCACGCAGTCAGCGGTAGGCACGATTCCTAAGAGTGGTGGTAGTGGACATAGGAAGCGGGTGCCGTGGTGGACTGAAGCATGTGGTCATGCTGTTAGGGCGAGAAATGCGGCGTTTCGCCGGCTAAGGGTTACCCACACTGAGGGTGCCCTCATTGACTACAAGAGGGCCCGCGCTGTTGTGCGGAAAACTGTGAGAACGGCCAAAATTGGGAGAGAAACGCGTCTCGGGGATGTTTGGGGGATGATTAAGCGGATGCATGGGGTTGAGCGCCGTCATGGGACCCCGGTCCTAATACTGAATGGTGTTGAAGCAGTCAGCGACGTTGACAAAGCTGAACTGTTGGCCAGCACCTTTGTGTCGGTGCACAGCTCTGACAATCTCTCACCTGCGGAAAGGCACTACAGGGAGAGTACTTTGGCCCAGAATTCTGAGCTGATTGGGCACCAGCCTTCGACTCAAGATGACCTTGACCTTCCGTTTAGTTTGTTTGAGCTAAGGAGAGCACTTTCTAAGGCGAAACAGCCCCGGGTAAAGATGAGGTGTGCTATGACATGCTCTCTCATTTGACTGATGACACGCTTGGGCTAGTCCTGGGTCTTTTCAACCGTGTTTGGGATTCAGGTTGTGTTCCATCTGCGTGGAAACGGTCTACGGTGGTGCCGGTTCTGAAGCCGGGTAGGCCAGCGTCTGACCCTTCAAGTTATAGGCCGATTGCCTTGACGTCGCAGCTCGGGAAAACGATGGAGCGCATGGTTACCGAGCGGTTGGATTACTTCTTGGAGAGTCAGGGTTTGCTTCCTGCGCACCAGAGTGGTTTCCGTAGGGGCAGGAACACCATGGATTCCGTGTTGTGTTTGGAATCTGATATCCAGCTGGCCAGGGCTCAGAAAGAAAAGGTTATTGCGGTGCTCTTTGATGTGGAGAAGGCGTACGATATGGTTTGGAAGGATGGGCTCCTCATTAAGCTGCGGAAGTGTGGTGTGAAGGGTAAACTGTTTAACTGGGTCCGGAGCTTTCTGTCTGGCCGGCGTATCCAAACCAGAGTGGGCGCTGCTTACTCTGGGGTCTATGGGGTGGAGAATGGGATCCCGCAGGGGAGTGTGTGTAGCCCTATCTTGTTCAATGTTATGATTAAGGACATCTTTGACGACGTGGATGGGTCTGTTGGGAGGAGCCTTTATGCTGACGATGGCGCTCTATGGGTGAGAGGGAGGAATCTCCGGTTTTACGAGGCGAAACTGCAAAGGGCAATACAGCAGGTGGAGCAGTGGACCCTGAAGTGGGGGTTTAAACTGTCCGTACGGAAGTCTCAAGTGATCTGTTTCTTCAATGGACATAGGGACGTCTCCCTTCGACTGCATGGGCAGGTGCTCGAACAGGTCAGGGAGGTGAGGTTCTTGGGGGTCACCTTTGACGAGAGGCTTAGTTGGCGTCGGCACATTGATGAGGTCAGTGGTAAATGCAAAAGGGTGAATAACTTGCTTCGTTGTCTATCTGGCCAGGACTGGGGGGCCAGCAGAAGGTCGCTCCTGGGTATTTATCGGGCCGTCATGAGGGCGGCTATTGATTATGGCTGTATAGCCTACATGTCTGCGGCTGAGACTAACTTAAAGAAGCTTGATGTGGAGCAAGCCCAGGCCTTGCGCATCTGCTGTAGGGCTTTTAGGACCTCCCCTGTCTCGGCGCTGCAGGTTGAGTTGGGGGAATTGCCGTTACGGCTCCGGAGGCTAGAACTTCTGTTGGCTTACTGGGTGAATGTGCAAGGTCATACGAGCTCTCACCCGGTGAGGGACTTTCTCAGGGTTGATGGGGGGCAGAGTGAGGCTGGCGGTATGGTTTTCAGCCAGGTAGGAAATGCGAAGGCGCGGCTTGCGGGGGTTGGTGATCTGCGTGTGAGCCCGTCGGTGGCTTTGTCTGCTATAGCTCCGTGGAAGTTTGTCCCGGCTCCTGTTGATGTTAGCTTGCATGGCAAGCTTAGAGGAGTCGCTGGGAGGGCACCGCAGTTTGCCGTTCAAGCGCTCATCGATAAGCACTCAGGTGATGTGTTTATTTATACCAACGGGTCTAGGGATCCTGAGAGTGGGCGTACTGGCGCCGCTTATTTTGTGCCTGACCTGGGGCTAGCGGTCAAGAAGAGGTTGACAGATCGCCTTTCTGTTTTCACGTCGGAACTTATAGCGATACAGTTGGCGTTGGAATGGGCGGAATCTGCTTTGCAGTGTTGCGGCATTGTGGTGGCCTCTGACAGCCTTTCTGCATTGCAAAGCATTAAATCTGGGAAATCGGATTGCAGACAGGATGTGTTGAATGGCATCTTCTGTCTGATGCTCTCCCTGTCCAGGAAGGATGTGAGGGTTTCCTTCATTTGGGTCCCTGCGCATGTGGGGGTGGATGGTAACGAAATGGCTGATGCACTGGCTAAACGTTCCCTTCGGCGGCCATCAATTGATGTGGCGGTTGAGTTGGGCAAGTCTGAAATCAAGCCCGTTATCAAGAGTCATGTGGTCGGCCTTTGGCAGGAATTTTGGAGCCACTGTGTTACTGGACGGCATCTCTATCACGTACAGGGTAGTGTGGGTCCTTGCGGGTCTATGGGCAGGAACGCGTGGGAGGAAAGGGCCTTCGCCCGCATGAGGATTGGCCATACTGGACTCAATTGGTCACTGAGTAGGATAGGCAAACATCCGACCGGTCTGTGTGGTCACTGTCGGGTGCCAGAGACTGTCGAGCATGTGCTGATTTGCTGTGAGGCTTATGATAGGGAAAGGGCCGGGTTGGCCTTGTGGTTTCGGAATAATGGGCGGGAGTTCAATCTGCGGAACGTTCTGGCGATCCAGTCACAGGGTTTGTGTCAGGCTGTGGTTGCTTACTTATGTAGCACAGGGCTGGGTAAACGTTTATAGAGGTGGGGGGTGGTGGAGACTGAGCCGAGGATGAGGAGCAAGAGGATGTTCTAACGCGCTTGGACTTCATGGGCCTAGAAACGCCAAAGTGATGGAAGAAGGACTTCTAAAGGATAAAACGACAAAGACGTCCCATGACCTCATGGGCTTTGTACTTCCAAAGCACCGACCGTCAAAGAGGGCGAGGAAGGTGAAGAAGAGTCTCACTGGAATAAAGCCGGTTGGTCTCTGACACAACAACTATTCTAGTCACAAAAACACATCATGACCTCATGGGCTTTGTAACGCCAAAGCAATGGGAGGAGTACTTTTACGGACTACGACAGAGTCTGAGGACTACGAAACGTCTGAGGAATAAAGTCTGGCGGTAATGCAACACTCGGATGCCAACCGCCATAAAACAACAACAACAACAACAACAACAACAACAACAACAACAACAAGTATAAAGTATAAAGTATAAAGTCTGAAGTATAAAGTATAAAGTATAAAGTATAAAGTCTGAAGTCTAAAGTCTAAAGTCTAAAGTCTAAAGTCTAAAGTCTAAGTATTAAGTCTAAAGTCTAAAGTCTAAAGTCTAAAGTCTAAAGTCTAAAGTCTAAAGTCTAAGTATTAAGTCTAAAGGCTAAAGTAAAAAGTATAAAGTATAAAGTATAAAGTCTGAAGTATAGTAATACTTGGATACTTCCGCCGTAAAACATCAAAGAAGAAGAGACAGTTTATTTGGTGACGTCACTCCGAGTGCAGGCTCCAGCACAGACTGCGCATGCGCCGTGTTTCAGCTGTTTACACTGCAGATGATGATGATGATGATGATGATGATGATGATGATGATGATGATGATGATGATGTGGAGGAAATAACGGCGCCGCGCGTCTCTCGTGCTCAGTATCATTATTGGAGCAAATACATTGGAATGCGCGTCTTTGCTTCGTTTCGTTTCATTTCGTTTCATTGACTGATGTTTACACTGAAGTGGAAGGAGTAACAGCGCTAGCATCAGGCTAAACTGCGCTAGCATCTGCTAACGCGTCTGACGCTCTGCCGCAGCCGCCTGAAGAACGATTCAATCAGTTTGATTTGAGCTTTTAGCCTGCTCTTTGTTTTTATTCTGCCCTTACATCACTCTTACATCACGTTTTGTGCCGTGTTCCCTCTTGATGGATTGGGCCGCTGTGAGCTAATTGATGAGTCGTTTGAAAGTCGGTAGAATCCAACTACGGAGAAGAGGTGAGTCAAACTAACCTGTGTTTTCTCTAAAGCTAAACAACGAACAGTGAGATAACAGTTATTATTGAGATAACAGTTATTATTGAGATAACAGTTATTATTGAGATAACAGTTATTATTGATGTGTTTTATGTCTCAAAGTATCATCGACTTAAACATGATGTAGTCTGTGTTTGATGTTGTTCCTTCCATCAGCGGCTCGTCCTGGTTTGGTGCTTTCAGCCTGAGGTTTGGTGCTTTCAGCCTGAGGTTTGGTGCTTTCAGCCTGAGGTTTGGTGCTTTCAGCCTGAGGTTTGGTGCTTTCAGCCTGAGGTTTGGTGCTTTCAGCCTGAGGTTTGGTGCTTTCAGCCTGAGGTTTGGTGCTTTCAGCCTCAGGTTTGGTGCTTTCAGCCTGAGGTTTGGTGCTTTCAGCCTGAGGTTTGGTGCTTTCAGCCTGAGGTTTGGTGCTTTCAGCCTGAGGTTTGGTGCTTTCAGCCTGAGGTTTGGTGCTTTCAGCCTGAGGTTTGGTGCTTTCAGCCTGAGGTTTGGTGCTTTCAGCCTGAGGTTTGGTGCTTTCAGCCTGAGGTTTGGTGCTTTCAGCCTGAGGTTTGGTGCTTTCAGCCTGAGGTTTGGTGCTTTCAGCCTGAGGTTTGGTGCTTTCAGCCTGAGGTTTGGTGCTTTCAGCCTGAGGTTTGGTGCTTTCAGCCTGAGGTTTGGTGCTTTCAGCCTCAGGTTTGGTGCTTTCAGCCTGAGGATTCATCTGTTGGACAGTGAGAGCCGCTGAATCGATCGGGGTCAACGTACAATTGTTTTGAGTCGTTGCCACGGGGCCGTGAGCAGGACTGATGGGCCCTTTCTCCACACGCACAGTCTATTAACCCTGAGCCACTGCCTCTGGTACTCGCAGGCCTAGTTTCTAAGGTGGGCTGAGACGATGTGGTTACTATGGTTACGTCTGATCGATGCTCAGTGGTACAACAGTATTATCTGTATGACCTGTAATAATCTGCTGTGGTGTGACAAACACAGGATCCTCTCTCCTGGAGTCTGGTGTGTTACTGCAGAGCTTTTGTGACCGAGCGTGACTCATCCATGTCACAGAACAGCCTTTGGTTACAGTTTATTTACAGAGAAAGTGAATGAAATAATCATTAACATTTGTGCCTTCCCTAAATCTGGGAAATCACACTTGTTGACTTTTTCAATCTGATTTCCCACACAGAAGCTAATGCTATATATGCCATTGACTGCATAACATGTATAGTTCAAGATAACAACATGCAACATTTAAAATGTATGGCTTTACACTAGGTTCAGATGTGTGGAGTGTTTAGAGAAAAAATAGAGGAATCATAATCATTTCCCCTCTAATGATGAGAGTCAAGTGGAAGAACATGTGGTTAGGTTTATGGAGCTCTAAAGACAATGGATCATGAAAGACTGACATTTACAAGAGTCATACACTCTATGTCAAAGATTGTGATTATTGTGATTATATATATATATGTATCTATATATATATATATATATATATATAGATATTTATATAGAGATATATTTGCCAGGTTTGTGTTTGGCCTGTATTCTGATGAAATGAGATGAAAATCAAAGCTGAGCTGATGCTGTGGTGTAATTGGTGTTTGGCAGCAAAAAAGGAATATCTTTCTATATTATTTCCATTATCGTCATAAGAATATTCAGGGGGTATTTTCATAAGAAATGTGCCTGTAAATCTCTTGGTTGAGCTTCAAGTATTGTACAAAATGTGATTGGACCATAAAAATAACCACAAAAAGGCAGATTTGACTTTATGACCTTGTTTAGGAGATTCTGTCACTTATGAGGTGAATATATTCCCTTCAAGGCAATTGCTGTATTGATTTTGGGCCTTACAAAACTGAATTGAACTCGATAATCTAATTTTACACATCTCAAATTTTTGTTATTTCATTTTGTCGTACGATAAACTCTAAAAGTACATTTCAGAGGTGACAGTCCTTTTCTCTTGCTTTGTGCAGATGAGTCGACTTTGGAGGAGAGACATTCCCCTGTCGCTGGGCAACGACTCGCTGTCCGCTCTGGCCCCCGGTCCCCCGGCCACTCTAGCCCCGAAGGGCTCCAACACGTCATGGGCCCCAGAAGCCCCTGTGGTCACCCCAGAGGAGCCCTTCTTCCTCATGACCTCCACAGCTCAGACCATCTCAGGAGTCTTTGTGTGGACCGCTCTCCTCATCACGTGTCACCAGGTGAGCGCTCAGGGCCACACCCACTTATCAACCAACTACAGTCTCTCTAAATGAATGAGTCACGAGACAATTCATCATGTTCTTTTTAATGCTTCATTTAGAATACTGGCTGGTGTCATTAGCTTCACTTCAGTCCTCGTGTTATGTAAGTGAGAGCTTTTGGACCCGGGGCCATTGTTGCTGTTTGTCTTTTATTGTACGGTCTCTTTACATAGAGCTCTTCATCGCTCTGACAACAGGTGCTGCCAGCTCCCTATAACATCATCACAGAGCAGCTCATATGTGCGGTCATGCTCAGGAGGACCCCAGGTCACTTAGCAACCAGAGGGCCCTGTTTGGGCTGTGATGTTTTTCCAAAGGTGTGTGTCTGTTTTGGGGCCAGTGGAGGTGACAATGGAAGGCCAGACAAACGGAAAAGCTGCTTTATGCTGTCGTGTAGATACATGTCGCCCGGCGCTGCTCTCAAAAGGAGCGTTAAAAGAGCCGGATCACTTTCACCAAACACAAGGCATTCTGGGTACAGGGACAAGGGCATTGTTCAGGAGCAGGCACACGACAACAGGACCGGGTCACAGGGGTTTACAGTGAGGCTGCAGCGTGCCGACACGACCATGACCCAAACCGCTTCATTAAACAAGCCGTGGCTAAAAGTTCTTGTTTACGTAGATTAACATGTCGGTGTGAGCCCAGGAGGGTTCCATTGTAGACAAATACTCAGTTGTATCATCTGGACTCGTTTTGATTGATTGAGAATGACTCTTGGGTGAGAGTTGAAACGAGGACAATACATAGATTAAGATAAGATAAGATACTTGAATGTGCATGGAACTGCAACCAGCGCTTACAGCCGAGATGATACGTCTGTTCTAGTCCGAGCACAGCAGGTTTTTGAGAAAGGAACTCCACGGTCCCCATGTGTGGCCCTTGAGTGACAGTCTGTTCATCGCTTTAACTGCCTACTAATGTATACATCACTGTCTCAGAACTGTATTTAAAACATATGTTAATGTTTCACCAGTAAGTTAAGTCTTCAGGTGTTTAAACGTTGGCTGTACCTTGTCCTCAGATCTACATGCACCTGCGCTACTACAGCTCTCCCAACGAGCAGAGGCACATCGTGAGGGTCCTCTTCATCGTCCCCATCTTCGCCTTCGACTCCTGGCTCAGCCTCCTCTTCTTCACCAATGAAGAGTACTACGTGTACTTTGACACTGTTCGAGATTGTTATGAAGGTGAGAAGGTCAAAACGTATATGTATACGAGGGTCAAACGTATATGTATACGAGGGTCAAACGTATATGTATACGAGGGTCAAACGTATATGTATACGAGGGTCAAAACGTATATGTATACGAGGGTCAAACGTATATGTATACGAGGGTCAAAACGTATATGTATACGAGGGTCAAACGTATATGTATACGAGGGTCAAACGTATATGTATACGAGGGTCAAAACGTATATGTATACGAGGGTCAAAACGTATATGTATACGAGGGTCAAACGTATATGTATACGAGGGTCAAACGTATATGTATACGAGGGTCAAACGTATATGTATACGAGGGTCAAAACGTATATGTATACGAGGGTCAAAACGTATATGTATACGAGGGTCAAAACGTATATGTATACGAGGGTCAAACGTATATGTATACGAGGGTCAAAACGTATATGTATACGAGGGTCAAACGTATATGTATACGAGGGTCAAAACGTATATGTATACGAGGGTCAAAACGTATATGTATACGAGGGTCAAACGTATATGTATACGAGGGTCAAACGTATATGTATACGAGGGTCAAAACGTATATGTATACGAGGGTCAAAACGTATATGTATACGAGGGTCAAAACGTATACGTATTGTATGTTATAAACAAATAAAACCTATGACATTATTTTTGTAAAACTGTCAGAAAAATGTGTTCCTTGAATTCCTCAAATGTTTAACTTCAATTGAATTTTTTTTATTTTCCCCACTACGCGCCACTTGACTAATGTAAAACTATAATAAATATTCACTACGTGTACTTTTCTATCAGATAAAGTAGTAAGAGGTCTATTGTATATATGTATGTATATTGTAGTATATAGTTATAATAGTTCGAAGTATATTGTAGTATATGTATATTGTAGTATATGTATATTGTTGTATATGTACATTGTGCAAAGGCGGTAGCGCTCTTGCCTCCCAAGGAGATCATGGGTTCGATTCCCGGACCAGACCAACATCACATGATCTCTCTGGGTGGAGTCTGCATGTTCTCCCCGTGTTACTGTGGGTTCTCTCCGGGTTCTCCGGGTTCTCCGGCTCCTCCCACCGTCCAAAGACATGCATGTGTTTGGTAAAATTGGTGACTCTAAAATTGGCCCTAGTGAATGAATGTGAGAGTGAACTGTCTGTAATGTCTGTGTCTCTGTGTTGGCCCTGCGACAAGTTGGCCACTGTCCAGGGTGTACCCCGCCTAAGGCCCGAAGTCACTGGGATAGGCTCCAGTCACCCGCGACCCCGAAAGGGAACAAGCGGTAGAAAATGGATGCACATTGTAGTTGTAGTATATGTACATTGTAGTATATGTACATTGTAGTATATGTACATTGTAGTTGTAGTATATGTATATTGTAGTATATTGTAGTATATTGTAGTATATTGTAGTATATTGTAGTATATTGTAGTATATTGTAGTATATTGTAGTATATGTATATTGTTGTATATTGTTGTATATTGTAGTATATTGTAGTATATTGTAGTATATGTATATTGTAGTATATTGTAGTATATGTATATTGTAGTATATGTATATTGTAGTATATTGTAGTATATGTATATTGTAGTATATTGTAGTATATTGTAGTATATTGTTGTATATTGTAGTATATTGTAGTATATTGTAGTATATTGTAGTATATTGTAGTATATTGTAGTATATTGTTGTATATTGTTGTATATTGTTGTATATTGTAGTATATTGTAGTATATTGTAGTATATTGTAGTATATTGTAGTATATTGTAGTATATTGTAGTATATTGTAGTATATTGTAGTATATTGTAGTATATTGTAGTATATTGTTGTATATTGTTGTATATTGTAGTATATTGTAGTATATTGTAGTATATTGTTGTATATTGTTGTATATTGTAGTATATTGTAGTATATTGTTGTATATTGTTGTATATTGTTGTATATTGTTGTATATTGTTGTATATTGTTGTATATTGTTGTATATTGTTGTATATTGTAGTATATTGTAGTATATTGTAGTATATTGTAGTATATTGTAGTATATTGTTGTATATTGTTGTATATTGTTGTATATTGTTGTATATTGTTGTATATTGTTGTATATTGTTGTATATTGTTGTATATTGTTGTATATTGTAGTATATTGTAGTATATTGTAGTATATTGTAGTATATTGTAGTATATGTACATATGCAGTTCAGAGACAGGATTGAGCACAAACTGAATCTAATGTGTTTGACTCTTTTCTCCATAACGAGCTCTAGAACACAGTTGTGAAATGTACTCTGAGGATATGAACAATATTTTCACAAAGTCACTTCACCACAAACTAAGATTTGATGGTTTGCCAAGGTCA
This sequence comes from Eucyclogobius newberryi, assembly GCF_026437365.1. Lineage (NCBI taxonomy): Eukaryota > Metazoa > Chordata > Actinopteri > Gobiiformes > Gobiidae > Eucyclogobius > Eucyclogobius newberryi. The sequence goes on along the minus strand of NW_027315757.1, from coordinate 34,425,834 downwards.
TAAACTGAATTTCTTCAGAATAAGAAGAACAAATGGTCCAATACTTCTAAGACTAATACTAATACTTTGTGTTTGCAGCGTTTGTCATCTATAACTTCCTGAGTCTGTGTTACGAGTATCTGGGAGGGGAAAGTGCCATCATGGCAGAGATCAGAGGAAAACCCATCGAGTGAGTTTGAGTTTGGAGGATGTGAAACATGTGAAACGACTGCTCTTTCTAAAGCCACTGTGACCTTCAGGTCCAGCTGTGTGTACGGGACGTGCTGCTTATGGGGCAAGACATATTCTATTGGGTTCCTCAGGTTCTGTAAACAGGTAACGCCCACAATGTCTTTCAAAAAAGTATTCCAGGTTTGACTTTTGTTTGTCTTGTAGGCTACTCTTCAGTTCTGTGTGGTCAAACCTTTGATGGCGATGATCACTGTCATTCTGCAGGCCTTTGGCAAGTACAGAGATGGATACTTCAGGTAACTCACTTTTAACACGTACTCACTAGTGTCCTTTCCTCTACAACAAGACATGTGACTGCCATGACACATCATCAACCCCACGTGTGATGTTTGTTTAGGACATGTGGGACATAAAGTGCTGATGTGACATGTGCTCTCTTCAGTGTGAACAGTGGATACCTGTACGTGACCATCATCTACAACATCTCCGTCAGCCTCTCGCTCTACGCTCTGTTCCTCTTCTACTTTGCCACGCGGGAGCTGCTGATCCCGTACAACCCGGTGCTCAAGTTCTTCATGGTCAAGTCGGTCATCTTCCTCTCCTTCTGGCAAGGTCAGAAAACACCTCTCTCGTCTTTTCTCTTGAACAGTTAATTTATCCAGCTCTTTGATGATGGTGTTTGAACGTTCAGGGATGCTCCTGGCCATCATGGAGAAGTGCGGTGCCATCCCCGAGATCAACTCCGCCGACGTCTCGGTGGGAGAGGGGACGGTTGCCGCGGGATACCAGAACTTCATCATCTGCATTGAGATGTTCTTCGCCGCCGTTGCTCTACGCCACGCTTTCACCTACAAAGTGTACATGGACAAGAGGCTGGACTCCTACGGTAACGAGCCGCCGTCACGTGCTCTTCTTCCTCCCGTTTACATCTGACTCTTTATCTGCCCCTTTATCTTGACTCTTGTCTCTTCTCTGGCTCCTCGGCTCTCAAAGGCTCCTTTCCCATTTACGGACAGTACGGTAGGTCAGATGTTTGTGACGTAGCTGTGATTTTTTTGGGGCTTCTAACGTTTAAGTTGAGCATGAGTTTATTTTTGGATTTTCTCAGTTCATTCACTTCATTGGCACAGTTTTGTTTTGTGTTCCATCTGTGAGGTTATTACTGTGTCTGGATAAATATTTAAGTTTGTACATAAAGTATTACTCAAACATGTCAAAGTGCTGACGGGAAACATGTCTCAAGCTGCTTTTTCAGCCTTTTAATCTGGTTCTTAGCCTGGCCATGTCATTCGATTTAATTATAGTAGCTAATAATAAGTTAATTATATGGCTTTTTACCCTTTCCCTAAATAACAAAAAGCAGAAGAGATTTCTTTTTACCGTCTTCCTCATCCACATTGTTCATTTATTCCCATGTTTTACCGGTTTATGGTCAGTCAGTGGATTCTTCTGGTTCCCTCAGGTCGCTGTGCTCCAATGAAGAGCATCTCCAGCAGCCTGAAGGAGACCATGAACCCCGGGGACATGGTGCAAGACGCCATCCACAACTTCTCCCCGGCCTATCAGCAGTACACACAGCAGTCCACTCTGGAGCGGGGCGGCGGTCCGGCCCTGTCCCGCAGCCACAGCAGCATCAGCACCAGAGGGGACAACGAGAAGACTCTGCTGCTCAGCTCAGACGACGAGTTTTAACTGATCCGTTCTCTAGATGTCCAAGGCAAATGTTTAAGGAAGAAGAGCGTGATTTCAGGGAGAATTGACAATATGTGATGCTGAGGTTCAGGAGGTCAGGGGAGTTCAGGAGGTCAGGGGAGGTCAGGGGAGGTCAGGGGAGGTCAGGAGGTCAGGGGAGGTCAGGAGGTCAGCAGATTTACTTTGAGAACTGCCTGTTACACTACAGATCTTTTCAATTCAAAGTGCCATCTTTTGGTGACGCTCGGCCTTTTTTGTTTTATACTGATTATTGTCCAGGCGCTCGCTCCTTTTGCCACGTCTGCCTCTGAATTTAAACTTGCCAAATGAAGGGCCATGAACCGCTGCTGTTAAATGAAACACTGCTGTGAGATTTACATACAATTTAAGTCTTATTGGCTGTCAAACTACTTGACTTTATTAAGTTTGAAGATTTATGTCACATATTCTTTTACATTGTTGCAATGTTTGTGACCTTGAAGGAACAATTGAGTTGGAAAGTTGTAATTCCAGAAGGAAGATGTTTTTAGTTGTGAGTTTGTTCTGATTTTGGTAGTTTGTGTTGTGGTTTTGCACTGGAGGAAAAGCTGCTGCACATTTTCAAACACGGGCCAAAGCTGCTGAGGGCGACGCCCACGTTACAGATTAGAGATTATGGAGAAGCAGCAGTAGCTCCAAAGGGCCGCGCAGCTGTGGTGAGCGGCTCCAAAGGGCCGCGCAGCTGTGGTGAGCGGCTCCAAAGGGCCGCGCAGCTGTGGTGAGCGGCTCCAGGGATGTAATCTCATCACACGCAGGGCACGGACACCTCTGCTGGTTTTACAATGACACTTCTGTTGTGTAGCTTTACTTTGTTGTACAGATGAAAACTCGGTCTGAATGGGACCATTTTAAAGTGATATATGGGGCTTTTAGCTGCTTCAGTCAGTGCCGACCGTAATGTGACTAGGTCCAAGACAAAGTGGTCCAAACAAATCTTTCCATCGTTTCTAACGCTGCCTTTGCCGTTTCCTCATGTTTTTCCTGTTGTGGTCGAGTCTGATTAATATTAATTGCAAACGGAGTCATAAACACAAAAGCGGCACCTTTCACTTCACAGGAGCTCAGACCTAATACTTAAATATAGTTTGGGTTATATTGACTTTAAAAACATCTGCCTTAGAAATACTTTGCTCCTGAATCAAATCACAGCTTGTTAATCTAATTTAAAAATCATGATTACTTGTGATACTTACGCTGATAGAAATGCTGTAAAATCAAAGCAGACAATAAAACCTTAAAATGTTGTATAGATTTACAGTAAAGAAATGTGAAGTATGATTGTCATTGACGTTTCTGGTTCTTATTTGTATCGTTTAATGCTTTTGTATATTTGGTATTGTTCATGTTTTTATGCTTTATTATGTTCGCAATAGAAAAAATAAAATTCTATTCAAAGTTAAAGGCCCATTATGTGTGAAACTTTGAGTTCATAAACTACACGAGTCACTGAACCTACGACAAATGGCCAGTAGGTGGCGTAAGTTAATCTATTATAGATTTTAAAATTAAACATTTAATTCTAGCACTAAAGTTAAATAGTTTAAGGAAAACATGACCTGAAGTCTTAAACAATTTAGTCCCAAATTGAAATAGTTTATTTCTTCACATTTAAATTAACATTTTGAACAGGATAAATGCTTATTTGTCCTTCCAAACATGATCCATTCACAATGTTCCACATAATGTCCGTTATTTACAGAGCAGAGACGTCCAGTGCAGAGGAGTGTGAATCCAACATGGCTGACATGCAAAACAATCTGTCACTCATCCGTCTGTTAAAATGAATATTATGCCAACAATATAAAGCAATCGAATAGAATCGTGGACATGTAACAAATAAAAATGAATGAGAAGTTCTGCAAAAGAGGCACATCCGGCTGATGATACAGTAAATGCTCCAGTTTGGGCAAGAATTGCACATTTATAATCTCGTTCGAAGGTGACCTTGCTTGACATAATCGATCAATAGTGCTGAGCATGCGTCTCAAACATGGAATGACAAACAAAATAATCCTAAAATGAAGCACACCTAATGATTTACCCGTCATGACATAGGATAAAGTGGAAGCAGCACGTACAGCAGACAAGAGCGAGACACGACACAATGAGGAGGAGATAACGCATTCAATTCAAAAAGAAGAGTCGTATTCGGAGTAGAATTGTTTGAAGGGGAAGTAGAAAGTCTGTCAGTTCAGGGCGTTTAGTGCTATAGGTTCTCCCACGTGTCCGGAGGGGGAAATTGTTCTAAAGTGCCGCTCTCCCTGTGCTGCTGCTCCCCCAGAGTGAAGGCCAGTGTGTACTGCAGCTGCACCTTCTCCTGCAACACAAGACAAACACGCTTTACACTCACTGCTCAACACACGTACAAACCCGGAGGGAAAACAGTCCCAGACGCACTCTCACCAGCTGATTCAAAGCTTCTTAAAGAAGACTCTGCGTACCTTGTTGGGGTTGTCCAGCAGTAAGATCTGTGTGACCGCAGCGGGAGGAAGGATCGGGTTAAACGCCGGGAGCTCTGTCCCCGTCGGCGGCTGGAGCTTCACGGCCATGGACTGAGAAACGGAACAAAACAAAACGTGACGCGCTCGTTCTGACAAATGAAAGGTTCCCTTTGGACCGTTGCCCCCTGACCTTTGGAGCGTGGACGTCAAAGTCGATCTTTGAGACGGGGGAAGGCGCGGACGACAGCATGGAGATGATCACCACCAACACGTCGGGACGAGACGGAGGGTGGTTCTGGGCAAAGTGGAATAGAACCCGCAAACTGTGTCCGTCGAACACGGTCACGGGCAACAGGCTGCCTGGAGGAGGAGGAGGAGGAGGAGGAGGAGGAGGAGGAGGAGGAGGAGGAGCAACGAGGGGTTAATCCAAGAAACACCAGAGAGTCAAATGAAAGACAAATACTCACTGGGTTTAATAGATTCTAGAGGTACAAAAACATCAGTGAGAGGGACTTGAGGGGGCGTGCTCTGTACATGAGTGGGCGGGGCTTCAGCGTGTGTTGGGGACATGTCCAGGAGAGACGCTGCAGGACAGTGAGCGACTGGTTCAGAGGGGAACGCTGGGATGAGGCCAGGACTGAGGCTGGACTTCTGCAGGTCTCTCAGGGTCGGTTTGACCTGCTGCCGGTCCCTGACGGAGTGAGAAGCACTTTAGTCAAAGTACATGACAAAGTACATGACAAAGTACATGACAAAGTACATGACAAAGTACATGACAAAGTACATGACAAAGTACATGACAAATGACTTTGAAGAACCACCACCACCACAATAATTCCACAACTGAATTATAATCGAGTCATTTCCTTTGTTGACCCTGTAATAAAGTGTACAACACAACGTGTATTGTACAGTTTAATCTAAAATGATTCATATTTTGCCACAGACAAATAGACGTTCTGCTGGAGCGGTGTGGGGCCCTGAAGTGAGGCCCTGAACACTGCAGTGTGTTCAGGGCCCTGAAGTGAAAGTCATGGCAGCCCTTGCATTGGGCCCCATACTTTGACAGACATTGGATTAAAAAGGGTGAAACAAAGTAATAAATCATATATTAATGTGTGTTTAGAGCACAGACGGTTGAAGTAACTTTTGTGAAGATAAAAGTTGATATTTTACTTTACAGTGTTTCTCTGGAGCACAAATGTTTGTGTTTTTGGCTGTAAAATATTTCTGATCGACAGGAATGAAACTAAATCAAACTGTTGCAGCAGCGAAACACTGAGCCAAACAACGACTTGGGCCATTTCAGTCCAAAAGCCCCAATATCAGTCTGAGATTTTACACCTCGGTCATGTGAGAGTTACTCTGCAGCGTTAACTCTGCAGACATTTGACTAGTTTTCCTCCTTAACGATCAGTTCAAACACATTTACTCCAAATCACTTTAGTGTGAGAAGTTTAAAGGACGAGAACCAGAGTCTGAGGAGGACGACACCACTAGAGTTTCAGAACATTAGAGACGTTACGGCTCGCGGTAAGCCATTATAGAAATAATCAAAATAAGAGGAAATTATTAGAGGAAAAGTGATCATATTGTATTATATTATACAGTCCATCTCTAGCTAAACTGAGCCAAATAAAACATTTGTCTTTCAAATGTTTTATTCAAACTTTCTTCCACAAATGTTTAAGGGTATAATGTGTTCCAACTTAATATTTTAGAATATATTTGAGCCTTATTTTAAAATACACAGTGCACAATATTTCTTAAAAATGCATTTGAGTGCATCAGTACAACACAGTGATCTCAGAGTGTTGCCATAGAGATTGTTGCTGGATTAGACCGAGGCCTATTCGTGTGCCAAATAATACATATAATTGGCCTAAATATAGTACATGTTTTATACATGTATAATACAATTTACAGTATTCGAAAAAAATACAATAGCCTAAAAAAATGCAACACCATAAAAGTCTTGTAAATGTCCTGTAGTAAATGAAAATGTCCATCCCACATCTCAGGGCACTGCCCTTTGGCAATGCTTTTGGAGGGGAAGAGGTTCACTCGTCTTATAAGATTTACAGATGTCACAAGACGAGGGGACGTTAAGTCATAAGACAGGACAGAGCGATGGTTCACGTTTTTCTAGGTGAACATCTCTGCTCGGTCTGAAGTCAGTTTTACCAGTTAGCCGAGGCTAGTGCAACATGCTAGCAGTGTTTTTGCCTTGGTAGTAGTGTCTAAATGACTAAGTGTAACGTTTACAGCTCCTCCGCTCCACTTTTAGGAGAGCTTTTGTTTTCATGTTTTACACAAACTGATCGTCGCCGCAGCAACAGGAGGGCTCACTCTGTCACCAAGATTCTAAAATATCACAGATTTGATATAAATCGCAGCTCGTATTTGGTCGTACAACAGTTCTGAGTTGGTCTTTGGCCTCTCGCTGTGAAACCTACGACCCACAAGATTTTCCCCCAAATCTTTCATTTCATCACCAAAATCCTGCCGTGAACAGCCGCTTTACGACTCAAACTTTCAACTCTCCCGTTAGTGACATTCTCCAGCTCCAGTCGCCCAAAGAAAACCAGAACGTGAAAGACCAGAATGAAACGATGCAGTTCAGTTCCTCACCATTTCACGTGTGGCCCCTCCAGAGGCAACGACTGCTGCAGTAAAGTCTTTCCCAACAGGTCCAGCTCGTCTAAGGCGGAGTTCCCCGGGGTGGAGGTGCTGGAGCGGCTGAGGGAGGAGCCCGCGGGGTCAGGGCTCAGCAGGAGACTGGGGGCTGCTGGGATATCGGCCTCCACGCTCTCTGAGGACTGAAAGCACCAGGCAAGAGACGTCATTCATTAAGACTAAACTGAATTACCCTTGTGCCTTTTCTGCTCATTCTTCTAGGAAACTGTGCATATAATATCCAATTGCAATTTCTCAGACACCTCCGGGGTCACTGACATTTCAGAGAAGACGGAAATATGAAGTGAACTCTCAACTCGGTCATCTCAGAGGTGTAAACTCTGATTACATAGAATTGGATATTTTGTGGCAGAATAACTGTAATTGTGTCGTTTTAAGTGGAACAAACCGGTTATTGCTACAGAAATAACACATGGGGATCTGAAATGAAACAATAAAACAAACACAATTGTCTGAATGATGTTTGTCCTTCACCTGGAATGAGTCCCACGCAGTCGAGTCGTCGGGTTGCGAGGCGGGATTGGACGTGGCTTCACTTAAACCTGTTCGATCAAGAGCGTCTTAATTAAACTCATTTCCCAGAGAGGATGAAGATAAAAAAAGGTGGTGTGGCGCTCTTACCTAGAGACATGAGCTCATCGTCAAGGAGACTGAGCTTCATCTCCTGAGAGGGGGCGACCAGGCTCTCTGGAGGGCGGAATTCTGGGGGAGACTGAGGCGATGCGTCCAGTCCGCACAGATCTAACAGAGCCGTTCCTCCTGAAGCAAGACACGACTTGTTTAGAATACGTTTTAAAATCATTCAAATGGACAATGTTTGCTTTATTCTCACCAGTTTGCTTCTGTGTGCTGGTTGTAGTGTTCCCATTGACAATCTCCCCCTTCACCTGCTGCTTGTAAAGGTTAATAACTTGAGTCAGATTATCGTTTGCCTGCAGGATCTCAGCTGTCAGAGAAAATAAAACAAAAGAAAAATCAATTCTAATGAAAGAAAGTGCCAAATTAGCTTGAATTGATTTACAAAAGAGATGTCTGGGATCTATAAAGCTTCAGTTCAATGTGTAGACAAATGAAGGACGCTCCCGTGGTCATTTGGCCTTATTAGAAGTGTCTTTCAAGAAACTGCACCAAATACATTCTGCTTTGACACAGGGGTTGCCAGATCCAAAATCCCTTTAATCTCACCTAAAGCCTCGTCACTGTCTTCTGTGTCACTGGCCAGTCTAAACAGAGTAGGTCTCATTTTTTCACAGCGCTGGTACAAATCCTTAATGCACAAAAGCACAAATAAAACAAAGTGTGAGATGGACCGCTTCGTGAGAGGGCTCGATGTTTGAATATTTGGTTATAATATATTTGGTGGTTCACCTGCAGAAGTTCAGCGTTGCTCGGAGAGCTGCTCGTGTTGTCGTATTCTTGTAAGAGTTGAGTGAGAAGAGCCACACTCCCGTTCACCTCCTGAATCGCATTGACTCGCTTGGATACTTTCTCTGTCCTTCGCTGATCCTGACATTGTAAATGAAAATAAAAAGACAAAAGACAAAGACTTGGGTAAAAGTATAAAACAGAATATTAAGTATTCAGCTATTGGCTACAGAAGAGGCAGATTTTACATAGATTTGAAGTCTCCAAGTGTCTTTAAGCTATTCTGAGACATGGCCATTACTCACTGGCCAAAGCCTCAGGGCAGCTCACCCACTTCCTCCTTCAGCGTCTGCTCCTGACCAAAAGTGGCACATTCTGGCATTTAACTTCATGGTAAAAAGGAATGTCATTTACAAGAGGAGTTTTGATATGTCCCACAATGTGGATGAATGTGAATTAGTGTCTTCTAATAAGTTTATCCTTTGGTCATTCAGTCAAAAAAGTTAAAATAATGCAAAAAATGGAACTACCTCTTGGACCATTTCTTTTATAAGCTTATTAGCAGCTTTTAAGTCTTCAGGGTGAGAGCTGTTCAGCAGACGAGAAAGCATCTGGGGAAAGAAAATGTCTTTTATCAAGTTTGAAATAAAGTGTATTTTAGAAAATGAAGCTGTGCTTACTTTGGATTTTTCTTCATCTTCAAAAATGGTGTTTTTGGGCCTGGGAGGAGGTAGACTCAGCAGCATGTCGGGCGGGAGCTCAGGATCTTGTTTTATAATACCTGGTCAAAGAGAACATGTGAAGCACACGTGCGGGATCAAATACATTTGAAGTCTCTTGACCGTCACCAACCTTGTTTTTTCAACATTTGATAAGCATCTGTTATTTTTGCCTCATCAGGCAACGCTAACGTCCAACTAAAGATCAACTCCAAGACCTTCTTTTTGACCGGTTCTGGCGACCGTGAGCCAAGGTACTAAGATGAAAGAAATGGAAGACGTTAGAAATATAGCAGATACACAAAGAAAAGAATAGAACATTAGAATACCTTTGGAGAAACTACTTTGATGAGCTCATTTAGAAAACGAAACTTGCCCACTTCACTGTGAAACCTTTTGCCACAAGTTTTCATACAGGTCTCGAGCACCTACAAAGAAATAAATCACAGCATGTAAAAAAAATGTATGTTACAGGAATTATGTTAGGCTCAATTCTTAAGGGTAAAAAGAAAAAGGACAAACCAGCAGAGCCTGCATTGCCTCCCATTCTTGTGGAGACTGGACCTTATGGGCCAGAAGCCTGGTGGCCAACTGTGGACTAAAGTGGACACAATACTATTAATACTAAACGTGGCATTGAAATACAGGGCGCCCCAGTTTTGGAAAGACAAAGCAACAAACTGTTAATTTTCCAACAAGTTTTGTGCCTAGAGTTGCAACAGAAAGGGGGGCATTGGTTGTCACAAAGGTAAACTAAAAAAAAAGCATAGCTACAGCATGTGAATTAGGGCTGTGCAATGATAAAATGTTAATAGATGATATGACTAAACACCTGTGTTTATGGCACTGATTAAAGTCTGTAATGTAGCAAGTCTGTATGTTCAGGAAATTTATATTGACATGCATTTTGTTTCCACGAAGACCAAAATAACATTGTATTGAAAATTGAGACTGAGCCCAATGAGAATAAAAATCTAGGTTTAAAAACAAAACAAAAGATCATTTCTTGAACTCACCCCTCCAGATCATTGTTGAGTTTATCACAAAAGGCATTGATGCTGCTCCAGTCCGTGTCCCGGTTCAGTGGGTTTGTTGCTCGATCTGTAAAAGTTAAATGAAGAGTGTAAAATCAAATCTATAACAACACCACCACGATGGCACGTGGCTCACTTGATTGACACACATGGGTCAAGCCCACATTTACACAGGATAAACACTTTAAACCGTCAGGTTTTCTCCACATTTCACCCTCCAACCTGAAGCCACGACATCAGAATCTCAACAGCTCATCAGCATCTTACGACAGGGCAACGTGGGCTGCTCGAGACAGACCGACTGAGCAGGTGATTTCTCATTTAAAAACATGCATTTAATTAAAATAAAACATGCATCCAGACTGTGACACACGAGCCAAGCGACTCACCGAGCACCGCGCAGAGGCTAACGCTAGCTTCACGTTCCTGTTCGTAATGTATGCTCGACTTGCCTTGAACTTTCTGGAGCACAAACATCACATTTCCATCTTACTTTCGCATTAGGGTCAAAACACATGTCACTTCGTCCACGGGCAGCGGTGCTAGCGCGCTAAAGCTACGTGTGGTCGTGCCGTGTGTTTGCCGTGTTGACAGCTGGCAGCCACAGTAGCTCCGGAGCTAGCTTAGCATCCCGCTCCGTGACGGCAGAATACGGGACATTTGGCGGCGCGGACGTGTCACCTCCGCGCGGTCCGTCACGGCGTGTTTCGTTTACACCTGTCCGCGCGCGTCTACGACAATGGCACGGAGCAAACCAGGGAGAAACTCACTGATTCGAGACTCCAAACTCTCCTCGTCGGGCGGCGCAGCCATCGTCACTGCGAGATCTATGTGGCCGCGTGAAGTCTCGCGAGAGCAGACGCACGCGCACGTGTACAAGCGCGTGAGGAGGCGCGTTTGACAACAGCTTATTATTTTTGGTCTTTTTTTGCGGTTTTTGATGGAACAATTCGCGCGTGTTTTCACTGTCAAACCCCGCATTGTTTTGTCATTTCATTTAGGGGTCCAATTATGATTTTTAAATGTACAAATCAATAACATGGTGAAATAAACGCTTGCAAAGTGAGACTGATGCTCATGGAAAAGGCACAGTGTACAATAGAATATGAATATGCAGGAAAAGAAGCTTGACCTGTAATTAGAAACCAGCTCCGCCTAATTATAGCGATCGCTGGCGGCTCTCGGTCTCCCCCTGGCGACAGACAGTGCGCACGTCACTCACAGCGGTAACGTGATGATGGCGAAGTAACGGAACGTGACTTAAATTAACGCAAACTTTGTCCCCCAATTATCGTGGGGGACTTCCAAACGGGCTTCACAAAGGATGCAACGCCTGGACTTTTCGGAAGCTCAAGAAGCGTGGGATTTGCAGCGGTTTCACTTTTGGAGACGTGCGCGGGCCAAACGCTTCAGACTTTTGTGAACGGAACAAAACGCGGAGAGAGAGAAGAGAAGAGAGAAGAGAGAAGAGAGAAGAGAGAAGAGAGAAGAGAGAAGAGAGAAGAGAGAGGAGAGAAGAGAGAAGAGAGAAGAGAGAAGAGAGAAGAGAAGAGAGAGAAGAGAAGAGAAGAGAGAGAAGAGAGAGAAGAGAAGAGAGAAGAGAGAAGAGAGAAGAGAGAAGAGAGAAGAGAGAGAAGAGAGAGGAGAAGAGAAGAGAAGAGAAGAGAAGAGAGGAGAGGAGAGGAGAGGAGAGGAGAGGGGAGGGGAGGGGAGGGGAGGGGAGGGGAGGGGAGAGGAGAGGAGAGGAGAGGAGAGGAGAGGAGAGGAGAGGAGAGGAGAGGAGAGGAGAGGAGAGGAGAGGAGAGGAGAGAGAAGCCAACTGACGGTTCCAGACAGAGAATGACGAATGCACGAGTCTCGGGAGAACTCCAATAGTGGGCTGCAGAAACGGTGCTTTCAAAGTCAGGTCAAAGAGAGTCGCTTCCTGTTTCCTGCGCTAAAAAACACGTTGTTTTTTTTAATCTCTTAATCTCCTGCAGACCAGCCGCTCGTGGACAAACAGAGATGACGTCCCCAAAGGTTCTGCAGGAGTGGTGCCGCGTCACATGTGCTGGATACTCCAACGTGGAGGTGAAGGACTGGTCAAGCTCCTTCAAGAGTGGACTCGCCTTCTGTGCCATCATCCACAGACACAAGCCTGAGCTCATGTGAGAACACTTCTTATACTTACACTTCTTACACTTACACTTCTTATACTTACACTTCTTATACTTACACTTCTTACACTTACACTTCTTACACTTACACTTCTTATACTTACACTTCTTACACTTACACTTCTTACACTTACACTTCTTATACTTACACTTCTTATACTTACACTTCTTATACTTACACTTCTTATACTTACACTTCTTACACTTACACTTCTTATACTTACACTTCTTACACTTACACTTCTTATACTTACACTTCTTACACTTACACTTCTTATACTTACACTTCTTACACTTACACTTCTTACACTTACACTTCTTATACTTACACTTCTTACACTTACACTTCTTACACTTACACTTCTTACACTTACACTTCTTATACTTACACTTCTTACACTTACACTTCTTATACTTACACTTCTTACACTTACACTTCTTATACTTACACTTCTTACACTTACACTTCTTACACTTACACTTCTTATACTTACACTTCTTACACTTACACTTCTTATACTTACACTTCTTACACTTACACTTCTTATACTTACACTTCTTACACTTACACTTCTTACACTTACACTTCTTATACTTACACTTCTTACACTTACACTTCTTACACTTACACTTCTTATACTTACACTTCTTACACTTACACTTCTTATACTTACACTTCTTACACTTACACTTCTTACACTTACACTTCTTACACTTACACTTCTTATACTTACACTTCTTATACTTACACTTCTTATACTTACACTTCTTACACTTACACTTCTTACACTTACACTTCTTATACTTACACTTCTTATACTTACACTTCTTATACTTACACTTCTTACACTTACACTTCTTATACTTACACTTCTTACACTTACACTTCTTATACTTACACTTCTTACACTTACACTTCTTACACTTACACTTCTTATACTTACACTTCTTACACTTACACTTCTTATACTTACACTTCTTACACTTACACTTCTTACACTTACACTTCTTATACTTACACTTCTTATACTTACACTTCTTATACTTACACTTCTTACACTTACACTTCTTATACTTACACTTCTTACACTTACACTTCTTACACTTACACTTCTTATACTTATACTTCTTATACTTACACTTCTTACACTTACACTTCTTACACTTACACTTCTTATACTTACACTTCTTACACTTACACTTCTTACACTTACACTTCTTATACTTATACTTCTTATACTTACACTTACACTTCTTACACTTACACTTCTTACACTTACACTTCTTACACTTACACTTCTTATACTTACACTTCTTATACTTACACTTCTTATACTTACACTTCTTATACTTACACTTCTTACACTTACACTTCTTATACTTACACTTCTTATACTTACACTTCTTATACTTACACTTCTTATACTTACACTTCTTACACTTACACTTCTTATACTTACACTTCTTATACTTACACTTCTTACACTTACACTTCTTATACTTATACTTCTTATACTTACACTTCTTATACTTACACTTCTTATACTTACACTTCTTATACTTACACTTCTTACACTTACACTTCTTATACTTACACTTCTTATACTTACACTTCTTACACTTACACTTCTTATACTTACACTTCTTATACTTACACTTCTTATACTTACACTTCTTATACTTACACTTCTTACACTTACACTTCTTATACTTACACTTCTTATACTTACACTTCTTACACTTACACTTCTTACACTTACACTTCTTATACTTACACTTATTATACTTACACTTCTTATACTTACACTTCTTATACTTACACTTCTTACACTTACACTTCTTATACTTACACTTCTTATACTTACACTTCTTACACTTACACTTCTTATACTTACACTTCTTATACTTACACTTCTTATACTTACACTTCTTACACTTACACTTCTTACACTTACACTTCTTATACTTACACTTCTTATACTTACACTTCTTACACTTACACTTCTTACACTTACATTTCTTATACTTACACTTCTTATACTTACACTTCTTACACTTACACTTCTTACACTTACACTTCTTATACTTACACTTCTTACACTTACACTTCTTATACTTACACTTCTTATACTTACACTTCTTACACTTACACTTCTTACACTTACACTTCTTACACTTACACTTCTTACACTTACACTTCTTATACTTACATTTCTTATACTTACACTTCTTATACTTACACTTCTTACACTTACACTTCTTATACTTACACTTCTTATACTTACACTTCTTACACTTACACTTCTTACACTTACACTTCTTACACTTACACTTCTTATACTTACACTTCTTACACTTACACTTCTTATACTTACACTTCTTATACTTACACTTCTTACACTTACACTTCTTACACTTACACTTCTTACACTTACACTTCTTATACTTACATTTCTTATACTTACACTTCTTATACTTACACTTCTTACACTTACACTTCTTATACTTACACTTCTTATACTTACACTTCTTATACTTACACTTCTTACACTTACACTTCTTATACTTACACTTCTTACACTTACACTTCTTATACTTACACTTCTTACACTTACACTTCTTACACTTACACTTCTTACACTTACACTTCTTACACTTACACTTCTTATACTTACATTTCTTATACTTACACTTCTTATACTTACACTTCTTACACTTACACTTCTTATACTTACACTTCTTATACTTACACTTCTTACACTTACACTTCTTACACTTACACTTCTTACACTTACACTTCTTACACTTACACTTCTTACACTTACACTTCTTATACTTACACTTATTATACTTACACTTCTTATACTTACACTTCTTATACTTACACTTCTTACACTTACACTTCTTATACTTACACTTCTTACACTTACACTTCTTATACTTACACTTCTTATACTTACACTTCTTACACTTACACTTCTTATACTTACACTTCTTATACTTACACTTCTTACACTTACACTTCTTACACTTACACTTCTTACACTTACACTTCTTACACTTACACTTCTTACACTTACACTTCTTATACTTACACTTATTATACTTACACTTCTTATACTTACACTTCTTATACTTACACTTCTTACACTTACACTTCTTATACTTACACTTCTTACACTTACACTTCTTATACTTACACTTCTTATACTTACACTTCTTATACTTACACTTCTTATACTTACACTTCTTATACTTACACTTCTTACACTTACACTTCTTACACTTACACTTCTTACACTTACACTTCTTACACTTACACTTCTTACACTTACACTTCTTACACTTACACTTCTTATACTTACACTTCTTACACTTACACTTCTTATACTTACACTTCTTACACTTACACTTCTTACACTTACACTTCTTACACTTACATTTCTTATACTTACACTTCTTATACTTACACTTCTTACACTTACATTTCTTATACTTACACTTCTTATACTTACACTTCTTACACTTACACTTCTTACACTTACACTTCTTACACTTACACTTCTTATACTTACACTTCTTATACTTACACTTCTTACACTTACACTTCTTACACTTACACTTCTTACACTTACACTTCTTACACTTACACTTCTTATACTTACACTTCTTACACTTACACTTCTTATACTTACACTTCTTATACTTACACTTCTTACACTTACACTTCTTACACTTACACTTCTTACACTTACACTTCTTATACTTACATTTCTTATACTTACACTTCTTATACTTACACTTCTTACACTTACACTTCTTATACTTACACTTCTTATACTTACACTTCTTACACTTACACTTCTTATACTTACACTTCTTACACTTACACTTCTTATACTTACACTTCTTATACTTACACTTCTTACACTTACACTTCTTACACTTACACTTCTTATACTTACACTTCTTACACTTACATTTCTTATACTTACACTTCTTATACTTACACTTCTTACACTTACACTTCTTATACTTACACTTCTTACACTTACACTTCTTATACTTACACTTCTTACACTTACACTTCTTATACTTACACTTCTTATACTTACACTTCTTACACTTACACTTCTTACACTTACACTTCTTATACTTACACTTCTTACACTTACACTTCTTACACTTACACTTCTTATACTTACACTTCTTATACAATCTATGCTACTGGAGATGTCATGTTGTCTGATGTGTCTACTCTGCTGAAAAAAGACAATATCTCCATCTTATGCCTTAATTTGGTAAGATCTTATAGTCTTAATCTTGAACCAAGGGGAGGGCGACGAAGATGATTTGGATTTGATCACACTTCATTTAAGCAAGAATCTTTATTACATTGTGAGGTATATAAGAGGTAACTTAGTCCTCTGCCTCTTCTGAATGTTCACGTCTCATTGCTTTGGTTGGTTAAATCCACCTGCATTTTTGAGGCTGACAAATAGAATGTTTGTGTTGGTGAAAGTGTCTTTGAGTTCAGAGCTGCGTTCTACAGAAAACTAGTGACTTTGACAAAAAATGCCAGTTGCAACAGGAATGAGATCATAATTCGATGTGTATCTCCACATTGCCCTGGTTGAATCTAAACTGACCTTTATCAGTCACCTCTGTGTCATCTGCTCTTGACCTCTGACCCGTGTCACGACGTGAGGCGTCATGTGACCTCTGCATACCACAGACACCTGTCGTTTCTTGGACAATTTTGATTGTGACCCATGAAAGCAACAATGTATGTAATGTAACGTACACATTTATGTTGAGTTCTGTCCTTTTTTCACTAGAGATTTCAGCTCGCTCTCCAAAGAAAACGCTTGTGAAAACACCAGAATGGTGAGTCGGCTCCAGTGTTTGTGAACTTTGTGAACTGTTATTTGTTTGTGTGAATATTCAAGAACAGAACGGTCCGTGTCTGTGTTTGAGGCCTTCGCTCTGGCAGAGGCACAGCTGGGAGTTCCCGTGCTCCTGGAGGCTGGAGAAATCGCATCAGTCCTGGAGCCGGATCGTTTGGCTGTGATCACCTGCGTCTTTCAGTTTTATTTCCTCTTCAACAGGAAGTCCATAGGTACATCACTGTCTGTCACTTATTGTTATTTATTTTAAACGCTAGTGAAACACATTTTAATGTATTTTCTTTGCATTTGTTTACTTTCTTAATTTTGTTCTTAGTAGTTTCTCCACCTTTCTGCAACTAGTTTTACTTATTTTTCCCCCATTTCTACCGTTTGTTCCCGTTGTGGGTCGTGGGAGCCTGGAGCCAATCCCAGTGACTTTGGGCCTTAGGCGGGGCTCACTCTGGACAGGGGCCAGTTCATCACAGAGACACCACACAAACAGTCTCTCACATTCATTCACTAGGAGCAATTTAGAGGGGCCAATTTTGCCCAACACATGCATGTGAGAGAACCCCGAGAGAACCCCGAGAGAACCCTGAGAGAACCCCGAGAGAACCCCGAGAGAACCCTGAGAGAACCCCGAGAGAACCCCGAGAGAACCCTGAGAGAACCCCGAGAGAACCCTGAGAGAACCCCGAGAGAACCCCGAGAGAACCCTGAGAGAACCCACAGTAACACGGGGAGAACATGCAGTAACACTGGGAGAACCCACAGTAACACGGGGAGAACCCACAGTAACATGGGGAGAACATGCAGTAACACGGGGAGAACATGCAGTAACATAGGGAGAACATGCAGTAACACGGGGAGAACATGCAGTAACATAGGGAGAACATGCAGTAACACGGGGAGAACATGCAGTAACACGGGAAGAACATGCAGACTCATTACTTGCTGCATGATCCAAAACAAACACTGTCTTTAATAAAAGTGCATTTATTGATCATGAGAAAATTCAGGAGCAGGCAGACAGGAGCAGTGAGACAGGAGCAGACAGGAGCAGTGAGACAGGAGCAGTGAGACAGGAGCAGTGAGACAGGAGCAGACAGGAGCAGTGAGACAGGAGCAGACAGGAGCAGTGAGACAGGAGCAGTGAGACAGGAGCAGTGAGACAGGAGCAGTGAGACAGGAGCAGACAGGAGCAGTGAGACAGGAGCAGACAGGAGCAGTGAGACAGGAGCAGTGAGACAGGAGCAGACAGGAGCAGTGAGACAGGAGCAGACAGGAGCAGACAGGAGCAGCCTAACCCTCTGCATTACATAGGTTATATTGGTAAATGTTTGAATTGTGATGCAGCTTGTTCTTCTCGTGCTTTTGTAGAATGAAAGTGTGTTTTTTGAACAGTTTGATTTGTTTTCCACCAGATCTCGTCAGTCTGGACTCGTTATGCGACACCGTCTTGAACAGTTCTGCCAAAAGTTCTGAGAAGTCCAAAGTAATTCTAACACATGGTTTGAACGCAGATGTTTCTCCTCCTCCGTGTGTCTTTGTTGCCGGGTTACAACACAACGTGCTTTTTCAGAGCTCGACTCATTTGGAATCCACTGGAAAATATTCTTCATGTGACACAAACCCAGGAGTGACGTGTCCCGTGTGTTTGAAGCACGTGCACCTGATCCAGAGGCGAGTGGTGGACGGGAACGTCTGTCATCGACACTGCTTCAGGTCATTTACATTTATATTCTTTCTCCTACTGTAAAGAAGGATTCTGTTTTAAGATCAGATGTTCCTTTATTGTCCACACATGGGGAAATTTCATTGTTGCAACGCAGGAGATACAGAGGAAAAGGACAGATGACTTACAGGAAGTTTAAAACACACTCTTAATAGAAGAATTCTTATAAACAAAACAAAAAACTCTTATTAACAAAACTCATATCTTAATAGGGAATGGAGGAAAAAAATAAATAAAATGAATTAAAATAAAATGAAATGAAAAAATAAAATAAAATGAATTAAAATAAAATGAAAAAATAAAATAAAAATAGCTAGGATAAGACTAAATAATACTGATACTAATGGTAAGTAAACACTCTTATAGTTATATGCAGTTATATGCACATGAATATGGCCTTGGTTTTGTCTTCCAGGTGCAGACATTGCCATCTTTCCCTTCTCCCTGGAACTTACACTAAAGGAAACACGGCTGACTCCTTGTTCTGCTCTCACCACGTGAAACACAGACAGACAAACTCATGTGGATATCTGTCTCTGAGCGGATTGGCCGTCAGCAGTGTCCCTCGTTACCCTGTTGTCCCTCGTTACCCTGGGACAACAAAGACACCGGACAAACAGGTTTGTAATGGAGGAGGATGCTCTTCTGTCGCATTTTACTGTGTTGTAAAAAACACTTTGACACAGTCAGAGAGCGTCAAACATGAAGCTGGGATCGCTCCAGGAGGAGGACCTGAGAGAGGACGAGGCCCGGCACCAGCGTCCAGGCCAAGGATGACCACGCCTGTGACCACGCCTGTGACCACGCCTGTGACCACGCCTGTGACCACGTCTGTGACCACGCCTGTGACCACGCCTGTGACCACGTCTGTGACCACGCCTGTGACCACGCCTGTGACCACGCCTGTGACCACGTCTGTGACCACGCCTGTGACCACGCCTGTGACCACGCCTGTGACCACGTCTGTGACCACGCCTGTGACCACGCCTGTGACCACGCCTGTGACCACGTCTGTGACCACGCCTGTGACCACGTCTGTGACCACGCCTGTGACCACGCCTGTGACCACGCCTGTGACCACGTCTGTGACCACGCCTGTGACCACGCCTGTGACCACGCCTGTGACCACGTCTGTGACCACGCCTGTGACCACGTCTGTGACCACGTCTGTGACCACGCCTGTGACCACGCCTGTGACCACGCCTGTGACCACGTCTGTGACCACGTCTGTGACCACGCCTGTGACCACGTCTGTGACCACGCCTGTGACCACGTCTGTGACCACGTCTGTGACCACGTCTGTGACCACGTCTGTGACCACGCCTGTGACCACGCCTGTGACCACGCCTGTGACCACGTCTGTGACCACGTCTGTGACCACGCCTGTGACCACGCCTGTGACCACGCTTGTGACCACGCCTGTGACCACGTCTGTGACCACGTCTGTGACCACGTCTGTGACCACGCCTGTGACCACGTCTGTGACCACGCTTGTGACCACGCCTGTGACCACGCCTGTGACCACGTCTGTGACCACGTCTGTGACCACGCCTGTGACCACGTCTGTGACCACGCCTGTGACTACGTCGTCCAGAAACACAGGCACAACTGGTAAACAAGGTAAACAAAAGTGTATTTTTGTGTTGCAGTTAATAAAACATATACTAAAGGACACAATTTTAAATGTTGAATCATTTACATTTGTTCCAACATGCAATTGTTTACATTTTTGAATGAATCTAAATCAGATTCTGTCAGATTCTTATCCTCAGTTGTACGTGTTTCTAAAGCATGTTTATCCTCCTCCCACATAATCTGCAGCAGCTTCAGACAAAACCACTGGCCCCGCTCCTGAAACACACCAGTGAGTATTTGAGACACGCCCTGCTCCGGGTCGACTGTGGTAAAGGGATTTTATTCAGTGAAACCCTTTTACTGTAAATACATGTTTGACCATATGTTTATTGCCCATGTATTTGTCATGTGTATTCATGTAGTTTATGAAATGGATCTGTCACATATGTCTCCTCCTCCTGCTCCTCCTCCTCCTGCTCCTCCTCCTCCTGCTCCTCCTCCTCCTGCTCCTCCTCCTCCTGCTCCTCCTCCTCCTCCTGCTCCTCCTCCTCCTCCTCCTCCTCCTCCTCCTCCTCCTCCAGTGGCTCTGGTCTGACCAGAGGCAGTTGTCGGGTCAGAACTGACCATCCGTGGCTGAAGATCGTTCACCCCGGCCCCTGGACCCAGCTGCCCCCTGCCCCACCTCTGGTTCACCCGCTCAGATCCAAGTCAGTGAGCAGCCTGTCGGGCGTGTGGTACAAACCCAGGACCCCGGCCCCCAGGACCCCGGCCCCCAACCCTTTTGACCAGGAGAGAAACGACGAGGCCACGCAACAGAATCCCACTGAGAATATGAGAGTTACAGATGTAAATGATGAAGAGAGTGACATGACTGACACAGTTAAGGATCCGGACCAAACTTCAGCATCTGCAGGAGCTCAGAATACTCCTGATGCAGCTGTGGCAGTGTTATCTGATGTAGAAGAACACGCCCCCCCATGGACAACTCAGGTACTGCAAAAGATCACATCAAGATTATTATTAAAAATGTAAAAACCAAGAGTTTTCCACAAAAGTGTAACATTAAGTAAATATATAGATATAGAGACAATAAATACACCAATTTCCAGCTTCTGGCTCTGACTAAATATACATGACACTCATAATTATTTATACTATTTTGGTTATTTGGTTGAGATACATTTCATGTTAACACATCGGATTGTTACCATTTTCAACTGTTAAGCAAACTTAAACAGCCTGAGACTATGTAAGATGCCAAAACTATCTTACATAGTCTCAGGCTGTTTAAGTGTCCTGCCCAAAGACACAATGACTGTATACAAACGCTGGTGCTGGGATGGAACTGCCAATCCAATGTCAATGTGTGTGTGAGCAGCCCACTCTTTTTACCTGCAACCAAATCTACCCTCGGGTACAAATAAAGTTACCTTACCTTATCCTTGCATCATTGGAACATTCTGCCATGAGCCACTTTAGTTCCTTGACATAATAATACATATGCTTCTTGTTGCAGACTGGTAACAAAGAGGAACCGTCTGAGGCTGTAGAAGAGCTGCCGTGTCACAGTCCCACACAAGGCTTCCCCCTCATCAAGAGAAAGGTGCAGCAGCTTCAGTATTTGCCCTCTAAAAGTCACTCAAGTCAAATGATTTGAACTCATGTGTTGAGAAGGTGCAGACTGACCAGCCCTCGTCCAGTGAAGACCTGCAGCAGCAGATGGGACACGTGTCCAAAGAGCTGGAGGCTCTGGAGGAGAAGGGGGTGGAGCTGGAGAGGGACATACGGCGCTGCACAAACAGTTAAGTTGCACTATATAAGCAAAAGGACATGTTTGTCTTAGACTGTGCATCTTACAATTAAACTCCTGACATCGTATTGGTCAGTTGACCCAATGTAATTATTGTGTTCTAATAGGGTTAGGGTTACTTCAGTTAATCGAGTTAAATTGTAATGAATGTTTCAGTTCATTGCACAACCAGGTCAACATTTGATTTGACTGTGACTTCTTTAATGTGGGAATTTTCAGATAAAGAAGAGGAAAAGCTCTTGCTGGACTGGTTCTCTCTTGTCCACCAGAGACACACACTCGAGCGGAAAGACAAAGAGCTCGTTCACCTGTAAGTTCAAAGTTCTGATCACGTCTTTGTTAAAGTAATAGTAACGTTTGTGTCTTTCCAGCGTGAAGCAGCAGGAGCTGGAGCAGCGACAGGAGGACGTGGAGTACAAACTCCGGTGTCTCCTTCATAGACCAGGTCAGAGGTTTGATCACATCTTTACACAAATACTGTTAGGCAGAAAAGGTTCGCATTCATGATCATTTCTTCCTTAAGCACGTTTGGAGAGATGGTGTGTTCTTGGCACTGCACATGAGCGTAGATGTGATGGTGTCGGGTGTTTTCTGTCTGTTGAAGAGGGTTTAAACACGGCTCAGTGGACTTGATTGATTTCAGAGGGAGAGTGGAGCGAGCCGGAGCGACGGCGGGAGCAGCGTCTGATGGAAGAGCTGCTCCACATCATCGAGCAGAGGAACCAGATCATCAGCAGTCTGGACCGCGACGTACAGAGGTGCCCCAAACCACTTCAACACCCCAGGTTCGATTCATTGCCGCGATGTGACTGTGTCTGTTTTCTGACTTTAGAGAAAGAGACAATGATGTGAAGTGGGAAACTCTGGTGAAAAACAAAGGTATTTCCTCGTTTAAACAGCTTTACTTTTTGCAGCAGTTGTGGTTTACAGTCTTTTTTTGTATCTTCATCAGACGTCCAGAAATGTGAGTTAAAAGAACTGAAGAAGTCAAAGGGAAAGTTTAAAACAAGCAGTGTTTTTAAAATCCTAAACAAGAAATCAGAGTAAAAGAGAAATGAAAGAGACGAGGTACATTTTTGTCAGACGTCATTTTTATTTTTATTCTGCATCTGTAAATCTAACTAAGATTTGTGTACATAGTAAACCTATTTTTATTTTTATCCTATTGTAGATTTAAATATTTTTTCTTAACGCATGTCCTTTCTGATTTGATATAAGTTGTTTTATCATTGTTCATTGTTTTATGTTGCACCAAATCAACAGAGAAAGTTCCTATGTTTGTGAATTGTGTTCATTGACAAAGGCTTTTTCTGATTCTGATTAATTTCATTGTTTACTGTAGACTTAACTGAACATACAAGACATTAAGAGAAATGATTTACATGCAGCACATTCATGTAACAACAGATTCACATTTCATAAGTGGTGCCGAGTGCTGTACTTCTCTCTTTGACCAGCAGAGGGCCTCATTTCACATGTATCGGTCCTCACCTCATCCTCCTGACCACAACTGTGTCCAGACTTATTGTTTCCTACGAATGATGCATGATGTTCTCACAGAAAGAGCCTGATCTAATTTACTACAGCAGTCATTTTATCTGACGACAAGGTTAAAGTATTTCAAATAAAGTCAAACCTGAGTCATTGTCACTTTTAACCGCTTTTTCCTGACCTGATCTGACCTGATCTGACCTGTGCAGTTTCTAGATAGGAATTCAAATGAGGAAGTTCTTCATGTGCAGCTTGTCATTCATGAACTCCAAGACCAATCAAAAGCATGTATTCTGTATTTCGTATTCTGTATTCTGCAGTGTACTCAGGATTACTTAAGGCTTCTATAATCAGGGTCTGCAATTATTTCTGCAGGATGGCTTTATACAGAAGTGATATTGTTCTTCCACAGGATTATAACATAGATTATAACATAAATGATGAGGATGAATAGGTCTGTTACCTTTTCAAACCTGTTTTACTGGTGGAGTATGAAGAGAAATATATTTATACTTAAAGTAAAGGTGGATGGATGGAGTTTAGTCTATATAACATACACATCTTATATATCTAAATACCACAACTTTATATTTACTGCAAATGAAGAACTAACTTCCTTGTTCCGACTAATCTAATAAAAGATTATGGTCCAACTGGTTTTTTAAGTTTCCACTGACTAAACTCTGTCATCAACTACAACATAATATGATCTCATAACCTTAATGTGATCTCATAACCTTAATGTGATCTCATAACCTTAATATGATCTCATAACCTTAATGTGATCTCATAACCTTAATGTGATCTCATAACCTTAATATGATCTCATAACCTTAATGTGATCTCATAACCTTAATGTGATCTCATAACCTTAATGTGATCTCATAACCTTAATATGATCTCATAACCTTAATATGATCTCATAACCTTAATGTGATCAAACCTTAATATGATCTCATAACCTTAATATGATCTCATAACCTTAATGTGATCAAACCTTAATATGATCTCATAACCTTAATGTGATCTCATAACCTTAATATGATCTCATAACCTTAATATGATCTCATAACCTTAATGTGATCTCATAACCTTAATATGATCTCATAACCTTAATGTGATCTCATAACCTTAATATGATCTCATAACCTTAATGTGATCAAACCTTAATATGATCTCATAACCTTAATATGATCTCATAACCTTAATATGATCTCATAACCTTAATGTGATCAAACCTTAATATGATCTCATAATCTTAATGTGATCTCATAACCTTAATATGATCTCATAACCTTAATGTGATCTCATAACCTTAATGTGATCTCATAACCTTAATGTGATCTCATAACCTTAATGTGATCTCATAACCTTAATATGATCTCATAACCTTAATGTGATCAAACCTTAATATGATCTCATAACCTTAATATGATCTCATAACCTTAATATGATCTCATAACCTTAATGTGATCAAACCTTAATATGATCTCATAACCTTAATGTGATCTCATAACCTTAATATGATCTCATAACCTTAATGTGATCTCATAACCTTAATGTGATCTCATAACCTTAATATGATCTCATAACCTTAATGTGATCTCATAACCTTAATATGATCTCATAACCTTAATGTGATCAAACCTTAATATGATCTCATAACCTTAATGTGATCTCATAACCTTAATGTGATCTCATAACCTTAATATGATCTCATAACCTTAATGTGATCAAACCTTAATATGATCTCATAACCTTAATGTGATCTCATAACCTTAATGTGATCTCATAACCTTAATATGATCTCATAACCTTAATGTGATCTCATAACCTTAATGTGATCTCATAACCTTAATATGATCTCATAACCTTAATGTGATCTCATAACCTTAATGTGATCTCATATGTGTAGTTGGAGATGTAATCGCTAACTTAGATTCGGGAGCAGGACCACGCCTCAACCTCTTA
The DNA here is from genome assembly GCF_026437365.1 of Eucyclogobius newberryi. Classification (NCBI taxonomy): domain Eukaryota; kingdom Metazoa; phylum Chordata; class Actinopteri; order Gobiiformes; family Gobiidae; genus Eucyclogobius; species Eucyclogobius newberryi. The sequence continues at coordinate 34,400,049 of NW_027315757.1, read as the reverse complement.
CCTCCCCAGCAACCACACCTCCACTCTTTAACCACGCCTCTTATTACCCAGAAGGCCTATATATGCAAAGGCCAATCCCAGCATCTCTTGTTGTCTCTGCTCTCTTGACAGAGAGACACTCAGTACAGCGCGTTCATTCAAACCAACCATGAGCCATTTCCTCAGATTCTGATCCGTTCCTAATCTGAGCAATTCAGTCTGAAATATTCAGTCGGTCAGTTCCCCAGGACTCACCCAGCGTGATTCCACAGCTCCAAACACCATCAGCTCCTCCGCACCTGCGTCTCTCACGGACCCCACCTCCGGGACACTCCATGTCACCTCCGGGCGTCCACACAGAACACCGACCTCCACAGCAACGGCCTGGACCCACGCGCTCCTTCTCGCTCTCTGACCCTCATTTTAACCGGGCGCTATCCGAGCTTCCGTAGCGGGGCATGGCTCCCGCGCTCCGTGTGCCGCTCCGCGTGCTGCGCCAGGCACGCGTCTCCACTCAGGTGGACACCAGAGGCCGTACCGCAGCGGGCGCACCGGGCCGAAGCCGGTGGACATTTCTTTCAGACGCTACGTCAATAAATATCCATGTTTTCGTCAGCCTCACTTCCTGGTTCCACGTCCGTCCGGAGGCGCGCAGTTGATGACGTCACCATTGCTCCACGGGCCGCAGTGCGACCTCTCAGCTCCCCCTGGTGGCGGGAGCCAGGTTGTACAACTCAATTTAAAGCCAGATTAAACAACGTTCATAGGGACTCTGCAATGTCCCAGCTTGTCTTAACAATGTGTTCAAACGCTCCCTCTTTTCTCAAACTTTCCCATCAATTCTCATCACCTTTGCTGCAGCTGCACTCGACTCCCTCAACATGCTTTCCTCTATCCCTCCTCTGTACCTACATTCTACTGCATGTACCATCAACGTACCATCTTCTCTGCGCTGGCTCTTTACCATCCACTATCATTCTGGCTTAAGCTAACCTTTCTTTAGCCCTCTGTTCATGCTGTTCATCGTTCCTACTCTTCTCACGTGAACTCTCAAGCTTCCTTTTCTTTTCTCATGCAACCTTCACACCTCGTAGGCTCACAATTCATGCTTCCACTAAATTACTTTCATGTCACATTCAGCTGTCTGGCTTCGCCGCCACATGTTAGCCACAGGTATCTTCAAAGATTCTGTTTCTAGCATTGCGGCAGGTTCTCATCTTCTCATTCGCATATTACCTGAAGTAAAAAAAAAAAAAAAATTCCCCAGCTCTGGCTTTTCATGCTACCTCATCTTACCATGTTCGCCTTGCAGCTCAACGCGGCGCAGGCTCAACGCGGCGCAGGCTCAACGCGGCGCAGGCTCAACGCGGCGCAGGCTCAACGCGGCGCAGGCTCAACGCGGCGCAGGCTCAACGCGGCGCAGGCTCAACGCGGCGCAGGCTCAACGCGGCGCAGGCTCAACGCGGCGCAGGCTCAACGCGGCGCAGGCTCACAGCTACAGCTCAATTCACGGCTACAGCTCAATTGCTCAACTTACAGCTACAGCTCAATAGCTCAACAGCTCAGTTACAGCTCAATAGCTCAACAGCTCAGTTACAGCTCCGAGCTACTACTCTCAGAACCCGCCAGCAGCACGCTCGCCCCAGAGCATCCACGCTCGCCCCAGAGCATCCACGCTCGCCCCAGAGCATCCACGCTCGCCCCAGAGCATCCACGCTCGCCCCAGAGCATCCACGCTCGCCCCAGAGCATCCACGCTCGCCCCAGAGCATCCACGCTCGCCCCAGAGCATCCACGCTCGCCCCAGAGCATCCACGCTCGCCCCAGAGCATCCACGCTCGCCCCAGAGCATCCACGCTCGCCCACGCTCGCCCACGCTCGCCCACGCTCGCCCCAGAGCATCCACGCTCGCCCACGCTCGCCCCAGAGCATCCACGCTCGCCCACGCTCGCCCCAGAGCATCCACGCTCGCCCACGCTCGCCCCAGAGCATCCACGCTCGCCCACGCTCGCCCCAGAGCATCCACGCTCGCCCACGCTCGCCCCAGAGCATCCACGCTCGCCCACGCTCGCCCCAGAGCATCCTCGCTCGCCCACGCTCGCCCCAGAGCATCCTCGCTCCCCCCAGAGCAGCCATTCATCCCTCCATTCATCCCTCATCCCGCTCTATTTCCCCCCCCCCCTCCCCTTCCCCATTCATCCAAACCATTCGACCCCTTCCCCATTCATCCCACATCCCACTCAAGCTTTTCCGCGTCCTCAGAGCCCCGCCTGCAGCCACACGCTCGCTCAGAGCCCCGCCCCGCAGCCACACGCTCGCTAAGAGCCCCGCCGGCAACATGTTCACTCCAAGCACGAATCTCATCAGCAGCCGCGCCCACGCGCTCGCCCCGACCCACGGCAGCATCCGCATGCTCGCCCCAATCCATGTATTCATTTCCCAGAGCCTCTCTCTGAGCCACCGGGCACAGGGACGTCTACCACAGAGCCACCGGGATACGCCCCTCTGGTTCTCAACAGTCTCTCCTTCGACCCTCTGCTCGCACAGAGTCCGTTCTCCACTCGATCTTTCGACTCTTCATTCATCCCTCCCTTAATCACTCATCCCGCTCTATTCCCCCTCCCTCCCCTCCCCTTCCCCATTCATCCAAACCATTCGACCCCTTCCCCATTCATCCCACATCCCACTCAAGCTTTTCTGTGTCCTCACCAGGGTCATCGGGCACCGGGAAGCAGTCTCTCTCCGGAACAGTCACCGGGCACCTTCAATTTTTGCATTACATGTTTATATGCACCGAACATGCAAGAGATGGGGAACGTATTCTTGAGCTACTTGGCGCAAATGAGTGCTTTATATGGGGATGTAAAGTGCTCGTTAAGTGCGCACTTTTGCACGGGCTTCGCCCGTTTACAACGGTAATGTTCCATTTTCCTACTAATTAGTATGCACGGGGCGTGCATGAGTGAAGGAGTGCGTTAGTGAGTGTTTGGAAGTGGGCGAGCGCTTCACGCTCTATTTCGTGCGCACTTTTGCTCAGCCATCTCACATTCCCTCCTTCTTTTCAGAAGAAACATCTCTCAACGTGCACCTTATCCACCGCGCATCGGTCGGTGCATTGGAGACCGCTCGGAGCGCTCCGGCCCCTTCCAACCCATTCCAGCTGCCGTGCGTACTACACGGTCCTCAGGCTCTTAGTCTCCTCTACCAGGCATTCACATAATGCCAGAATTATACCCCACTATCGTTCTGGACATTTTGGGGGTTTGATCAGTTGGAAGGCTTATTCTACACCTCTCTAGTAGATCAATAAGGGATATCTTATTATGCGCAACTCATAATACTCAGTCTATTCCCCTCTATCAATCCGTCTCCTGCATTGCTCATACTCAAGTCACCGTAATTGACCAACTCCTACTCTGGATGCACCGTCCCAAATCCGACGCTCTACGATTGCTTCAATTCCTACTCCTCAATACTACTACCCTCATATCTTTCATTCCTCTCATTCCCAATCTCATTCATCTCAATTAAGTTCCCTCGTTCATCGCTCATATTGACTTCTTTGCTACCCGCAGCTCGTCAACTCCTAAATCCATGCAAACATTTCGCTCTCCACTCCGGAGCAAGGAGACTCCACCATAAATTCAGTTCTATCGACTGCTCGTCCAATCCCATCACTCTTGCATCTCATTCTCCATCTGCTTCCGTCGACGACCACAAACGCTAAAACACTATTCAAATGTACCAGAATTAACCCTCGTCTCAGTAACGGACGGACTGCTTTCGATTTCATCCAGCTACTCTTCAAGAGTGCTTGGCTTTCCAGCTCCTCTTCCCCCGTGCCACTCGTAACATTATTTTCAATCAGGCTTACGTCAAGATCCAGATCAACTTCCTTCATTTAAATAATTTTGGGGGTTCTGAATCGGCTGGGCTGATTACCTGAGACAGAGCCCCCATCCTGAGTCTCTACCCAGCCATCTCATCGATCTCGCTCTCGCGCTCTCTCATATATCGACCCATCATGACTTATCAATAAACATTCTTTCGTATTTCATTGTTGTGGCGTGGTCCTTGCTAGTGAACCTTAATGTGATCTCATAACCTTAATGATGTGATCTCATAACCTTAATGATATGATCTCATAACCTTAATGTGATCTCATAACCTTAATGTGATCTCATAACCTTAATGTGATCTCATAACCTTAATGTGATCTCATAACAATGTGTGGCCCAAGTTTGACCTGGTGTCTCCATAGCGACGATGCACTGCCGGGAATTATAGTTATAATACAAATCAAACCAAACTCCTAGTGCTGTAGTTCCATCACAGATGAGGTGGAGGTGGTGGAGATGGAGGAGGAGGAGATGGAGGAGGAGGAGATGGAGGAGGAGGAGATGGAGATGGAGGAGGTGGAGGAGGTGGAGATGGAGGAGGAGGTGGAGGTCTTTGTGCAGTTTTATAACGTCAGCCACATGTTTCCTTTGGGCTGTTTTCATCTTTCGACTTCACGTGGCTCTAATGAGACGAGCAGTTCTGTTTGAGAAGATTTGTGCTTTACTTGAATCATCAGAACTTCAATCTTAATGTTTCCAGTGTCTTTACAAAGATTAAACTAAATCCATCAACCTTTTCCAATTCTTTCAGTTTGTGAATTTCATCAGATGAATCAAATGTTTTGGACAGTAAAAAGTGTTATTAAGCACTATTATTTAAGTACGTTAAAGTTTTGTTTCAGGGTTTTAATGTTATTCTATTGAACTTGTTTCAATGCATTTTAATTTCAGAACTTCCTCTGGCAGATTATCCAGATCATCTTAGAACCAGTTTAACATGACATAAAACAATCATTTCAATCGAGGGTTTTACATTTTTACAATGAGCAGCATCTGCTGTATTATTGTATTATAGAATAATTAATAATATAGTAGAAAGTTCCTATAGAATATATGTTTTTGTAGTTTAGGATCGGTGCTTAACTTGAGTCAAATTTCTTTCTAACCTAAACTTTTAATGACTAATACTAATAGTTTAACACCAGTTTGACAGGATACAACAAAAACACAATTTGCAATTTCTCCAGGAGCTGAAAGCCGCAATTGTAAATGAGTTCAAAGTATTTTGGATACTTAAGCGAACACTTAAGCACTTTAACTTTAGTATTCATTTCACAGAGTTACTTTGACTTGTATTGGAGTATTTATATTTGACCAGGTGTAACGTTACTCTAGTCATGAAAAGCACTTTGTCCACCTGAGGAACCTGGTTTATAAAAGACATTATTATGACAGTGACTGAGTCATAAACTGGTCTGTGGAGTTCTTCCCGTCATCGTTACTGCGGCGCGTTGAGTGACTAATTAGGCCCGAGCGCCACAAGCTGGCGAGAGGCCTATTAATCTCGTAAGGCCGTGCAAAGCACGGCTGCAAAAGTGCGCACGTAGTGCGCACGAAATCGAGCGCGCCCACCAAACACTCACTGACGCACTCCTCCACTCACGCACGCCCCGTGCATACTAATTAGTAGTAGGAAAATGGAACATTATCGTTGTAAACGGGCGAAGCCCGTGCAAAAGTGCGCACTAAACGAGCACTTTACATCCCCACATAAAGCACTCATTTGCGCAAAGTAGCTCACGAATACGTTCCCCATCTCTTGCATGTTCCGTGCATATAAGCATGTAATGCAAAAATTGAACATTATTACTGTATAGAGGGCCAAAAACACAAAGTGGGCGGAGCCCACTCAAAATTAACGAAAGTACCCGTCAGTGACCAGGGACCCACACCATGAGCTTTCCGAAAATGTATAGTTTATGATATTTGAAAAATGGGAAACATTGTTTGCGCATCGGAATATTATTAGGCCCGAGCCCCAGCTGGGCGGAGGGCAGCGTTGCAACTGTCTTACCAAACATGCGGGCTGCGCCCGCATGTTTGGTGCCCCGTCGCCCCTGGCAAGTACAGTGAACTAGCCCATGCCGAAGGCATGGATCATGCATACTTACTCCTGCTATGACAGAAATAGTAAACAATGAGTGAATGGGCGTAGCCCATTCACTCATTGTTGACAACAGCAGCGCGAAGCGCTGCATTCCTCAAAAAACCCTCCTGGCATCGTCCCGTACGCGAGAATCCATGTCGCAGGCATGGGCCATGCTTGTATCTGCTCAAATCAATGGAAATCTATGGGGAGTGGGCGGAGCATCCCGACGGAATAGGGAGTGACGAGCGCGTAAGCGCTCGTAATGATGATTCCACCCCATGGCGGCATCGGGAAGGCTTAGAGCTTTCAAACGATGTATAATTTGTTGTTATAGTGGAAACGGCTATATTGTTTTTGCTAAAAATATTATTATTATTTTTTTTTTTGTTCTTCATCTGCGCTTTGAGCTTTAATTTGACCCCCTGAACATGCTCAAAAACTCACCAAACTTTGCCCAAAATTCAGAATCGGCGAAAAATTTTGTTTTTTCTGGGCCATTTTTTTTTTTGTTAAAAAATGGCGCGACAGCGCCACCGACAAAAGTCAAAATACATTGCGCCTATGGGAGACGCCCCGAGGTCAACTTTGGCGTAAAGCTACGAAATTCGGGACACGCATTCCTCTCGTGAGGACAAAAAATATATATTATTGTGGCCACGCCCCCAGACTTACCCTATGGCCGCCATCTTCCTTTGAAAATGAAAACACGCTGTGTTAGCCATTTTGTTCACGTCAAACTTTGACGAACTCCTCCTAGGGCGTTTTGCCCACCGACTTCAAAATCGGCGTACGTCCTCTGGACAAGTGGGGCATCTAAATTTATCAAATTTTTTGAGATACCTTTTACGGTCTGTGTGAGGCGCAGCCGCAAAGTTGGACAACTTATTTTGGAATATTGCAGATCTAAAAATTGCTCCCATTTGATCAAAACCAGTCCGATTAGGACCAAATTTGAATCAGTTGTTAAACTTTCTAGTTTGGACCAGTTAAGGCTGACAAAATTGAAATGGCCACAATAGCGCCCCCTACAGAGTGACCTTTGAATTAACATTGAAGGTCAAAAATTAGTTTTACCAAAATTGTCTAAACTTTACCCAAAATTCTATTTTGCCGTCTCGATCACAAAAGCCAATCACAAAAATGCCTAAATTTTTACGGCGTAGTCGTAGCGATGACAGAAACCTCCCATGTTATCCCTATGGGAAAACCGCAAAATCTCTCAAATTACCCCATTTTTATGTTTTACACTTTAACGAACTCCTCCCAGTGCGTTTTGCCCACCAACCTCAAAATCGGTTTACGTCCTCTAGACAAGTGGGGCATCTAAAGTTATCCAAATTTTAAGGATAACTTTTACGGTCTCTGTGCGACGGAGCCGCAAACGTTTCCTAGAATTCTGACTATTTGGCCTTCAGAGTGGCCTATAAACAATAGAGTTTTTCCAAATGACATGATATTTTGCACAAAATTCTAATTTGCCATCCTGATCATACAAGTATGAGAGCCAAAGTCATATTTTGTACGGCGTAACCGTAGCGATGACAGAAACATCCCATGTTATCCTTATGGGAAAATCGCAAAATCGTTCAAATCACCACATTTTTACGCTTCACACTTTAACAAACTCCTCCTAGGGCGATTGGCCGATTAAACTCATATTTGGAGAATATCATCTACACAAGCGGGGCATCAAAACTTATCCATATTTTGATTCTAAGTGCTACGGTCTCTGTGTGGCGGACCCGCAAATATATGTCAGAAATGGGAAAACAGCGAAATCTCTAAAATGACCACATTTTTACGCTTCACACTTTAACGAACTCCTCCCAGGGCGATTGCCCGATCAAGTTCATATTTGGGGAAATTATCTAAACAAACGGGGCATCAAAAGTTATCCATATTTTTGATTTTAAGTGCTACGGTCTCTGTGCCGTGGAGCTGCAAATATATGTCACAAATGGGAAAAACGCCAAATCCTTGAAACGTTCACATTTACGCCTCACACTAACAAACTCCTCCTAGTGCGTTTGGCCCACCGATCTCAAAATCGGTGTATCTCCTCTAGACAAGTGGGGCATCTAAAGTTATTCAAATTTTATGTATAACATTTACGGTCTCTGTGCAGCTGAGCCGCAAACTTTTCGCAGAATTTGGACTATTTGGCCTTCAGAGTGGCCTATAAACAAGAGTTTTTCCAAATGACATGACATTTTGCACACAATTCTCATTTGCCATCCCCAAATTAAAAGTATGAGAGCCAAAGTCATATTTTGTACGGCGTAACCGTAGCGATGACAGAAACATCCCATGTTATCCTTATGGGAAAATTGTAGAATCGCTCAAATCACCACATTTTTACGCTTCACACTTTAACGAACTCCTCCTAGGGAAATTGTCCGATAATATCATCTACACAAGCGGGGCATCAAAACTTATCCATATTTTGATTCTAATTGCTACGGCCTCTGTGTGGCGGACCCGCAAATATATGTCAGAAATGGGAAAACAGCGAAATCTCTGAAATGTTCACATTTACGCTTCACACTTTAACAAACTCCTCTAAGGGCAATAGCTCGATCAAGCTCATATTTGGGGAAAATCATCTACACAAGCGGGGCATCAAAAGTCAGTCATATTTTTATTCCAAGTGTCACGGTCTCTGTGCGGCGGACCCGCACATTTGACTGACACTTGTGTTCATTTGCACTGGATTGGCCATGTCAAATGTGTCGCCGTCTGTCAAGTTCTTTTTTAATTCAACACGCAATAAGGGCGCCATCTTTATCAAGTCGAAAGCGCAGAGTCGGAAGGCCGGCGGCCCGCGAGGGCCGTTGGATGCCGCTTGCGGTTTTAATTAGGCCCGAGCCCCAGCAGGGCGGAGGGCCTATTGCTCCCGCAACGCTGCCGAAGGCAACGTTGCAACTGTCTGACCAAACATGCGGGCGCAGCCCGCATGTTTGGTACCCCGTCGCCCCTGGCAAGTACAGTGAACTAGCCCATGCCGAAGGCATGGATCATGCATACTTACTCCTGCTATGACAGAAATAGTCAAGAATGAGTGAATGGGCGTAGCCCATTCACTCATTGTTGACAACAGCAGCGCGAAGCGCTGCATTCCTCCAAAAACCCTCCTGGCATCGTCCCGTACGCGAAAATCCATGCCGCAGGCATGGGTCATGCTTGTATCTGCTCAAATCAATGGAAGTCTATGGGGAGTGGGCGGGGCATCCCGACGGAATAGGGAGTGACGAGCGCGTAAGCGCTCGTAATGATGATTCCACCCCATGACGGCATCGGGAAGGCTTAGAGCTTTCAAACGATGTATCATTTGTTGTTATAGTGGAAACGGCTATATTGTTTTTGCTAAAAATATTATTATTTTTTTTTTTATTAGGCCCGAGCGCCACAAGCTGGCGAGAGGCCTATTAATCTCGTAAGGCCATGCGAAGCACGGCTGCGAAAGTGCGCACGTAGTGCGCACGAAATCGAGCGCGAAGCGCTCGCCCACTTCCAAACACTCACTAACGCACTCCTTCACTCATGCACGCCCCGTGCATACTAATTAGTAGTAGGAAAATGGAACATTACCGTTGTAAACGGGCGAAGCCCGTGCAAAAGTGCGCACTAAACGAGCACTTTACATTGAGATGACGACCGCGAAGCGGTCGTCATCCCCATATAAAGCACTCATTTGCGCTAAATAGCTCACGAATATGTTCCCCATCTCTTGCATGTTCCTTGCATATAAACATGTAATGCTAAAATTGAACATTATTACTGTATAGAGGGCCAAAAACACAAAGTGGGCGGAGCCCACTCAAAATTAACGAAAGTACCCGTCAGTGACCAGGGACCCACACCATGAGGTAGGAAAGCGCAAGCGCTTTCCGAAAATGTATAGTTTATGGTATTTGAAAAATGGGAAACATTGTTTTCGCATCGGAATATTATTCTTTCTTTCTTCTTTCTTCTCAGGACCAACCCCCCTATTTTTCACCCAGTGAACATTGACGAAAAGTCACAAAAATGTTCACACCTCTAAAAATCGTGCCTCTCTACATTCTGGCTATTTCCCTTTTCTAAAATAAAAAAATTGGCGCGTCAGCGCCCCCAAATGTACCAAAAATGCATTGAGAGATGGGAAATGACCCAAAAAAAATCTGATCGTAGAATCATGAAATTTGGCGCAGAGGTAGATGGTGATAAGAGAAGTAAAAAATATTATTACGGCAACGCCGTCCGCCCAACCAAATGTCGGCCATATTGCTTCAAAAATGGCTAAACATGACTTCGGAGTTTTTCCAAACGTCGTACTTTTACGAACTCCTCCCAGGGCGTTGGCCCTAAAAAGCTGAAATTTGGTGAAAATGCTACTGAGGAGTGGGACATCAAAAGTTATCCAAATGACATTGATACCTCTCACGGTCTCTGTGCGGCGAAGGCGCAAACTGTAGCTAGAATTTCAGAAATCTCCCATATTTAAAATTTCTGCCGTTTGCGCAGATAAAGTCCGAATTGCGTCAAATTAGAATCAGTTGTTAAACTCTTTGCCCTAAACCTACTTGAAGTGAAATAAATTCATTTGGCGCCACAGCGCCCCCTACAGATTTTATATGGAGGTTAAATGTTTAGTTTTGCAAAATTATATGAAATTTGACACACAACTCAATTTTAGCATCCCCATCAAAAAAGTCAATGAGACCCATGTCATAATTGTTATGGCGTTGCCGTAACCATTTTCCGTGTTATTCCAATGGGGAAATCGCCAGAACATGTTTACACTTTAGACTTTCACAAACTCCTCCCCCTCAGGGCGTCAGCCCTATTACCCTGAAATTTGGTGAGACTCATCTTCAGGACCATCAAAAGTTATCCACATTTTTATTCAAAAAGTCACGGTGTCTGTGCGGCAAAGCCGCACATTTTGCAAAGAATTCAAAATAAAATTGCTTTTTGATGGTAAAACAAAGGGGAGAAGATGTGACAGCTTCACAGATTCAGCAGTAGATGTAATAAAAGGACAATTGGGGCGCGTTAGCGCCCCCTCCTCTTGCGGCGTGGCGGCGGCGTGGCGAGGGCCGATCATTGCCGCTTGCGGCTATATTTATCATTATCATTACATAACAACATACTTTCTTTAATTTTTTTTTTTTACAGTTGAAAGTAACACAATTCAAAGGTTAAATCATTCTTTCACAGTTTATTACAAGCATGTGCTTTCTAAAGAGGTTCAAAGGGTGAGAAGGATTTAAAATATTAAATGAATCCGTTTTTTCACATACGTTTTCTTGTCAGTGGTGGAGTGTTTCCCAGTCTCGACCATTTGCCGAATGTCTCAACCCCCTCACCCCCCCTTTGGGAAAATGTAACGAAATAAAAACCTCAAAATGCAGAGCAAAAGTCTGTTCTTCATCGTGTGCTACAAAGAAACTATAGAATAATAATAATAATAATAATACATTATATATGTTTGAAAGTATTTCCAATGTAAAAAATACAGACACACAATGTTTTTGGACAAAAAGAAAGAGAAATACGGTGTAATATATATATATACATTTAGTGTTAGATAATTACATGTCCTCCCTCCGTCCCGCTGGGCACTGGGCGTCCTGGGTCAGAGGAGGTCGACATGTGGAAGTGTTGACCGGGTGCATGGTCATGTACTGCCCCACACAGGACCACGTGCCCATGCGTGCGTCCAGCCAGGAGCTGTGTGACTGGTACACCAGGGACTCGTCCATGTCGCCCTCCTCATCGCTGGACTCTTCCAGGTCGTCCTCTGCCGAGTTGCCCCGGATACGGGGCCCCTCCTCCTGCTGCTGCTTCTTGTTGCTGTAACAATGGACACACAGCTTCTGCTTCTTGGTGGCACTGATGTGTCCAATCACAGCCTTCTCTTTGCAGCACTTGAGGCAGACCAGAATGCCACACATTCTGCAGTGGTGGCGCCGTTTGGTGGCTGTGAACTTGGCTTCACAGACAAGGCAGATTTGTGAGGCCCCGTCAGGCATCCAGGACACTGCAAACTCACTGGAGGGACTGAGGCCCTGCTGCAGTAAAGTGGCTTTGCACTCCTCGATCTGGTCCATCCAGGCTCGCTTCTCCTCCTGCGAGGACGCCGCCACGTAGAAGGATTTTTTGGGTGTACGGATCAGCCACTGGTTCTTCAGGTGGACATTGTCCTCCATGTCCTCCAGCTTGACGTTTTCTACAGAGAAGGGAGTTTGGTGGATTATAAATGAATTAAACAATAGTTTCATGTATGTGATCATCATATTCTGAAAGTCCGGTACATCATGGTCACAAACTGAAGCTCAAAGTAATATTCCTGATCAGGGGCCGCTGCCTGCATGTCTTTATGGAGATGTTCCACTGCATAAACATATCCATATTACATTTACTCAATTATACTTGTTGGTGTGAAATCTAGTTAATCGCCATTGCAAAAAACACACATTTAAAATAAACAGAATAAGCCAAACTGCGTGTCACTGACCCAGAGGGATGATCTTCTGTTTCTTGTGCCAGCGGCCGCTCAGGATGATGCTGCCGTACACGATCAGGTCGTTGAAGAGGAAGAACATTTTGGGCATGGGTTTCTTGCGGCTCTGCTTCAGGAGGCGGCCTTCTCCCATCAGGATGCGCCCGGGTTTGATCAGAGAGTGACCGGACGGGCCGAAGGAGTCACTCACGGCCTTGATGCGCTCATGGTTCTCTTGTTCAAATGTCAGTGTCTTCTGCATGTTCAGAGTGTGCAGAGTCTGCAGAGTGTGCAGTGGAGTCTGGGAGCAGAGCGTGCAGTGCGCGTCGAGCCGCAGGTGCGGTGCTTTATAAGTCCTCTGGCGCATGCGCATGAGGCAGAGCACAGGTATTTTTCCAGGTAGTAGGTGTATTTTCTGCACACGTTCTGGTAAATGCTGATCCAGACTAGACCCGGAAGTGAAGAGTTCAAATTCTAATCTTATTTGAAGGGACATTTTTCTCAACAAAATATTTTATAAGTTATAGGTTTGTCAGAGATAAATAACATTACCTAATTACTTAATCAACTTTTATGAGCATTTAAGCGTGTGTCCCCACATCATAGATGTATTTGTTGTATATTGATGGATTCACGCTCCTCCTACGTCCTCAGGCCCACCCCGGATCACACTTGTGTAACTTATGATTTTATTTAACATTCATTTCATAAGGATTAAAACATTCCAACAACAGAAAAAATAAATTGGAAATGTATTACTTGTTACGGTGAAATGTCACTATGACGAGGTGCATTTCTCTGCAAGGTCAATTTCCATCTTTCAATGTCAATAGAGGCAATAGATTTGAAAAAACATGTTTATGCCAATAACACTGCATGAAAGATGGAAGACATGAACTTTTACTGGCACTATATCCTCATCCTGTAGTGTTTTGTGTGTTCGGAGACCTGTCTGACTGCATTTGTGACACTTGACATGAAACAACAATCTCTTTACGGTAAATACAAGCTGGTTTGCCTGGTCAATGTCATTCGAGGAATTCGAGGATTTTCATGGTCTATACTGTATATTCTGACTAATATAAAGGTGGGTTTCATTCTCCTTTGTTCCACTCCACCCTGACACCCAAGAATACTTAACTGTGTGCTTGGAAAGTACAGGAAAATAAATGTAAATGCAACAGTTCTGTAAAACATGCAGGGGGAAGATGGTTAAAGACACAACCTGACGACTGAATGTCGGCTCAACAGGACATTTTAATCGGGTTATTGCACATTTGCTGAGTAAAACAGCTTGTAACATATTTTTTTCATGCAAGTTTCTTTTTTATTCCCTTTTTTGTGCAGAACTTGTGGCTTCTGTCCCCATAATAACTGTCAGCGGAGGATAAGGTCCAGTCTAATACTGATGAGGGACGGGTCCACTGGTGTCCATCATACGTTCGCATCCCCGGTTGACCTCGCACACCTCTCAGGCTGAGGACAAACACATCATTTGATCAAAAGTACTTTTATAAACCTAATGGTCCCTGCAAAGAGAACACTTTGGCACCAGTCTGTGTGTGGAGTCTGGCATGAGGAAATGTCTGTTTTGCAGTGAGGTTCTTTGTAGAGTCTTGGTTGAAACGCGTCATTGTTTTTGGAATGCTGTAACTCCGGGTGATGTTTACCTCTGCAGCTGATAGTGTCAGCCTGCTCTGGCTCCAAGAACACACCTACAGAGAAAATGACACACAAAGCAATAGAAACATTTGTTGTTCTTGTTGTGTTTTTAGTGAATTACTTTGTTTTTCAGTTGCATGTAGCATTATTTTGAATTCTAACTGGGTTTTTAACAGATTAAGGCCACACTAAAGCAGACTGCACCTGTAGTAAACATGCAAGTTTCTGCTAAATGTCTTAATGTAGGCCTGGCAGTTTAGGTGAAACTGATGTATTTTGACATCCATAATTACTAGTCGACCTACAGACCCTGTAAAACCTATTAAATATTTAAAAATATATACTTTATACTATTAGGGCAGAGTTTTTAATGCAGCAAGTCAAGCCCCAACTGAAGGAAAAAAGAAACCCAACTCTTGCCATTTGGATCTTGGTCATGTTGATCTGCCTCAGATGCTGAACTGAACTGTTATGGTGCAAACAGAAACAGTGTTGGAATCTGTCACTACATAGTCAAGTATTATAAAGAAACATATTGTCTGTGTACTATTCTCTTAACTCTGCTGTAGATGAAATTTAAGACTGTGTTGCAATTTAGACTTGATTTGGAGCATAAAAGCCTGATCATAAACAAGTAGAATCCCACACTGACCTGAAGTGAGGTGGACACGCCCCACAAACAGCAGGATGACCACAGTCTTCAGCACGTTCCTTCAGGCAGCAGCACTTCAAAGTAACCTGTCCCCACTTTCTGACATCCATATGCTACGTCAATGCAGCTTTACAGACGTGGGCATTACAGCGTAGCATGGCCATGTGATCTAGTATCAAACACCCACATTGGCACATTTCTCCAAAGAAAAATGCACATAAAAAGGACCCAGAATGTGCTTTGTCTGTGAAAGAAGGTCCCAAAATGATGTTGTTTATTTAAAATGATTCGTGTATAAAATTATATATAGTTTAAATGCGATAGTTGCCTTAAAATCAAATAAAGTTGACAACATGTGACATTTAATGACATTTTTCAATGTCACTTTGGAGCAGTTCCTTGTGTCGCCTGCAGAGGTCAGGCCTCATCAGAAGGTCAATAGGTGCAATCAGCCCCAAACACACGGACTGCATTATTCTAATCTGTGGCTGTGACTTTTATTACAAACCGCGGCAGTTTCCTACAGAACAATGGCAGCATTTGGAGGATTTAACCAGTAATTCTAATTGTGCAGAAAAACCAAGTTGAATGAGCAATAAAGCATGATTTCCATTCATTTTGATGATTGTAGTGGAGCCACGTGGGATGATGCCAATTGAGTCAAAGCTAGATTTAGTTTGTAATCTTTTAGATAACATTCTGTTAAACTCAAATACCTTTAAACCTGTGCAGCCTTTTTTAATCTCATCCTTCTTCTGAGGCAGGCATGTCCAAACTAGGGCCCGGGGACCAAATGCGGCCGTCAGACCAATTTTTGTTGGTCCTCCAGCTTCCTGCTGTGTCGGCCCAAACAACAAAAAGTAGTACTTTTTATTGGGGAATTGGGAAAATTCAGGCATATGGATGTTATACCAACTTAATATTAATGTTCCAAGTCTAATTAATTAAATCTGTGGAGGCTCATCGCAATTACGCCAAATGCAAAATTTCGAATGATTCACTTTGTCATTCAACAAATTCGACATTGTCAGGTTGTTTGTGCCTCTGCCCCGTTTAAGTTTCAAAATGTGGCCCTTGGTGAAAAAGGTTTGGACGCCCCTGATCTAAAGCAATAAGTATTTTGCTTTTTGTTAGAAAACTCCCCAATTTCAATTTCTGTGAATGCAACATCTACGTTTTTACGAGGTTTTCTTGTAATATTCAAACAATGAGCTGTACCAAATATTGAAGTTGTGTATCTAATAATGATATTAACAAAAAACTGAAACCATTTTATTCTCTGTAGCCGATGCTCACGTCCACACGCTGCAGTTTGT